>NC_133988.1:17722572-18022572 GCF_047716275.1 Strix uralensis
CCCCACTCCTCTCACATTTCACAATACACATAGAAAATCTGTGTTAGTGTAACTAATCAATACATTTCTCCTGTGAAAAACTGACTTTTTCAACAAGTCATGCACTTAAGTTCTGGATGCTAATGTCTTACACAACAAGCTATTTGAAATAAACTATTTGCATTGCTTTGCAAACCAAGAAAATAGTAAATAAATATGTTTGATATTTAAGAACGAGGGTAAATGTTACACCCAGAAACACGTGATCCAGGTTTTGCTTAAGGTAAGAACTAAAAAGCAGCAAATACTTTGCAAAAAATATTTAAATTAAAGTTACTTACCAGTGAGAAATGTGAAACAGAACTTTCTCTACAAGAAGACAAACATCCACAGTCCACAGACACAAAAGGGAAATTTTCTCATGCACACAGATGTGTCAAGTGCTGCTTAGTCTCTCCAACACACACCTTGCATGCACTCCTCACACTGCCACTATCCTGTCTCAGAGAAATTCGATGAAGTCTGTTTCACTCCAAATAAAGAACTACGGGTGTGCAAAAGAGAACCCTTCTGACAAAAATCAGTTATAGAGAGGAAAGTCATTACTCTTCCTCCTTCACAGACACCTAGGAGTAGGTGGCTCTAGGAACAGGTTCTGGCATAAAGTAGAATTAGAGAAGAAATCCACGTGATTTGAGAGAACACCTGCCATCATCAAAAATATCCAAATGCCAACGAGAGCGCACAGTGTCTGCCAGAGTGAGTGAACACCATCCTTTCCAAAGCATATTCTGGGAACTGCCAAAGCAGACAAACCCTACTACCTACTAAAAGGAAAGATGTGCTAGGCACAAACCACAGAATGCACTTCAGACTGTCAACAGTAGGTCTAAAGCACCAGCAACCTGTTTAAAGATGTCTGGCAGCTGAAATGAGTTAAACCACACAAAAAAAGCAAGTTACAGCTGAAGACACATCGTGTCTTGAAAGAACCAAGACAGTGGAAGGAAAGTGACAAGCTGAAGGGGTTTGGGGCATAAAGCAATTGGCAAAATGGGAAGGAAATAGAACTGCAAACCCAATGACTGCAAAGAACTTAAACACCAGCAGGATCTAAAATGAGAAAGGTCCATGCCAAAGGTCGTGCTCTGGAAAGACACTGCAGAAGGCGGCTTCCTGCCTAGGCTGTGGTGTTCCTCTACCTCTTAAAGGAAAGAGGAGAGAAAGTGCCCTATGGATGAGTTTCCTCAAGCCCACTAATTTTACACTATCTCAAGCCTGTTAATTCTACTGACTTCCTTTTTGCAGGTAATACTCTCTGTTTTGGTGTGCTAATCAAGATGAGTGGAACAGCTGTCATGTGACATGGGGAAGCTTGCTTGAAGACACGTTTGAAGAGAAAAAGCAATCAGATCTAATGATGATTAGAAATGAAACAAAGCAAGACACATGATGGAAAAGCAAGATGACAGCTCTGAATTCTAACTGACAAGTGGTAAAAAGGCACTGAACGGGACTGTGCGATGGGTATGGTGCCACAAATAAAGAGGCGGTCAGGGCAGACATTCTGGGTTTGGTGACATGAGAAATATTTACCTTACAGCCACTTCCAGCTTGACACAACACAGTATGCAGAAGCTTGACGTGCATGGCTCTGCACAGGAGAAGCACTAAAGGGGCTGGAATGTTCATCAGCAATTGTCCAAACACACACACACACGGGACGGACACAACGTAACTTGCGCCAATTCCCAAACAGATAAATCTACAGGGAGATAGCACACAAATGTCAGCCTTAAAAAAGCATTCTTACTGCTTCCAGCTCCTTCTGGGTTTCATCCTCCATTCTCCTAATGTCTTCCATAGTCAGATCAATCCACTTGTCAATCCAACAGAACAGCTGGCGATGAAAGTTGGTAAATATCCTTTTTTCTTGCTTTAAGAAGATAAACAAACATGAGATAATAGGGCTACATTTTTCCAAAGACCAGTGAAGTGATTGCAGCTGTTCAATTCAAAGTGTTATAATCTTCAGGTGCATGCTTTTTCACACTGCTACAGGTTCAGCTCCCTCACATTCCTGGATACAATTTAAAGTAATCTCATTTCTCACATGCTTTAACACAGAAGAAAATGAACAAATTTCACTTGAAACTTTTTTTAAGAAAGTTCAGCAATTCATGTTACTTGATAATGCTGAAGAACCCTTTTAAAATCTGTTCTAGCTCCAAGATAGCACTAGACAGAATAAACGTAGCATCATAACAACTAGAATATTCTGCATGAACTGTACAAAAATCTACGACAGAACTGCCACAGGTTTTGTGCTCGCTGTTAAAAAAGCAAGAAGGGCCAATTCCTAAAGCCAGAATGAAGCAAAAAGGGACGTACTTCTGACTCCAAGGATGGCACACTTGCACTTTGTGCCCAATCAGCATCCCAGTAATCTCTGACATCCAATTTCAAAGGTACAAAACCCTAGAGAGTATATATTCAAGCGATGGATTCCACAGCCCTTTCATTAAGGTATGAATATGTGTGTTCTGAACTGATCACAGCAAGAATATTTTCATTGCACCTCTTCTACTGAAATTGGTAGGTTTCACATTTCAAAACACCCGCCATCCCCAAAACCTCACTGTGTTATGCTGAAAAACTGACACTTGCCTGCTCAGTCCATCTCTAGCGCCCCAGAATCTCAACTCTTATAATGGGGACGTGGATGATGAAAGATGTGTCACATAAACCATTCAATTTTTCAGAATTACCAGTATTGCTTCCGACTGCTCTGACAAAAGTAGTCATGTATATACAACACAGAAATCTATTCTACTACCAGAACTCAGACTTCTGCGTGTATTCAGTTACCCAGGCTGCCACCTAAAGTTCACGTCTTGTTCACCTGCTTTCAGGTTTTACATCGCTCAAGCTGCTGACTGGCCTCAAAACCAATGCTGATCAGATCTAGCATACAGTTCTTGACAACGAGCAGTCAGAAATAACTCCTCTAAAGAACCAGCTTCAGGTAAAGCAAGGTTAAAAAAAGAAAAAAGTCAAATACTCCTCATCAGACCACAGAAACAGTCTTGGCTCTTCTGCTCAGCTTACTCCCTTAGAGTGTTCAGCTTGAGACGTGTGATGGGCAACTCCTTCCCAAAAGCACCACCGCACTCAGGACAGCCTCTGATGTCTCCTTACCCTCACTTCGTACTGTGGCCATCACAAACTGCCTCTCCATCTCATTTCAGTTACTATTGTTTGAAGCTTTTCTCTTTTGCTAGAATATTTATTGAAATTCATAAGCATTTAATGCAGTCAGCTGTGGGGTCCACTCAAGCTAAGAGCCCTGGTTACCACAACGGAAGAGGTCTGGGGGTGGCTGTCTGCGAGGAAACACCGTGGCCAACGGCTACTGGAATATCACACTTTGGTTAACTCACTGCTACAGCATGTTTTCTATGGATTGCAGACAACTGGCATGATGGTTTAAACACTTTGCCCACACTTAAGTTTACATTCTAAACATTTAGTCATACTTTTTAAAGTATTTTACAATTCATATTCTGATGATACAGCAGCTATAAAATAAGACACAAACATAAACTGACAAAACGCCACAATTGCCAATTAAATTCTAGTGCACTGCATTCTGCCTGCATGATACCTGGTTGTGCAAGTGTTCAATTCAAAAAAAAAAAAATCAAATAGTTCAGAATTAGCAAAAACACAAGAATGGTTTCATAAGAAAACTAGAACATAAAATACTAGAGAAACACCAGCACATGTTTTATGCAACTTTCAACTTATGAGAAAAAAAAGAATTGAAAAACCCTCTTCCCGCCAAGTGTTGCTGCTTACAAAATCAAGTGTTAAACCTACATGGCACAGACTCTTTGCTTATACCTTTGCTTTTTTTAACTTAGAAAGTTATTCTAGTACCACCAATGAAACACCACCACTAGTAGATCAAGACACAAATGGTTGTACTTGCTGAAGAAGTGAACAGAAATTGCTTGACCGTGAGCAACAGGAAACTTCATCACTGTTTCTCCTCAAGAACACCCCACATCAACACAGAACCACCCTGCCTGCCCCCTCCAACCCCACCTCCCCAGCAACATCCCAGCAAGGCAGAAGCACTTACCTTTTGTATAAAGTTTTCAACTTTGTTCTGCAGTCCCCACCATTTAAATTTGATAGTCACCAACTTGTAAGCACACATTTTAGGACACTCTTCATCAGTTGCTAGCTCTTTCTGTTTATGGATAATGGGAAGGAATGTTTAATTTTTCAAAAATTTACTTCAGTCAAATTAATATAATTATTAGAAATTATAATTCTAAACACTATATTAGAATTATAAAGTCTATTATTAATTTATAGTAAATTATAATTATAAATTATAATCCTAAGCATGATTAGAATTATAATACTACTTAGAATTCTAAGTATTAGCACCGCACTCGGAACACAGGGTAACAGGGATTAACAGTCAATCAGGTTAAATCTGTAAAACAATTCCATCCATGCTGCAAACATGTACTATAAATCTTAGTCTTAACATGGTTTTCATTTTCATGATTTCCACTGTAATATACTTTCTGACTTTCAAAAGGACAATGAAGCTTGATTACAATAGCTAGCACCAAATTATTTTTTACTTTTGGGTCTATTGTGCAAAGGCAATTATAATCTGAGTTGTACCAAGTCGCTGAGGACAATGGTGGAAAACACTTGTACTAGAAAAGATTCAGCTAACAAAAAGCACGTAACCACCCCTCAAGTTTGCTGCTCACAACAGCCTAAAACTGCAGCTTCTTGCACTTCTGGTCTGCCCACACAGACACTGCCACGCTCCCCCCTCTTCCTCACGTCCCCCTCCTGCAGACAATGCCAGAGGGGTACGTCTTCACCCCGGTGTAGAGGTAATTTCCAGTTGTGGGGCACAATTTACATACTCATTTTTGCAGAATGAATTGCAGACCTTCTGACTACTACTATGAGAAAAATTGAGACAGAACTTCTTTATCATGAGTGGCAAGGGGTGGCCCTAAGACCAACTAAAGCTCCACTTCAAAGACTGCTTGGAAGCAGCTCTGGCTCAAGGACTCTGTGCAAAAGAAGGATCCCCAGAAAAATGAACCGAGGGAAATTCAGGAGACACCCACCACCATTTCCTATAACTCCTAGGTTTCTGTTATAGTTCCTACATCCAAACAGTTTTGAAGTACCTATAACATCATACACAGTGATTTTCCTACAATTCATGCAGTCAAATTTATGTAATACAAGAGATCATATCATGTTTTTAGTTAAACAAAGCATGGTAGGTTACTCCAAGCCTTGTAAAAGAGGAAGGAAAAATAAGGAAGAAAAAAACCAAAAGAAACACAAACCAAAAAAGGAAGCTGATAGTAGCTTAAAAAAAAAAATTAAAATCTCTGTGTTTGGCTTGAATAACAAGCAATTACTGTAAGAAGTCCACAGATTTTTTTTGTATCTGCAACAAACTTCCATGTAGAAATACTTTATGGCATTTTTAAGCTAAATTTCTTTTAACCATGGAATGGACTCCTCCTGTTGGTCATGCACACAGTAAAAACATTTACAGTGATATATATCTAACATACAAAAATCTTGGTGAATAATGCTTATTTAACACAGAATTTTTATCACAAATACTCATCACCAGAGAGCACTTAAATGAAAACCAAGTATCCTCAGAAGACTGATGTTCTATTCACAAGGAAAAAACAAAGTGCTGCTGTTGTTTGGTGTTCCCAAACAGCACAAGTCTATGTCCAGGCATTAGTAAAAGGACAGAACTAAATGGAACATACAAATTCAGTGCTGCCAGTTCCAGGCATTCAAAGTTCTCCTTCTCATTTTACAGCTGTTTTTAGAAAACAAAACAGTAACTCCCCACTTTCTTTGGGTCACACAGGCCCAAACAGGCCATTCTGCACCAGCCTCTTGCTTCCTTCCTGAGCAGGAAGGAACAACAAACAGCTAAGGCAGGATGCACATTTTCAGCACAGTTTACAAAAATAACTCCTGTGGCAATGTTACCCCGCTAGCAAGAACACTCAGCCCAGGCAGAAAGAGTATGACAATAATGGGAGTTGGAATTCATGCCTTCCCTCATCGTCATCTCGAAACACACAATATGCTCATTTCTCCATGAGATTCCAGGTAATGCTCAGGCCCCAGGACGAACCCACAAGTCAGACCAAAGGTCTACCTGGCTCAGTATTTTTACAGCAGCTAATGGCAGAAATGTATGTAAAAATATAAAACCCAAGGAAGAAAATATTGATAATTCACTTAGAAACTCTACCAACCTCCAGATGCTTGTAAGCTCAGAAACCTCCTGAAGCAGAGTATTTTCTGTCTTTGGACACACAAAGGGACCTTCTCTGGTCACCGGTGCAGGAGCCCTGCTCAAGAAGGGTCACCTACAGCAGGTTGCCAGGACTGCGTCCAGTCAGGTTTTGAGTATCTCCATGGATGGAGACTCCACAACCTCTCTGGGTGACCCAGTGTTTGGCCACCCTCACAGTAAAAAAAGTGTTTTCCGGTGTTCAGATGGAATTTCACATTATTTCTGCCTGTACAATTGGACTGTCACAGGATGAACTTTCATCATGTTGGAAAGATGACATTAGGAACAGCTAGGGCAACACCAGTGAGGCCGCTGGCACACACTGAGGGCACCCTCAGCTCTCTAAGACAAACTGAAGTTCGTGGAACACCCGAGAGGTGCCTTCGCAAGCTCTTCTGGTAATGCAGCGGCATGGCAGTGAAGTGTCAGCTTCAGTAGCCCACAGCCCTCCTGCTCTGCTGAAACTTATGGTCCCCTGGAACTACAGCCTCGTTCCACAGTGGGACAAGAGAAGACACCTTAAGTCCTCAAATTCAGGCTGCTGTGATTTATGATCTCTGCCCAGCTGCGAACGAGCATGGTGTGATGTCGTGGGAAACAGGGACTCTGCTCTGTCAGACACGTGGTCAGCTACTGACACTTAAGACACAGGTCAGGCTGCTGACAGCGAAAGGTCGTGTACCTCCTGCCTACTGCTTCCACAACCACACCTGAGGATGGGAAATTAGAGACCAAGAGCTTGCTGGTCCAGTGTATCCTACTCTAATATCTGACACTTATCTTGCTGCTTTGCAAAAACTAGTGGTAAAATAACTCATGGTGACATCTAGAGTAATGAACTAGAAGAAAATTCGCACCTCTCAGAGCAAGTCCTTCACGCTGTGTTTTGACAGAAACATTCCTGCTGTGTTTAGAACTTTTCTGGGTAATGAAAGACTGAATGCTTTTGCAAGAAAATTTAAGAAACTGGGGCACCATTTGCAACACATTCAAAAACCCTTCAGCATTTACTTAAGCATAATTCATCACAATACACACTAAATATAAGAAGTAAAATTATGCTACTGTTGATGAAAAATTTCATTTACAGTAATGACAAAAGTAGCAGACAGTACCTTTGCTTACTAACACATTTGGCATTTTGACTAAATACAAAAAAGAAAAGTATTCAACTTCTGCCCTCTGTTTTAAGACTAACATTGCTAGTGCTAGTCTCTAAGGAACCATGAACTTTTTTTTCTGCTGATAAAGACTTCATAAGGTTGTAACATCAGTTGTTAGTACCTTCCAATTTGGTCCCAAAGGTCCTCTCTTCGTCTTAACCGACTGGAATAACGCAGGGTCTTCATCAGCTTTGTAGTCCTACAATATAAAAAAACCCCTGAGAGTCAGAAAAAAAAAAAAAAGAAGAGATTCAATATCCCACTGTATTAAGCTTCTGTTCAAGACTACCAGACCAATTCTCCTGCGTGGTCTGGAGCTGGACAGGTGGAGCACATTTGTGAGGCTGACTTCAGTTTGTGTTGACCACTCCATCACACCCACTCATTCCCTGCACAACACCAGTGCTGCTTGTTACCTCTTTACACTACGACAGCACGCCAGGGCTGCCTTCCAGGTCAGAATTCTCTTGTGCTGCACACTGTGCGACATAAGCACTATCCTATTGGTTTTGTAGACTTTTGTGGGGAAGAGAAAGCAGTAATACAGGAACTAGTGTGCTAATGTTTCCCAAGTCACAACACACGTCCACTCCCGAGAATGCAGAGCAGAATGGGAAGAAGGCACAAGGGAGCTGACTTGCAAGATCAGAAACTGTGTAATCTCAGTCTGTGAGACATCACCGGGCCAAGCACAGAGAGGGCACGAGGCAGCAGTCTGAGTGGCAGTGCTTTACAACAGACAACACTGCTTAGTCACACACAGTGGGAAATAGAGTTGAAAATGACAAATGCTGCCAACATACAGGTTTACTTAATTTTACTGATGAGGGGTATGAAAATGATTATTTGATAAAGATGCTACTGTGATAATTAGGAAAGGATTAAAAACTCTGACCTCAGTAACTGAGGACATGTAAGGGTTACACAATGTATGAAAAACATCAACCTAAAAGTACCATTACACCCATGCAACCAAGGAGAACTGTAAAAGTTTAAGTCACTTTAGAGCAGAACAAATGCTCGGTGGGTGCTGCAGAAAAGCCCAAGAAGTTTAGCAGAGTTTAAGGTCTCATTTTAAAAAACAAATTTTAACAAGGACAAAATTTGCATAACAGAGTGAAAGAAATACCACCAGAAAAATAGCTACTGGCATTCCCCCCCAACTCCCCCATCAGAGTTGTTACAAGGAGTCACATTTGTAAACTGTTTCTAAAAGCGAATTAAACTTAAACCTTCACCTTTCCATTGCACTCCCCTATATTCAAAAGTAAGTACTATCAGCAGCAAGACAGAAAAATTAAAGAGATGGCTGTCTGAATATTAAAACTGAAGTATTGACGTTTCTTCTGAGGCACACTGAAACCACCCATCTACATCTCCACTGCAGAAGCAGAGTGCTTTGGAGAACTGGTTTTCCTAGACAACGGAGTTACAAAGTTCTTGTAGACAAAGGCATGAACATGGGAAATAAACCCAAACACTGTAACATTATAGAGCAGGAATTGTCAGAGTTATGTGCAGACCACTCTAATTTAATATTCTGTCTTAGTGGCCAGTAACAGACACTTCATGGAAGGATACAAAAAACCCAAGACAGAGCTATTGCTCCAAGCAGCGAACAGTTTGGTCTTCCCTGTTCTGTGGGGTTTTTTCTGGACAGGAGGTAAACTCTTCTGTTATAGAGGGTCATATAACTGGGTATTCCTCTCCACTTTTATTCTTGGCCTCAGTTGCACCCTGTGGTAATTAGTGACCAATGAATTATGAACTGTGCAATAGTATTTCCCTCTCTGAAGGGATTTCATATTTATTCTCTGTATTTACTCTCCAGAAAAATCCCAAACAAACCTGGGAAAAACAATCCACACAGAAGAATTCCAGTCTATTTTCCTCGTCTCCATTTCCCTATTTTTCATGTTTAACTCACGTAACCTGAATTCAACAGAGGGTACCAGTGCATATACAACTGAGGAGCTATTATACACAAGTACTGAAGATCACGTGTAACACGCCAGTTTTCAAATCTAGATTCTTCCGTTAGCACGGAGGAACAAAGGCTACTTCGAGACTGAAATCCCAAATTCACAGAGCAAGGCTACACAAATTAGTTATTAATGCTTTCATAACCATTTTGACATTTACAATGCACTTTTTGCAAGCTAGATGGAACCGGAAAATCCAGGAGATCCTCTCAGAGGAATCTGATTTCACTTACAGAAAATCAGCTGTTATTCTCTGGTACTTTCTTCTCCCCCATTTTTTCTTACTGTTCCCAGTTCTTTTAATGTGCCTACCTATGCTATGTAGTAAAATAGGCTGAAGAAACCTTTTAATAGATTTTTTTCCAGCCATTCTGTAATTAATATATCTAGAAAGCATTAATAGGTATTCAGATAAACTTCCATATTAAGCATTCAAATATATACTTTGAGAATTGAGCAAATATTTCCTAGAAACATTTAAGTGAGTCAAGACATTCAATCACATTGCTAATCAATGTTTTATGATTTTGCACAAAACAGTGTTTTCCTCTATTTCTCCCTCTAAACTGAAACAATGTGTTTATTTAAAGAACCCATATAACAGCCAGCCAACTTTAGCAGGGCACTCCCAAGGGTGCTCAGGTAATACTTTATCTACCTCATGGGGACAATTTGAGGAATCAGCGTAAGCACTGTACATTAACATTTAAATTCAGCAACACTTAAATGTAAGTCCAGTCAAACTACTATAATTGCGGAAAGACCAATAGCAATATTTATCATCTGAAGCTTAGTAAAAACCCACTTATTTATGATTTTACCGGAATAAAACACACGTCCTTTTTACAGACACCAATAAGAGCAAGTATCACGTATGCCAGCGTCAGCGCAGAGCACACAGCCCTAACTCTCAATTCCTGCTGCACGTGAGCAGTGCTCTGAGCACGAGAGCCTGCTGGCTTTGTTCAGAATCTGTCTCCTCCAGGAAACCAACGGGGTAGGCAAGCCGAGGGCACACAATTTACAGTGCTCACCACCAGCTGTGGACTTCTCATCTCATTAGTTATTTCCAAATACTGTGGGTGAAGACAGCTGCAACCTACTCAAATCCTCAGGTCCTGCATATTCTGGAGACTGAATGCGATATATGCTTCTTTTTTTTTAAGCAATCCTTGGGTAGGAAAAAAAAAAAAACACAGCATTTTTTTTTACAACTAAATCACTTTTGAGAAATATATGTAAATACCACAGTAGAATATTTTTATAGAAATATATTTAATGTTTTAAATTACTGATTATGACTGCCTCTTAACAATTTCACTCAAATACTAGATGGAAGACACTAAGAAAAGGATCCAGACATAGCAATGGATTAACAAATTTCCAGTTAACGATTTGTTCTAGGTAACTAATTCCTGGCACGAGTATTTCTGCCGTTTTTGGGTAGCAATGAGCTAAACAGAACCACAAAATACAAGAGCTTCCGTATTTTAGTGCCAGTTTTGTAAATAAAACCAGGCACTGCATTGAGACAACCCTGAATTTCTTAGTCAGCCTGTCTGAATATCCCAGGAGGTAGAGGTCACAGTGTGGTGGTGCGGGGCACATGGACACCCACACCACATCCTTCGCTGGCACCAGCCACACCCAGAGGATGCTGCTGGGCCTGACGTCCCAGCTGTAAGCACACTCTCGCAGCATTGTATGACAACATCGTATTTAGGATGTTCTCAGAGTATCTCTGTGCTTTCTTTAGAGGGAAAAAGAAGAAAGTGCAATAATTATAAAGAGATTGCTGTCGTGCTTCCATGGATCACTACAGACCACAACAAACCAAACCTAAATGCAACTGATGGACAACACCAAGGTGAGGTCAGCATTTGCAATACACTGGGATATTAGGAAACCAGGAGAGAACATAACACAAAATATCTTATGACACTAAAATTCTATGGTACATCTGTATTTTGAATATTACATTAATTTTTGGTACCATTTTCTCTAGAAGAATACTTTAGAAGTGGAAGAGATACAGAAGACAGCAAGAATGATTAACTAGGGAACCAATTCCATTCAAATAACAAATAACCTTCCTTAACATCCAGTGTTGATCACTACTGGAAAAAGCACACTGTTGTGGTCCAGGCTGAAAACATCAGTGCCAGTAAGAAAAGGCCACAGAAGACTGGATGAATCACTCTGCATAAGATTATAATGTGCACGTATTTTGACTAGGTAACATTACCTGTAACTAGATCACCTTTGTACTAGCTTATAACACCCAGGACAAAATCTGTTTCAAAGACCAAAACCCTCTTTACAGTCCTGTAGTCCCAGCAACTAGAGCAGACAGGAAGAATCAACATACTCTGAGAAGCTTACAGGGGACTGATACACTCCTCAACACCAGCAAGACAGCCAGGGTTAAGCACACACCACAGATGAAACACCTCAGCTCAGTTGCCATAAGGCACTGACAAAGATCTGCAATAAAATGGTTCCAAGCATGCTTATAAATACAGAAATTTAACTGATCTACTTTCCTTTGTAAGCACTACAATGTGAAATCTACATAAAATATTAATTAAAAACCCCAGAACTTAAGAAGTCAGCATCCTTGCTTGAAGAAAGCTAAGCAAGCTTCAGAAAACAAGACTTTCTCCACCAGAAAGACAGCTTCCACATTCCATACAATGCAGAAGTATAAATGGTCTTGCCACATGATTAAAGTGAAATATACTTGGTGATTTCTACATTTACATTGCCACCTTCTTCCCAAAAAAACAACAAAGCAAAAATATCAAACATCACTGTTTCCAAGTAACAGACTGTTCATCCAAAATCCTCCCGAACTTTAATATTAAAAATCGCATTCACTAACAAAACTCGTACTGTAAGTACTTCATACCTGTATGTTATGGCATATATCACAGAAGTTTATAGAAACACACTGTAGGATGCAATTTTTCAAATATGCAATGATCAGAAAACTTGCTAAGATAAGAACTTTCCTCACACACGCAATCGCTGTTTTGGCATTTAAACTCACCTACATATGCAACCTTGATGCGCCTGTTTTACGCAGTGGAATTATTTGAGTGGATACGATACCACCAGATACTGTGTTATCTGCCACCCTACCTCTCACTGCACAGGGACACAGGTAACTGTGCTCTTGCATTTAGGACTCACACAGAAGCACAGATAGAAACACTGGGGAAAAAAAAAATGTTGTTATCTACAAGTGAAATGTAGGAGTGAAAACAAAAATTCAAAGAAAATAGATGAGTCACAGTAAAGTTTTCTACACTAGAGACCACATACAGAAGCTTTGAACCAAGAACTTTCAGGACTCAGTTAACCCCAATCCTGTTAAGGACAGAAAAAAAGCCCTGTCTAGATTAAAGTTTAGATGGACAAGAGAGCATTGTAGGAACTCTTCTCAATACACAAACCTCACCAGCATGCAAGGAAGAAGACTGGACTAGAGCCAAAGTACAAATAAACAACAGTTCTTTGCAGAGTTTAAGGAAAATATCTGTTCAGCAAGAGCTTAACTCCTGACAGAAACAAGTCCTTCTTAGGAAGAAAAACAGGCAGCTGTTAGAACAAATATCACAGCTAAAAAACCCTGAAGCCCTCTTGAAAGTTAGACAGGCAAAACATCATTATGCAGCAGCATAACAATATAGAGGAGCTAAAAACCATTTCAAAGAAATACACAAATATCCTTTCCTAGGCAGTTCCTGCACAAAATCACAATATAATATGCATGGATGCAACAAACTGTTATAAAGAATTATTTAGAGATACTGTGAACCACATACAATAAAGTAATAATCACAACAAACCCAGAATCCAGGTGCTCCTCTACAATTTACATTCTCATTTATAAGACCCACTAAAAGTAATAACAGTACTCCTGATAGCTCATAGTTCACTCTATCAAAGCATATATACAGGACAGAATGATTTTAAGAACATTTTTAGACCTTAACATAAAGATTATGTCTGATGTCTTATCTGCAAATTCACAAAAAAAAGCTTCCTGAACAGAGTTGCATAAGACAGGTGCTGTGTACCAGGAGTTAAAGGTCTCCATGAGAGACTGTTTTATAAGACAGGCTGGAAGACAGGAAGATTTATAAGCACCCAGGACAGTATGAAAAAAGCCTTAGTTAGGGGATAGAAAACAGAAAGAGGGGATGAAAACACGTAGTAAGCTAGAAATATGTCCTATTTATACATACACAGGTTGTTCCATGGGATGTGCAGTTTAAGATGCACACTTAAAACAGCAAGCCACAGGCACTCCTGAAGGAGTCAAGAGAAATTCCAAACGTATACGAGTTCTCTATTTTCTAAACCATTAAATAACATCCCAGTATGAAGAAAGGCCATTTCTGTAAGCAGGCTGAAGATTGGGAGAAAGTAACAGGGCCATCCAACAATCACCGGGGCAAACCCTTAATCCTCTGCATCTTTATTCTAAAGAAGTACTGATGGAGATTGAACCGTTCATCTGTTCAAACACAGTAATTCAGACAAGCCTTTTTCGATAATACAAATGTCCAAGGCAAAGCAGAAAACTGAACTCCAACAAAAACCTGGTTTAAGTCAATAGGGCTTTTTCGTGCTTCTTCAAAGAGAAACATTCTTGATTTTTTAAAAAGAAATTAAGAGGTGTATTCTGATCCTTTTGCTAATACACAGAGTCAACTGTACGACCTAGATAAGATGTTCCAAAACTGTTACCAATAAAACACATGATGATACTAAGCTTCTGGACTAATAATATGGACTTTTAAAATTCCTATCACAGGATAAATTAAGTCCAAAATGGCAGAGATCCACCTACCAGAAAAACAGCTCTTTCACTGAAGAATCTTTTAACACTTACAGACTACGAAACAAGAGCATTTCCTATATTCCATTATATTTCTTCAAACAGTAAAACAAAGGATAGTACTTACTGCACAGCACACAGAAATCCTCTCAAGGCATGCACTAATTTGACTGATTTGTATAAAATTCTATTTTTAGAACTTTGTCTCAAGTAATAAAGACTCACTATGACCTAGAACAAGACATTTACTTTCTTCACTGTACAAAAATAGCTATAAACCTGATTTCAATTTCTTTGTTTTCACTACACTCTTCTTTCTTACAAATTGTTTCCAAAAATGTAGCCTCTTCTGATGTTAATTGAGTGTTCACTTCTGCTTACTCTTTGAAAAGTCTTACTCTCCTGGGAAGTGATTTTTATATACAAATCACATAAAGTTACATAGATTGTATGCTGGAGATGATTAAGGAAGGACAAGGTTAAATTTATATCTAAAGAAAGCCACAGATGTCAGCCAAATTATTTCTATACATACTTAAATGAGCATGAGTTAGCATATGCAGGCCATTAGTACCTTAAAGAAAAGTACTATTTTTATATTTATGCTGACTGTAGTTCTGAAACTAAAGTAACTGCTACACTACAATGGGTTGGACAAGGTTCACTGACTGAACCAAAGGATAAGTCTTGAATATATGAAAACTTTTATCAAAATTGCTGGATCTTATAAATGTAGTTCCATTCTTTCAGTCACACCGTTATCCAAGACAGTACATTTTCCCAGCAAAACTATGACTGAGAAAATAAGTGTACAAATAAAACTTTCCTTTGGCAACACTATTCCTTTTCCCTAAAAAAGTGAGCACACCAAAACACCCACCCAGCCACCGAGAATGGTAATTCCCAAATGGCAAGTGTCATGACAAAAAAAATGCCATACAGCACACATGATTTCAGAAACTACCTGACAGAGTGAACTAGCGACTGCTCTAATATCGCTAACAAAGGGGAAGAAAGTGTAGGAAAAAAATCTCTGGACAGACAGAATACATCGAAAACAGTTAATGCCTTCATAGGGGACATAGTTTCCAAACCTAGCAGCTTTCTCTATAAAGCATGAAGATCAGGGCAATTTTGTTACCTCGATGTAGCTGAACTTCCAAAAAAAATTCCTCAAGTTCCATTACCTAAACTTCATAAAGATATTAGCATAAATGGAAAGTCTCTCATGGAGTCATAAGCAGTAAAGAAAGAGAAAACAAAGGCCTGCAAATTTTTGTAACAGAAGAGACTACAAGTGTGGGTCCCAGAGAATTTCTGCTAACTAATCCTTAACTGCCTAGGAAAGGGGGCAAACGAGTGGAGAGGAAAGGGTGGCAGCCTACAGATAACTCGGTCCTCAAAGTCTCTGTAAGAGTTTCAGTACAAAGTCAGTCTTTGTTTAATGAAGTCAGGACTTTGCAAAACTGAATTCCTGCAAGATGAAATAGAAATGAAAATTTGAATCACATGGTGAAAATTAGTTCCAAGTATTCCTACACAATGATGGGCTATACTGTGAGTTGAGTTTGAAAATTTGTTCAAAATATTTGCTAAAAATACAAATGGTGTTGGAAGCTGCTAAGAAAGAGAATGTAGAAACATCAGAAGAGACTTAAGACTCTGGATTAAACCACTCTGCACTCATAGCTTCGATACTCTGTAGGTCAGAGATACAAAAGAAAAAAAAAAGAAAAAAAGAGGATAATGGTACTGAAAATAGTTCCAAGCACTTCCCATGCATGAAGGGGCTTCTACATGAAGATGGGCTTAAAGATAAGGATCCTCAGCTTGGTAAAGAGAAGGTAGGGGAAGGATAAGAAAACATGATCAAAATCTGTAAGAAATTGCGCAGAAAATATAAATAGGAAACATTCTCCTCCCCCCGCCATGAATTAAATTATCAGTCAGGCAAAAAGGAAGTATTTTTTCTCCATATCATCTAACACTCTACAGAGTTCATGATGCCATAAAGGTCAAAAGTATAAATGGGTTAAAAAATGGATTAGATGTGCTTATGGGCATACAAGTGGCTAATAAATGCAACAGGCCAGATAAAACCACTAGTTCTGGAAGTCCTTTAAATACAGATTGATCTGTCAGAGATACACATTTCTCAGCTTCTAGTACACACTTCCCAAGTTCCCTATCCTTCCACGAGTATCTGCTACCAGCACTAACAGGATAGGGGCTCAGGCGGATCTTGGTCCCGATCCACAAACACAACCCCTTTCAGCACACCGCTGTCCGCCAGCCCAGCCCCCGGGAACTGGCGACACCGAAGGCAGGTCACGTACCCTAACAGTGCAAGGGGCATGGAGCACGGGCAGTGCTGCTCACTAAGAGCGCTGCAAACGGGATAAATACTTAAGTTCAACACACAGGAGTAAGCGCAACCCTTTGTTTACACATACTGTGATCACACAAGCACTCTGACAGACAACAGCATTGTAGCTGTCTGCCACAATTCCAGGGGTGGAACAGGGAATGCACAACAGACATTTACCTGCCAGTTCAGCTCTAAGGTCATATGGAATGTCTGAAAGAACAAGGGGCAGCAAAACCATTCCTCGCTGCATTAAAATAGGCAAGACACATTTAATTTGGTTTACAGGGAGGTTCTCCAAACAATGTATTTTCACACATGTAAATCCACAGATCATCTGTTAAACATCAGCTAAGGAAGAGCACAGGCTATACACCTATGTTGGCAACACAAACAGAAATTTACGAAGCAGAAACCTTTCCCCCTCACACACCACAGCCTTTTCCCTCCTTCCTCTACTTTCCTGCGAAGGAGTTCTCTCCCCACAATGCAGGATATCCAAGTATTTATTTTCAGAAAATAACAATTAAATAAAGAACATCTCCTTGCACAGAACTGAGACAATCAAATTTATTGTGTAAACACAAATTGGTAAGTGTCGATATTAGTGCATACCATTTTCCTACTATCCCAAAATTAACGATTATACATAGAACAGTCCAGCTGTTACAATGAAACAAACCAGACAACAACCCCAGTAGATACAGATGTGTAGAAAGCAACAGCAATAAAAAAAAGTAAGGCAGGCACATAAATAAGTATGATGAAGCTGCCCTCTAAAGTTGCATAAACCAGCATCTAAAATTAACACAGGCTACCTTCTTACGTGGATTTATCACACACACTTTGAAAAATCGGACATCAGCCAGCAACGTGCGCTGGCAGCCCAGAAAGCCACCCGTGTGCTGGGCTGCACCCAGAGCAGTGTGGGCAGCAGGGCGAGGGGGGGATTCTCCCCCTCTGCTCCGCTCTGGTGAGACCCCCCTGCAGTGCTGGGTCCAGCTCTGGAGGCACCAACAGCAGAAGGACACGGACCTGCTCGAGTGGGGGCAGAGGAGGCCACGAAGATGCTCGGGGGGCTGGAGCACCCCCCTGTGAGGACAGGCTGAGAGAGTTGGGGGGGTTCAGCTGGAGAAGAGAAGGCTCCGGGGAGACCTTGCCACAGCCTTTCAATATATAGAGGGGGTTTACAAGAAAGATGGAGAGAGACCTTTACCAAGGCCTGTAGTGACAGGACAAGAGGCAACAGTTTTAAACTGAGAGAGGGCAGATTTATATTAGATCTAAGGAAGAATTTTTTTTATGATGAGTGCAGTGAGGCCCTGGCACAGGTTGCCCAGAGAAGCTGTGGCTGCCCCCTCCCTGGAAGGGTTCAAGGCCAGGTTGGCTGGGGCTTTGGGCAACCTGGGCTAGTGGAAGGTGGCCCTGCCCGGGACAGGGGGGTGGAATGAGATGATCTTTAAGTTCCCTTTCAACTCAAACATATGTCTATGTGCTGGTTAACAAAACATTGACAATAGAGGGGAAAAGAATGGGAACCATTACAAATATTAAGTGTTCTCCTGTCAGCAAAATCTAACACAACAGAAAAAGCTTAACTGGAAATCCCTTCATGTATTTATTTCAGTAGAACTTCATCCAATCACATTCAGGGTACCAATGTCTTTTCTGTGCAAAGTGCTGTTGAAAAGGCAAGCTGAAAGTGTGCATGCCCAGCACTAACTTTGCCACACTCACTTCTTCATCTAGCCACCTCCTTCCATCACGTGTAAGCAAGCTAACACAGACTGCACGCAATCCTGGTAAACACACTCCTCACAAATTTATACCTATGCTCTGCATACAAATTCACTCAATAACCATGTGCTCTTACTAATAAAATCCATCCTTCTCAATTTTTGCTTCTTATATCAAGATGTTAAGCTTCAAGTTCTCAGGGAAAAGACCACAGACTCCTGGGTGTATCCAGGACACTTACATTTGTCAAACCAATCACTAAAGATGAAACTGAAAAAGTAATCCCACAGCTTTCAGAAGAGATGAGCAGTTCATGTCTTGAGAACTACTCTGATGAACAAAGTTTAAAAATAGAAAAAAAACAGGTCTAGATTTCAGTGGCAAAACCTGACTGATCCTCTTGAGATTGCCATAACCCCAGAATGAAGGATGTTTGGAGGGACAGAATTTTTGAAGAAGTTGTAACCAAGAATTAGCAGCAGAAGCACAGGAGTAGCTTGGTGGAGACACTGTGCTCTGTCACGCAGGACAGCTGGGATGGATTCTTGCACTTGGTCTCATGCACCAAGATGAGCACGTAAATGCGTGCTTGACCAAATCAATTACTTTATCTACAACTACAAGTAAAAACTACCAAAAGTCTGTTGCCTTTCACATCTTAGTTGTGCAACTGGAAGTCAGATTCAGTAGACTGAATTGTAAATGCATTTACTAAGTGTGGAACTTTGGAATGAGTGAATCTACTCCAAACAATTTTCATGTATCTGTTGGGTAAAATCCATACCATTTTAGTTTATTCACAATCGACACAAAGCATCAATGGAATCAGCTGTGTGCTACATCCACATCCCAATAGCAGAGCATTTACTTACTCCTGGTTCTACTTGAGTTCTATCTGCAATGTCAATATGGACAACTTCAACATTCTTCCATGTGTTTGGATCTAAATTGTGCACCTGCAAAAAGAGAAAAAGGAATGATTGCCATGCTGTCACCCTACACAGTGCTGCACCTTATGCAGAACGTACACGTGCCATGGATTTGTTTCTGGACTTCACACAAGTTCTCAAAACCTCTCCCTTCTTCCTCTGCCTTTCTAAAAGCGAACAATCTCCACAGTTACAGTTTAATTCACTCACTAACCAATTTTAAACCAGCACAAAGCCTTCACCTCTTGTGCATTCAGAAAACCTGGATTAAAGATTAAGCTGTATTCTTCTGTCATATTCATTAGTGCTAATGAAATGAAGCTCTAATTAGAAGCATTACCCATTCAGTAATCTGCATGAGCTTATTGATCTAGAAAGAAGCTGCACAAATTCCAGAGTGCAAATACGGCAGGTTTCAGTGGCCTGACTAAACGTAGTAGGTTCCCTAAATCACAGGGGTGCCTTTAACACGGGCCAGACGAAGCGTGCGTGGTATGACGGTACATAAGGGTCTGAAGATGTGCTCAGCTCCACACCTGCAGTCTGCTTGGCACACCTGAACTTACAGTTATAGCAGGCAGAGCTCGCCGAGAAATACCCTCCTCCTCTGTAGCACATCCAGTGCTACAGTTCATCCAAGCACTGAAAATATACTGACAACTATTCCTTTGTGGATGGTTTATAAATATGTCTGTCACTAGAGATAAAAAAAAAAAGTCTCCTGAAGAGACCTGTGTACCAAATCAACTGTCTAGGGAGGAAAACGAGAGTATTGCCAGCCTGAAAAATTTACAGAAGCAGCTTCAAAATGAAACTCTACGGAAGTGTACACAGATAAACTCCAACAGTCCTGTGAAACCTGTTGTGAAACCTGTTTCCAAACAAACCTGTCAGCCTAAGTAGCACCAGCATGTCTAAGGTAAAAGAACATGAAACTAAGAAGAATTTACTGAAAATCTATTTAAATATTTGAGTGAGAATCAAGCACCTGCACTGACCTCAACATAAACAAAAAACTTTTCTCGTTCTTGCATCTTGTTAGACG
Organism: Strix uralensis; assembly: GCF_047716275.1. Lineage (NCBI taxonomy): Eukaryota > Metazoa > Chordata > Aves > Strigiformes > Strigidae > Strix > Strix uralensis. The sequence continues at coordinate 17,743,001 of NC_133988.1, forward strand.
AGACAGCTTAACCACCTTGAAAGGATCTGAATAATACTTTTCTTGTTTTACATTAATCAGTGGTAGGGCTTTGACTTTATGCAGTAATCATCCACCATACCAGGTACAGAAATACTTTATCTGGATGACTATGTGTTGAAAAAATTACTAATGCTTGGTATCCCAAATCCCAACTCACGTTCTCTGTTGTCCCCAAATCTGGTTTATGCCAGGTCTCAATTTTTATGAAGAAGTCGTCTTTCATGTATTCATTCTGTAAGAATTAAAATCAAAAACCATGAGCGTGATTACACCTCTCTGCTCGAAGTTTAGATAAATGGTATTTACACATAAGTCACTACTAAGCTTTAACTAGCAATACATTCTATTTAAATTATAAAAGAAACAGGCCCCTTACCTACACACAGAAATAGGTATAATGAGATAACTAATATCTGAATCTCAAGTATCAGCTACAGCAGGAAGTACCACAGTAAAATGAGTCACATTTGAGAAACCCAACTCTAACTCTGTGCACACAAATACAAACAATACTGTCACTTATCATCCTTTTTTTTTTTCTTCCCTCTTTTTTTTTGGTGTTGGAAGGAACCACAAAGACCACCTAGTCCCAAGCCCCTGCCCCAGGCAGGGCCACCTTCCACTAGCCCAGGTTGCCCAAAGCCCCGGCCAACCTGGCCTTGAACCCTGCCAGGGAGGGGGCAGCCACAGCTTCTCTGGGCAACCTGTGCCAGGGCCTCACCACCCTCACAGGGAAGAATTTCTTCCTTAGATCTCATCTAAATCTCCCCTCTCTCAGTTTAAAACCATTTCCCCTCGTTCTATCCCTACCCCCCTGATCAAGAGTCCCTCCCCCCTTTCCTGTAGCCCCTTTCAGTCCTGGGAGGCTGCTCTAAGGTCTCCCCGGAACCTTCTCTTCTCCAGCTGAACCCCCCCAACTCTCTCAGCCTGTCCTCACAGGGGAGTGCTCCAGCCCCCCGAGCATCTTCGTGGCCTCCTCTGGCCCCGCTCGAGCAGGTCCGTGTCCTTCTGCTGTTGGTGCCCCCAGAGCTGGACCCAGCACTGCAGGGGGGTCTCACCAGAGCGGAGCAGAGGGGGAGAATCCCCCCCTCGCCCTGCTGCCCACACTGCTCTGGGTGCAGCCCAGCACACGGGTGGCTTTCTGGGCTGCCAGCGCACGTTGCTGGCTCACAGGCAGTTTTCCATCCACCAACGCCCCCAAGTCCTTCTCCTTGGGGCTGCTCTCCAGCCATTCCACGCCCAGCCTGGATTTGTGCTGGGGATTGCCCCGACCCATGGGCAGGACCTTGCCCTTGGCCTTGTTGAGCTCCATGAGGTTTGCACGTCCCCCCTCTCCAGCCTGTCCAGGCCCCTCTGGATGGCACATCCCTTCCCTCAGCGTGTCCCCGCACCACACAGCTCAGTGTCGTTGGGGAACTTGCTGAGGGTGCCTCGATCCCACTGTCCGTGTCCCCGACAAAGATGTTAAACAGCGCCGGTCGGTCCCAACCCTGACCCTGAGGACGCCGCTCGTCACTGCTCTGCACTTGGACATGGAGCTGCTGACCCCAACTCTCTGAGTGCGACCGTCCAGCCAATTCCTGATCCCCCGAGTGCTCCATCCGTCAGACCCACGGCTCTCCAATTAGAGACAAGGATGTTGTGTGGGGCAGTGTCAAATGCTGTGCACAAGTCAGGTAGATGTCATTCTTCCTCAGCCCTGAAATACTTTACCTCTATGTTCAAGTAATTTTCATATTATTAATACTGCAGTTAAGACAAAACAACTAAAATGCATTGAAATTTTTAATAAATGAGACTAGTCTGAGGCAGGGGTAATAGCTAATAAACATTAGATGTTACTGTATAGCAAAACTATGATCATAAAGGTCCAGCTGCCACTAAATTGTATGTTCAAAGACTAGCACAGAACACCTCTAATTTCAGAAGAAAGCACACATCAGTGTGCAAATATATCACAATGAGTCAAGCTAAACAGTTCACAAACTCATTTGTCACTCCTTATGTTCCATCCACATAGTGACAATCTAAATCAAGTTTGCAAGTGAGCAGATAAAGCAGGTTAACATTAAACTTATAAGCTTCCTTAAACAGGTCACCAACATAAACACACAGGGAAATAAAGTCTTGATCTCTTGCCCATGCATCTTAAACAAAAAACAAAACACCCCAAACCCCCAGCTATGATGATCCATTTAGATTCTCAGTTAACCCATTTTAACTGAGGCAGGATTTTACTTTACAGAAATGGGATTTCAGACAGTTAGGGACTCATTTTGTTTCATTGCTCTTCCTGCATTCAAGACTGTAGAAACCTCTGATCTGGCTTTTCTTCCCCCCCTCCCCCCCTTTTTTAGCATGATGTCTTGCCAGGACAGACATTATGCAGCTGTAATGGTAAAGGCATAAAAGAAGATAAAAAAACTGAAAGCATTTCTCTGACAAATTACAGCTCTTTCTAATTATAGCCATGTGCAGACAAATAAAGTAACAAGGAGATCTATGCCAGAAACCCTGGCAAGGCACAGATAAAAGGCTGGAGTTAGCTTGCTAGAGTCAGAGTCAGTTGCAGCAGTAATAGCAGACAAAATATGGTTCAAAAAACCCGAATAGGAGTGATAGTAATTCAGATACTCACTGTCACAACTGGTCATTGGAAACACATGCAACAAAAATGAAAAGGAAACACAAAGTATTATTAGATAGAATTGTTTCTGAAAAGTCTCACACATAATGTTTGCTTCACAGTATAAGGAACATTCAAAATTAGTCTAACAGGATTTGTATGCATCAAGCCAGAGCTCAGCGGACTGACTTGCTAGCCTTAACCTTAGAAGCTCGTTATAGGATACTTCAAGCTATTCAAGGGAAACACAAAAGAAACAGAGCCTACTCTTAGAACTTAAGCAATTGAAAGTATTAAAATAAAGCAGTCACCTTATTCTAACAGACTATGAAGAATTAAATTCTTTTCAAACAAGTTCTGTTCTAGACCTTAAGAGAATCACCTCTTCGGTCTCGCCCCAGGGACACTGGATACTACGACTCTGTAGGAAGCAGTAACCTGGTCCACTGAGGTTGCTCTTCAGAAGCAGCTCTCCTTTTCAAAAGAGGAGACTTTACAAACGCAACATTAAATTGAAATTTATTTTCCACTTGATAGCACCCTCTTTTCTCCTAAACCAATTAAGACCATCCCTCAAATGAACACTGACAGCAAAACACACAAGGGGAGACCTACTTGTTCTACAGTAGGGATACGCGTTCCAAGCCTTCTCGTGGAACACCAGGGAGCCTTCTGGAGCAAACATCCTTACAAAACCAGGGACTTTACTGTGAAAAACAAACATTGACATTTTAAAAATTTTTGCCAGCTGAAATTCCTCATTGATTTCTTCCACACTAATAAGAAAGGCACGTTCTACCTAAGCACTTTTAACAGTTATGATGTACAAGTTATCCACAGTTAAATATGCAGGAACCCTAACCACGTTACTGATCACAAAATAGTTAAGAAAAAAATGGGGAATGGAATAATAAGATAGTTGAGAGTGAGCTAGAAATTATTTTGGAAGCATTATGATTCGATGAAAGCTATGGTTTCTTTTCTCTTCAAGAACAGCAAGGACAGCTGTGGAGGGAGAGCACTGCCCAGGAGATCTCACCTCCAAGCTCTCCAGAACTGCCCTCGACCAGCGCACGCCTGCACGTGGCTCCTGCAGCCGCCCTGGAAGGTCACTCAGCTGCTTCGACCGCACCGCGAGAGGAGAGCTGCCGCTCTCCATAAGCAGCAGAATTACCATCTCTGATAACAACTGCCCTCTCTAGTCCAACGGACCGCCCATGACAGTTGCCAGAAACTTGGGAAAAAAGTAACAAAATCTGATACAAGAGAAATTTGGTATTACCTAAGAGAATACTGGAGCCCTTAAGGAGGCGAGTTTAAACAAACTACATGTACACATGTGCACAAGGGCCAGAGTTCAATCTGTGTAAGCGTTCCACTCTCAATTTTTCTCCAAGGACAGTGAATAACTTCCTGTCCTTTTTTCTTTTAGGTCCAAGGAAAAAAGCTAACTGATGATTCCTTTTTTACATTGCAGAAACCTCATGGCCCACTCATCTGGGACTTCCCTTTTCCCAGAATAAGCAAACGCAATTCTTTCAGCTCTTCCACACGAGTCACACTGCCCACCCTTCTTTCTACCCTCTAGTCTGTGCACATCTGAAAGCCCAATGCCCAAAGCCAACCAGAAGGAACCACGATCCATAACCCTGCGTGCCACAGTCCTACATAACACAGCCCTGAAGACACTCTGCCTTGGTGTTTACCTTCACATCGCCGAGACACTCGACATTCCGGTGCTTCTGAACGCACTGCTGTCCAGTGTTTATTTCCACCATGTCTGTGTGCCTCCCCAACTATAAAAGTATTCAGTTCTTCAACTTTTTAGTTCTTTTTTCCCCAATTATAAACATTTGGAATACTAATCCTCACAACTTGACAACATATTACAGATCCTAACGATATGGCTGCATTTATGGTACTGCAGCCTTCTGGAGTAACATCGACTGTTAACCCCTAGAGGTTCAGAACCCACTGGGGTCAGTTTTCCAAATAACCCAGGTTTTACTCACTCTGAAAGGCATGTAACTTCCAAAAATATTATTTACCTTACTCATTCTCTCTCAGAAAAACATTACCCTACCACACTACAAGAACTTGTGTGATGCCTTATAGAGTGTTTCTAAAGAACATTCAGGCAATAAGAACTCTTTCTTAAATGCCAGATCACATAAAAACATTCTTCATTAATAATGCAATAACCATTCTCCTTTTCTCTATCCTTCTGCATCAACATTCTTGTCCTCTGGGCTGCCCTACAAAACACCTGTGATACCGAGCCCATTGTTCTGGCTATATACCAAGAACTGAAATTATTCCTACTTAGAAATGCACTTGCCTATTCACAGATGGGACATTTTGCATGGTTCTCCATTACTTTAGCCCACATATTTAAAATTCACTGTATTTCACGTTTTCCCACTCACCAGAGCATTTGTGCACAATTCAGCAAATTACAGTGTGGCAGAAAAATACAAGGAAGTAGCCCAGAATAGTAAACAGCGGAAGGCTGCCCTCACTTTTAAACATTCCTCACTCAACATCAAGTGACCATAATACATACCAATGTTTTTCTCACCTCTTTAAATGATAAATTTTGTGAGTATATTGTCCCTTTTCACCGTCCTTTTCATAAGGCTCATTTTTTAAGACTTGAATTCCTTCACCACCTCCTGTTTCATTTTTGCTAGCTTCTGCCACAGAATAAAGTTGCCCAACTTGATACTGAAAAGTTAAGAGAAGTACAGTTTCAATATTAAAGTCAACCAAAACTTTCAATGAATAAAAAAATGTAGCTGTTTCCAGTGAAAATTTAGTAGTACAAGCAAAATTACCAGGAAAGTAAAATACACCATATAAAAATATTAAGTATGACAATCTGCTGGCAAAATTTATCTGTAGTTCACAAGCATCAGGTCTCTAATCAGTTTGTTTCACATTAATGCAACACGTTGGTATAGCATAGCAAATATATTATTCTTCACCTTTCTCATTCTAAAAGCAAAGTGTATATGTTGTTCTTAATTGAATAAAAGAAATATAATTTTCAGTTTACAGATTTTGAAATTACTGATTTCCAGCTCTGAGCCTCCCAGATTCATACTTTTAACCAGCTAGACACTGCCTTTGCAGGACCCATAAAACACGAACTGTAGGAGAACACAAGCATAACACTCTCCCCAGAAGGATGTTCAGGCACCCTATCGTGACTTTCAATTAAATGTATCTCAGTGCCATTTAAATTGCTGGCTTCAGACCTTGGACGATGATTCCTACCTTTGCCTTTAGGAAAAGCCTTGGAGTCACTCAATGCCTTGATCAGCAGGAAAATTCTGCTGCAGTGCAGAATTGCACAACTTTCTTTTCTTGCTAGTGAGCTGTGGAGTGGCTCAGAAACAACTAAAGGTTCTTCGCCTGCAGGCACCTGCCTCCTTTGAAATCCACTGCTCTGCAAGAGGGTAACTCTGCTTGGCTGGTGGTTACACATGTGGGAACTTACCCTGGCAGACTGCGGGCCACAGCACAGGAAACCTTCAGATCCAGGCTAGTCAGATTGAAATAAGACACTAACATCTTCCCACCCATCACCCCAAAACAAAAGCAGGTTGGATGAGGACGTACCTCTTGCACTGAGCAAGGTAAAACCACTCGGCTGAAAGAGGAAAAGAGCAAGTTCAACAAAATTAATAATTAGGCTTAATCTGCAGATAACTTATAAAGACATTCAAGAAAGAAGTGTCAAAATGAGTTAATTCAAGTTTTCTTTTTAGAAATGCTCTGTGACAGCAAGGCTGCATGGATATAATGCAACAAAGCCAAGTAAAGTTCAGTGACAAACATGTCACAAAAGGAAAAAAAAAAAAAAAAAAAGGATTTAAGAATATTAGAAGCCACAGAGAAGAGCCAGGAAATCTACTTCCAGCTCTGCTATAACTTTGTATTGTGCTGAATTTATTTAACCTTTGAGGTGTGAGGTTTTTTTCATGTTACACAGTAAGCAGTTCCGTCTGTACAATTTAAAAGGACAAATGCGCAGGCCCTCAGAGCCTACAAGTGAATTTTGGCAATTACAGCAGTTATGAATCATTTAAAAAGCAACCACAGCTCATATCCCGTTTAGGTGGCAGAAGCAAGAGCATTTTAGGCAAATAGTTTAGTGCTAATACAATACGCTGTACGGTTAACGGCAAGGTCTGGGGATGCAGAAGTTGTTTTTTCACAGTGACAGTACACTGCACAGACAGTATTTTTCAGTTTCACCTTACAGGATAAAATGGACAAAGACAGTGCAAATCATTATTGTTGCACAGAACACCTGCATTGTTCCTAGGGCTTTTAAGAGATGTTACCTCCTTCACTGACAACCTTATCGCCATTAAGATTCAATGCGGCACAATCATCCTGAAAACATGAATATAAATTAAGTCTGTCCACTGTTCTAGAGAGGAAGAAAGTTATAGTCAGCTGATTCAACTCTTGCTACCCACTGCTGTGCCCACACTTTGTGAACAACAAGCCTGATACGTTTTTGTTCAGGTACTACCAGGAAAATGACTTCAACAGCCTGAGTGCTCTGCACCCCCCGCACGGCAGAACATGCAGCAGCCTTGAGAAGACAGAAACAATCATCCCCACGGATCAAACTCAGTCTTGCAACTTCCATGCAACTTCTCCTTTATACCTTACTGGATATTTTCCTATTTTAGTCTACTATGTGCCTCACTGGAATAGATTTAAACTGTGAAAACTTCAGAAATTGAGAAAAACGTAATCAACCGCAAATGCTGGCAAGTGTCAGGCTGAAAGCAGAGTTTTCATCCAAACACAGAATGGCCGAATGGCAATCAAAATAAAATTCCCATGAGGAGCCCTGTTTTATCTCATTTCATCTTATAAAAAAGTCCTTAAACTGTTTTTAAAGCTGGCTAGCAAGACCAACAGAGACAGAAGACACCTGTCCTGGCACCGGCAGATGCTGACTCAATACCTAGAGAGGACACATTTGTGGCTTGGAAGGAGATTTTTGGGCAACTTCCACTTTAGTCTTTAACACAACAATATGTAAAACAGGAGTATACTCAGGAAAACACAGCAGATGTACAGGTACAAGGAAAGGTGAGGAATTAAAGGAAAGAACTGTAAGGAACAGGTTTTTTTGAACTTAAGAATGATGATAGACAAACAATGCAATAATTCAAAAGAGATGAGTAGCAAAGAAATCCAATGAGAACTTATTTCTAAGGACACAGCCCACCATTATCTCATAGGAAATGCAAGACAGACAGCCAGCTTCTCCAACCAGGATTGGTGCAAACTCTTGCTAAAACGCAAGAAGAGCAGGACACCTGGTCCCGCGTGCTGCACTGCTCAGTCCTGTCGGTCTGCACCTACTTTCTGAGGTTTAGGTAAATCTTTGACATATCCTTGGAAGCCTGTTTGGAACTTCAACATATTTGCTACAATCTATTATTTTGAACCTAGTCATCACCCTTACCACCACAGCGGGGGCTATGTATTACTAGACTTCGAGGTAACTTGAAGCCAAAGGGGTGGCAGGGAGGAACAAACCAGCTGGTGGTTTGCTGGCAGAGACCTGAAGGGAAGGATCTATCCAAGGACACAGAGCTCCCGCCACCAGAACAGGTAACTGCAGAGCAATGAAGGACACCGACACTGCTCCAGGACTGTCACCACTGCCACCGGCGCTCCCTTCCAAGCAGGAGGGGTCCCGGATCAGAAGCACGAGGTACTGCACTCCCTGCAACGCCCGTCAGCCTCGCAGGGACGCCACCGCCCCGGTAAAACACTAGACCCGAGGGAATGAGCTGGAGAAACTCATAGTGCGGGGACGCAACCCCCGTACTGGGGGCTGGGGCGACCGGTCGGGATCACCGCGACCGCAAGCACGCGCTCGGGCGCGCGCGGAGCCGCCGGCACGTTCACTCGGTGCCAAGCAGCAGCCGAAGGCGGGAGCACGGGGCGCGGAACCGGCAGAGGCACAGGGCAGCCCCGTGCCCGGGCCGGCAGCGCTCCCAGCCCCGCGCCCGGCCGCTCCCTCAGCCCCGCGGCGGCAGCGTCCGGGGCCGCCCGGAGGGACGCGGCGTCCCAGGGCGCGCCCGCCGCCGCCGCCGGACACCGCGGTCCCCGCAGGCCCCGCGCCAAGGCCCGCCTGCACGAAGGGAGCGGCCGAGGCGGCGGCCCGGGCGCTGCCGGCGCCCCGCGCAGCGGAGCCCCGGGAGAGGCCCAGCGGGGCGCGGGCCGGAGCGGGCCCAGGGCCGGTCCGGGAACACCCGCCGCGCCGCCCCGGCCCCGCCACCGCCCCCAACTCACAATTCCTTGACCAGCACCATCTTCCCCCCGCAGGCCGCACTGCGCACGCGCGGCCGGCACCGCCTGCCCATGCTGCACTGCGCGCTTCCGGGGTAGGCCCCGCCCCCGCGGGCCGGCGCGGCCAATCCCGCCGCGCCGTGCGTCCCCGCGCCCGCTCCTGACCTCAACGCACCCCGGCGCGCCTGCGCCAGTCGCCACCAATCGGAGGGCGAGCAGCCCCTCCGAGCGCCCCGCCCCGCCCGCAGACAGCCAATCAGAACGCGCTGCCATCCCGGCTCCGTCCCGGTGCCGCTCCCGCCCCGCGTGCGACGTCATCGCTCAGCGACGGCATCTCTCGGCTCTCCCCGCGCGCGGGAAGGCCTCTCAGCCGGGCCGGGCCGGGCCGCCGCGCAGCCCTGGGCCCCCAGGCGGTCGGTCGGTCGGTGTCCGCCGCCCGGGGCTCTCGGTCGGAGCAGCGGCAGTCGTCAGGCGCCCCCGCCAGGGCCCGCCCCGGGGAGGCCGAGGAGCGGGGCCGGGCCGCGCGCGCAGGGGCCGGAGCGGCGAGGCGAGAGGCCGCCGGGAAGCTGCCGGCGCTCTCCGCCTCTGGAACCTCCTGCGGCCCCGAAAAAGTGGAGCAAGTAATTAAGGTCCCCCACTGGTCACGGTTAACGAACTCGGCCTGTGCCACCAGCCAGAGAAAGCCGTTACACGCAGCTCCGCGGCCGCCCAAAACCGGCGCAGGGTGCTGGAAAATACTTGTTTTCCGAATTCCGCGCACTGAAGTGTAATCGCATTTGCTGGTTTCTCCGAGTAGACTCTTGCTGATGGAAGCTTCTGCCCACGTGGAAGTGCTTCTAGCAAAGAAGCCCAGCATATGGGAAATGAGAATTTGGAATGTTTATTCATTTCATTAAAAAATGCGGCAGAAATCCTGGCAAACAGGGAGGACAGGTGACAGGTACGTGGGCCGTGCCCGCCCCTCACTGAGCGTCCCGGTGCCCACGCAGGGTACTCTGCGTCCTCTCCATTTCTGACACCATCGCTGACCTGACAACAGCACTATCGTTCTTTAGCTGCTGGGCACCTCCACCAACAATGCTACCAGATACATCTTTTTTTTTTTTTGGGTGGGGGAAGCTAAAATTTTCTTATGCAGTGTGCTTCAGAAAAAATAATTTTCTTGTGGATTGCTGCCACATTACCTTTGGATGGCCCCTGTTTTGCCACAGAAATGAAAACACAATAAATGAGTAACAATTGCTAGTGCCTCCCCAAAGGGAAAGACACTTTCACTGTTCCATTAAAGGGTGTAGCTCAAGGAGCCACAGTTACTGTGTCCAATGCTGCCCTCTTGTGAGAGAATTTCTTTTATCCTTTATCCCATTCACAAATAACAAGGACACCAGAAATTAATCAACAGACATACACACAATGAAGAACGGGACTCAGCCTTTACTGGGCTCAGACCCACCTGCACCCTCTGGCCCCCCAGACCTGCTGGTGACATTAGACCATCAGCTTGCATTAAAAGCAAAAAAAGTGAAAAGAGAGAGCCTACAAGTCTTAGACCTCAGCAGCATTGAAAGAAGGCTGAAACCAGCCCCAAGAGTAGAATACCCAGTGAAGCTCCTCGAGGCTGTGAAGGACCTGGAAGACTAGTCCTTGAGGAGACAAATTGCCTTCATATCTCGGGGCGGGGGGGCTGGGGCCGAGTCCCTCTGCATTGGGCAGCTGGCACTACTCCACGTACGACTGCGTGTGGCAGAAGATGAGTCCTGCTGAGGTACCTGGCTGCAGCAGAGGGGTGGGACACACTTCACTATAGGGTGAAAGCATCAAATCTCCCAGCTCCCTTTTTATCCAACATGTTTCTATGAATACAACAATCAAACAGCAGAGTGGGGGCCAGAGGAGCAAGGTAACTAAACCTTTACTCTAAGCATTTAATCCAGAAAGGGAAATAGGCAGAGCTGCTGCAAGTTCAAGCAGGGATTTCTCTAGTAAGAACAAATCTTTACGTAGGAGTCTCTCGGGTACTACATGCAGGACTGAATTGCAGGACTGAATTCCAGGCTGAAAACAGGAAAATGAAGGAGACAGGGAGGACAACACAGGTGCCAGCGAGTGATGAAGGTAAACTAGCTGGAAGTTTTTTATAAATGCACATGAATGGTGAAGCTTAGAGACCTGGAATGAGGAGCAAATGATAAAAACTGGTTATAACTTTGTTGTTCAGAGCTGGAGCACAGCAGAATTAAGAGAATCCGGGACAATGTCTTGCAGGAAGACCTTGCCCCTGGCACGAGGACCCAGCCCTGCTTAGTCTCAAAGCCACTGGCACATACCTGGCTCCTCAGCGCAGGGCGTAGGAAGGACAACATGGGTCAAGTTTCCCCAAGTTGCTTCTGTGTGTTGTGTTCAGCTCTATCGGTGTTTCCATAGTGATTAAAGTTTGTCCTGTGGCAAAATGATGCCCTAAGAACAAAGCAGCTGGGTAACAGTATTTCCTCTTTGGGGCGCTCAAAAATCATAATTCAGGGAAAGCTACAGGATTTACTTAATGTATTTAAATATTTCATTTGCTTTCTAGTTTCTAAGCATTAGCTTTTATTCTTTTCAGATTTTTCTTCATAGCTATGCAAAGTGGACACTTTTGCTTTACTCTGAAATGCTCACACAAATGTAAGACTAGGTAAACTGGAAAGAAAAAAAACAAAACACCCCACAACATTTCAAGATCTGACAAAAGGGAGGGTGAAACTTTGCAGTTTGGCACCGTGGAAGGGAAAGGATTCCTCCTCAAAAAATGGAAATATGTCTGGCTGTGGAACAGTCCACAGCATTTACACTTGCAGAGATTTTCACTGTGACTAGTGCTGCCCTACTGCTGAGAAGAGAAAGGTGTCATTGTAAATGCACATTTGTGTCAGCTCTCAACCCTCAGGAGTTGCTATTAACTGCACAACTTTAATTCCTGGGTAGCCACTGCGTTTTAATTCTTCTGTGGGATAACTGTTGCTGTCCAAAACTGGCTAAGGCAGATTTTTGCACCTTGTTGAATTGCAGTCTCCTGTGTTAGCACCAGTCTCAGCACAGCACCCATGTTCCCGTGTTTCTGAATGGCATCCTATTCCCCAGAAGCGACTACTGACCCCAGTTCAGGCTCACCCTTGCTCCCCTCTTCCCCATTTCCCCGGGTCCCGTTTGCCAGTAGCTAGAACTAACGATGCATTTACACATCAACTCCACTAGAGTAAAGGGGAGCAGAAATTCAGATAGGAAAATTAAATGTTGCCAAACAACCCTCCCACAGATAAATGCTTTAAAGAAAATCCTCAGTAGGCTCTGCCTATGAAAACATATTTTCATTCAAGTCTCTTGCAATGTGAAAGACAGATGCTATGGAAACTGCTGCTCAGACTTATGCCTGCGCTGGCTTAGTCTAAAAGGCAAAGAAATTGCAAAGGGCTGTGCCAGGGCACAGTGGTCGGGCTTTAAGTGTCTGCTTCCCGAAGTTCTCAAGCATTCAGTATTTTCCTTTATTTGGTTTTTCAAAATCCTGGCTGAGTGCAGTCCCCTGCTGCTGCTCCTTCCCCATATGGACAACATTTGTCCTTTGTTTACCCAGCCAGCAGCTGCAGTCTGTGCTCTCCCCAGAACCCTTCTCTTTGTTTATCCTACCACACACGACAACACCGTCCGAGTAGCTGCATCCTGCTGATTCCAGACCCCGCACACACACAGACCACTTCAGACCAGCCCCACCGAGTTCCACTGCGCTCTGTGCTGGTGGAGGGGCTGCCCCCCCAGCCTCAGCTTGCCCTCTGTGGGCAACTAACATGGCCAGTGTAGTGGCCCATCAGCGGCTCCTGGCTTCTGTCAGAGGCTGAGCCTGCCAAGAGGTCCCACTGCCTGAACGCAGGTTTGGGTGCACGGGAGGTGGGATGGCGGCATTAGAACACAAGAGCAGATTCCGGAGCCCTGCAAGGGACCTGCTGGAGGCACACGGGGCCGTGGTCCGTCACAGCACGAGGGGAACCCGGGCACATCCCTGCTACCCCTGACTCAGCGTCCGTGCAGCGGTTAGGAGGCCGCTCGAGGGCTGTGCAGGACTTGTACGGGACCTGGGGAACGTGCCCGCTTCTGACGTTCCTCTGACCCCCTCTGGTCTCCAGCACTGTGCTGCCGTGTGGCGGGAGGAGGGTGAGCTGCACCCAGCCACAGGGTGAGAGGGCGGCAGCGCTGCGCTGCTGTTGCAGGAGACCTCGCTGCTCCTGACACAAAACTACTCCCTGCCTTCGCATTCTCAGGCCCCTGTTCCTCCTTCTGTGACAGAAGAAGGATTTGTAACTGTGGCAAACATTTCCATGTAATGAACTGAAAATGGGAAGATTTGTTTTAATATTTAAACACTCCCTCTTTTATGCTAAAAGATCAAAGTTGTGCACTTCAGCACACAGGTTGTATTGCAGTGTGATCAAGAACAGCGGAGGTGAGGTCAGTACACCCCGGCTCTGACATTTCCAGGATAACTGGAGCTCTCCCATCTGATCCGCCCGCTCCTGTGCAGAGCGGGTGCCCACATGCCTAAGCCCAAGAGCTGGCCTTTCTCCCCTTGCACCCCGGAGTATCCCTGAGGTACACCTGCATGTCCCAGCCACATGTGGGAGTAGCAATGCACATGCTCCTCCACCAGCTACCTCTCAGCCACAAAGCACTGGAAGTCTGAGGACTATCCAAAAGCAGAAAAGATGTTTGTGAAGGATACTGCCCAGAAATCGCTGCCAGCCACTGGAAAACAAACGTCCCTCTCCAAGGGCTTCTCACAGAGGAGGACGTGGGAGAGACTTGCTAAGGAGAACGCAATCCTCTGTACGCCTCTGGTTTGTACATGTGGAAACTGCTGCAGCTCCCCGTGGAACAGCTTTCTTGGAGTCCACTAAAATACCAGCCACAGTCATTTACCCATAAAACCACAGGCAAATGATGTCATCATGTAATAGAAGAAGGCTGGTACTCTGACAGGGATAAAAAAGTTGTCTTTGGAGAGTACATAAAAAGTAATGAGAAAGCGAGGCCATCTGGGGAAAGTAACACAACAGAACTAGAGGTGGAGGGCTTGCGAGGAAGTCCACGGCCATCCTCGGTGCGAAGCGAAGGCTGCTCCTGGCCGGGAGGGGCTCAGAGGGCTGCAGGAGGCACCTGCAGGCACACGCTGCTGGAGCATGTCGGCATGCTGCGGGTGTGCCCATCGACACCCAGAACGCTCCCGCCTGCACTGAAGGTATATTCGCATTTTAAGTGTCCAATACAAGAGTGTTCAAGGTCAGGCTTTAAGCCAACCCCCCGCTTGTTTTTGCAGTGCTGAAGTGCCCTCTTGCCACACTTGCTGTTCCAGAAGCACATCTCTGAAAGGATCAGGACCGTCTCGCAGCTCCGCGATACAGTGGCAGGGCCTCAGCGACCGGCGAAGCCGCCGGGCTGCAAGGGATGGGAGGGGCACGGCTACGCTGAGGCGGCCGCCCACAACCCCTCTGCTGGGGGCTGCACCATCCTTCAAACAGAGAGTCGGGTACTTCAGACACGCCAGGAAAGGCCCCTACGGAAGAGTTCAGGCCAGGGAGGTAACAGGGATTTCTGTGGCACAGATCACCTCATCCTCAGCAGATCCAAGATCTGGGGGCAGAGGCTGGGGGCCAGCAGAGCCTGCTGTGTCGTGACCGGGGACACGGGTTGCGTGTTCTGCCAACACGGCCAGAGGCTGCATTTACACAACTGGGAGACTGGCGTCAACGGAAACTTCTGAGACCATAAAAAAAGTCAAACTCTTTAGTTTCATCTGGTCACCAACAGTTCCCCTAAGCACAAGGGCACCTTTCACACGGGGGCAGAAGGAACATTTAAGTCGGCAAGTTCCAGCTGGCATTGGTATGGGGAAAACACACCTACCTTCATCACCTGGTTCTTCGAGTGCAGGGCTGGGACTGGGTGATCCCTGGAGCTCCCTCCAACCCTGCGTGTCCTTTTGCTGCCGACTACAGCAAGACAGACAGCGAGCAAATACTGACGCTCCCACCACCTGCTAGGAAGAGGAAAAGTGACTTCCAGACATCATCTGTAACAGGAATGCTACATTCTGCCAGGAAAAGGGGCAGCAGATCTTAAGGAGCCCTCACTTCCACAGGGGAAGCCCAGGACAGCTGCCGCCAGTCACACCCCGCCAGAGAACGTGGAGCCAGCCAGAGCGGCAGCACAGGCAGCTGCGTGCTAACCAGTTCTTGCCCAACATCATCCCAGACCAAGAGACTGCAGTACTGAGAGAACTCATGCTTTAATAGACACTGAAATCACAAAGAAAGAAGGCCAAATGCCTTAGCAATTTCAATAAAAATATGAAAATCTTTTTACATGGTAAATTTCATAATATAAAAAGTTTAATGCTGTCTGGAAACAGAGTTTTAATTTACAAAGAAAGTCCATATAGGCCAAACATGGCTAACACTGCATACAAGGAGAGCAAGTGCTAAAGGGCTGCTGCTTGGAAGAATCTTTGCTGACAGTCCTCTCTGAGTTACCATCTTCAACGCTCTTTTGAAGGAGTTCTGCAACCGAGGGGCCACGTTTTCCACACACTTTGCAGCCTTTCTGGATTGCACGGCGATGCAATGAACATGAAACTGCTCAAACCCATTATTACCGTCTAGCCTGAAACTACCAGTGTTTCTTAACAGATTCACAGATATTTCTGTGCATCTGGATCTATTCTGCAACTTGAAAGAGATGTTCACAGAACGAGTTTGACCTAATGAAAGGAAATATGGCCTAGAGTGATACACGTGGGTGTAGCACCCCTTCAATGCTTTTTCCTTGTTTAAGTAAGGTACGATTAAAAAAAAAAGGAAAATCAGTACCAGGCCAGAGTACAGGCTAACCAACAAAATCAAATTAAACTGGATTTTGATCAGAGAGATTGTTTACTGTTCCCATTTAGTTGGAGCTAAAGACAGTCAATTAAAAATCTGTAATTTCACGCAGTAAAACGTACTGGGCAAAACCAAACTAAAATACATTCTATGGCCTTGGGGAATGGTTGCATGTGGCAGGTTTAGTGTGAAAGTGGAAAATACCTAATTCTTATTGCTCACTGTATTAAGCAGTGTTGTCACTTGTACCATGCACAAATACAACAACGACAAATGCATTTCAACTCCACAGAAGGATTTCTAATATCAAACGGAGAACATGTTATTTTCATTTCCTGAATTTCTCCACATATTGGGCAAACCTGATAAAACTCTTTTTTCCTCACAAAGGGGTTGTTTCTCATTCAGGGGTGGAGGAGTGAGGCACAAGGTGTGTGAAGTGTCTCCCGGCCATGAGTAAGCATGCATCTTCATGGCTCTCGTTAAGCCAACGGAAGTGCCCTGTGCCAAGTCAACGGAAACATGTTTCCCAAAGGACTTGTTCTAGTGACACCCACCTTCCATATTTATACAACACCAATCTCCCAAATACTGAACTTCCTCTACATCTGAACCCTTCCCTGTTTCTAATGCTCCCCCCCCCCCCCCTTAAAAAAACAACAACAGAAGAACCACCCTCCCACCCCTATTTAGCTCTTTCTGAAAACTTTTAAGCCAGTATGAAACCTACTGGCAGCGTGAAAATGGGTTGTACCAAAATGGCAATATATAATTTCTACAGATTAAAAGATCCTTTAGTTATGGAAGTAAACTACAAGTAAAGAGGCTTATTTCTGGCATGTTATGCAGCACTACAGGGAGTATTTGCTGTTGCTATAAACAAAAAGCTGCCCACTTCCATCCTGGGTGTTCCTGGGATGTCGTTTTAAAACAGTTATGCTGGTTAGAAACAGAGTCGGTCACATGAAGTCTCTCTGCAGTCCTGTGACCACAGCAAGTTGCATGTTCAGCAATATCACCGTCTACACCACAGGCAGACGCTGTACTGACTCATTTTGGCCCACTATTCTGATTTTTCCTGCCAAATGATGAGAAGATGATATCTAGCACCAAACCATCACAGAAAGATGTAATGTACAGACAATAACTTGCATCATATGAGTCGAACAATTTACTCAACTGTTTTGCTACATTGCATAATATGAGTAGACAAATAACTACTCTTTTTGTCTTTCTGCACCAAAACATTTGTGATCATCCATCCCTTGTTAGCTGACTGTAACAACACAGCCCTATAGTCTTTGCCTTTAGTGCTTGTGTTCATTTCTTGCGATGGCAAAAAGGAAAACATTCTCCCAAAATCAGTGGATTCTAGAATATACTGAAAGCAAGCATCTGATATACGCACCATGAGTAAGCTGCGCCTAAGTAATTTTATATTCTGGTATCAGAATCATCTGTCTTGCTATCCTGCTTCTCCTCCAAGATCCCTAAGAAAATCACAAACTATCAGATCCGTATTTTCAAGAAGAGCATCCAGACACAATAAGTGCAACAATTATCTGCATCAGCAATGTGCCCCATCACGCTTCCAGAGCTGACCACACTCATTATTCAGGTGGTCAGCTGCAAGACTGGAAGTTGACTTAAGATCCAGCTAAAACTCAGGGCCTAATTAATTAAGCCTCACAACACCTCTGTGAGGTAGGTAGATAAGCATTACTATCCCCATTTAGATAGAAAGGGAAGACGAGGCACGGAGAGGTGAAGTGATTAGCCTTCAGTCACTCAGCAAATTTTGGGAGTGCAGGATAGAAACCAAAAGCCTTGGTGATCCAGTGCTCTGACTTCATAGCACGTGGCCTGGGAAACACTTTGCTTGGATCTCAGTGTGCAGTGTGGCTGAGTTAATGCTACCATATGCCCACAGTTTTCAGTGCATGTAAATTATCATTTTGATTCTGATTACATCACTGTGTTCAACAGCTGCTTAAAAGAAATAATCTCCAACTTGATGCCTAACATCCAAACACCATCCAGCCTAGGAAAGCTTACTCTACACATCACCCCTGGGGTGCTCTTGGTCCTCTTTTCTCCTCCGACCACGCTCAGCACCCAGCCACTCTGCCTGCTGCCTCCCGTAGCCGCTCTGCCTGCACTGACAGCTCCTCAGGCTGGGACACTGGCTCCACAAGAAACCTGCTTCCACAGCAGGGGAAGGTGTGCAGACCTGCCTGTGATGAGCTGGGTGGAATGATTCGGCAGGATCAGTGAAGGATTTATTTGGTCAGGTGATTTCTAAATCATACACTGATGTCACATTCCTGCCTACTGTAAAATAATGTTCTGAGCTTCAGTGTCTGTAACCCTTTTCTGTGCACTTATTAGAAGAAGACATCTGTGCTGCCCAAATACTTGCCAAGATGAAAATTTCACCTTTGTAACGCTGTGTGCCAGAAAGATCAGAGCACTCAATAAAACCAGAACTTGTCTCTCCGACACACACTCACTACCTCACGCTGAGGCTCACTGTGTTCGTTATGCCCCAAACATTCTTTCTGAGCTGACCAACCAGCAAAATATCCCCTGAAAGGTCTCCTTCCAGGAAAGAGCTACCCGAGATGCAGGTTTTAGAACAGGGCACCTGTGTCTTTGTTTCACCAGCCTCTAAACGATGGAAGAGAACTGCCAGTATCATGCTGCTATGGAGTTTTCTTGCCAGCAATTTCTTGTGTTTGGCTAACTTGGCAGAGATATCTGGAGGTGTGTCACCCTATCCCCTCTGTCAGCCTTTGAAAGCAATCAAATAAATGGCTTGTACTTCTCCAGGCAGAAACTTGTGCATACTTTCTTTGTGGTATACATGAAAGTTCTGCCTCCCCTCGCTTCCCTCTCCAATCCCTGATATGTCTAATTTCTGTATGAAAAGCCAGCTGTAAAACTGCCTGTTAGGTTAAGAAATACAAGTAGGTGGCTTAAAAGCTAGTATTTGATGGACAACTGGATTCATCGGACCTGTTGCTGCAAATACTGAACGCTACAGAGAACCTGTTATCAGGGGAGTCTGGGCAAGGTCCTGGTAAGGGACTAAAACCCGTCTGTGAGGGCCGTGTTCCTGCGCAGCGACAGGCAGGGCCAGTCTGTCACCGTCCTGGGCACTGCCAACTGTGGGTGTGACCATGGCTGCTTAGATAATGGTTCTGTACTGATAAAGGCAAGTGGGCAGAAGCAAATACTGTAACAAGATTGTAAGTCATCAGCTGGTACTCGAGGCATTTCAACATTTGGAGGAAGGAAAAAATCTTCCCGGTGACAAAAATTTATAACCGTTCCCAGACGGCAGCCTCAAGGGGCGCGTGGTTCCTGGAGTGCTACTGGAAGGGGAATGAGTTGATGTCACTGCGTTTGTAGTTTCAGGGCGCCTGTGTCCATTTGGGGGGTTCTTCTGTGGAGAAGCAAGGCGTTGCTCAATAGACAGGTCCTTGAGTTCCAGCTTATCTGCGCTTTCTTCGTTGCTGTGCCGTGGAGATAGATTGAGCAAGCTGAGGACATCTTTCTTAGAAGTCATTGTTCCAGGAGCTCCTCGGAGAATCTTTATTGGGCCAGTGGAGTGATGGGGAGTGCTTTGCCAGAACATCTTTAAGTTGTGAATTGCTTGCACTTTTTCATCAATGGCAGCCATCTTTAATTTGTCTATGTCTGGGGCATCAGCTGGACTTGAGCGAGCAGAACCAGCTGAGGAATAGGAAAGAGCAGGAGATGGAGTGCTGCCACCAGGAGACTGATGCCCTGAGCTTGGAGAGATATTTCTGGGTGATTTAGAAATATGAGCACTGTAGGGAGAGCTGGGGTACTTGAGTTTGAAGTGAGGCTGCTCAGTTAAGGACCCATGCAACTCACAACTTGGAGATGGCTGCCCGCTGTATTGGCCTGTGCCTTCTTTGTTTGACATCTCCGATGTCGTAGGGCTATTATAGCCAGAGCTCACTTTCTGAAGGGATGAACTCCTTGTTGGAGGCTTTGGTTTCATTGCAAGAGGTGAAGACTGGTTCTTCTGACTGGAGCTGACTGGCCGGCTGAATGCGCTGGTCTCTGAGGATCTGAACGCAGACATACCCGCGGGGGTGGAGGCCCCATCCTCAGAATTGTTGCTCTTGCTTATTTGGCTGCTGCTTCTCTGAAGACGTTCAACAGCAATGAGGTGACTCTGAGTTTCCTCCAGAATCTTCTGGGCCAACTCTTGTGGGTCAAGCTTTGGATTGCTGTCCTCCTGGGATTTGACAGTGCTGTCAGTCTCAGTGCTAGACTGGTCAGATTCCCCAGTATCAGAACTTGCAAGTTTCCCAACTTTTTGGAAAGGTGAATTTGGACTGGGAATAAGAGTCATTTTAACAGGAGAATTTGGGGTACTTATGCTCCCTTTGGAGTTGACAGACTCTTTAATGCTTCCAGTCTGACCAGTTTTGGGCTGTTTGTGATCAGGGGAAAATCTTGGTTTTATGTTTTCTTGGTAACTGGCCAAAGGCTCGTTGCTGATTATAGAAAACCCTTCATACTCTTCCTCATCTTTGCTGGCTACAGTGCTGGCTTGTGGTGACAACTGGCTCTGTGCCGCAGACCTCTGCGGGTAGATGTTCTTGGGCCTTTCATAGTCCTGGCGTCCTCTGTGACCCAGACCATCTGGCACGCTCTCTTGCTTGGAAACAAAACTCATGGAGGAAGCAATGGAGCTCAGGCTGTACACAGAAATGGCATCTGATGCAATGCTGTCTGGACAGGTAGGAGAGAATGGAGGGTTTTGGTACTGGGGTACAGGGTTAGAAATAGACTGAGCAGAAGCCAGAGACTCTAGTGATGAGGAACTGTCCAGGCTAAGGCGCTTAGGCAGCTCTGTAGAATCTGAAAAAGAAAAAAAAATAATGTACAAACATGTCTCTAGATATACAGTAAAATCAAACAAAACCAGGTAATGTTCTATCAGAATTAAGAGGAAATGCTACAAAACATGCACTCAGACTCTACGCTACTTTAAAAACCCCAACCATTCTTAGGTGAGAAAATAAATGTGCACAGCCCAGGAAATGCACAGGCAGCCTCAGTCCAGGTATCCTAGGCAAAACATCAATTCATTATCATTTTGTATCTCAAAACCAAGAGTTATACATCCTCCAGCTGCTGGACTCTATTCCCAGCTTTGGCCTCAGCCAAGTCTCAGTGTTTGTTTCCCCTGTAAAAATAACATTTGCTGCACCTGCTGTACGATGCATGGTCTGTGTGACACGTGTGTGACAATGGCAGGGCACAAGCAACCCAGGAGCTTCCTGGAGTGCCTTGATGTGCCTTCTCCAAGTGACAGAGCCAACGAGGAGAGGGGCTCTGCTGGACCGTGTTCTCGCCAACAAGAAGGGGCAGTGTGAGGCTCAAGGGCAGCCCTGGCTACAGTGACCATGAAATGGGAGAGTTCAAGATCCTGAGGGCAGCGAGGAGGGTGCGCGGCAAGCTCACTGCCCTGGGCTTCAGGAGAGCAGCCTTGGGCTCTTCAGGGGTCTGCCTGGCAGAGCAGCATGGGATAAAGCCCTGGAGGGAAGAGGGGCCTAAGAAAGCTGGTTAATAGTAAAGGATCACCTCCTCCAAGCTCAGGAGCGACACATCCCCACAAAGAGGAAGCTGGGTAAGAACGCCAGGAGGCTGCAGGGATGGACAAGGAGCTCCTGGACAAGCTTAAACACAAAAAGGAGCCTACAGAGGGTGGAAGCAAGGACAGGCAGCCTGGAAGAAATACAGGGAAACTGTCTGAGCAGCCAGGGATCGGGTTAGGAAGGCCAAAGCCCTGATAGAATTAAATCTGGCCAGGAACATCAAGGGCAACAAGGAAAGCTTCTGTAGGTATGTCGGTGATAAAAGGAAGACTGGGGAAAATGTGAACCCTCTCCGGAAGGAAACAGAGACCTGGTTACCTGGGACATGAGGAAGGTGCTCAATGACCTTTTTGCCTCAGTCTTCACCGGCAAGTGCTCCAGCCACACCGCCCAAGGGGCAGAAGACAAAGGGGGGGACTGGGAGAATGAAGAGCCACCCACTGCAGGAGAAGAGCAGGTTTGAGACCATCGCAGGAACCTGAAGGTGCACAAGTCCACGGGACCTGATGAGATGCATCTGCAGGTCCCGAAGGAACTGGCGGAAGAAGTGGCTCAGCCACTGTCCATCATATTTGAGAAGCCGTGGCAGTCCAGTGAAGTTCCCACCAACTGGAGAAGGGGAAACAACCCCCATTTTAAAAAGGGAAAAAAGGAAAACCCAGGGAAGTACAGGCCAGTCAGTCTCACCTCTGTACCCGGCAAGATCACAGGGTGGATCCTCCTGGAAGCTGTGCTGGGGCACATGGAAAATAAGGAGGGGATTGGTGTTGGCCAACACAGCTTCACTAAGGGCAAATCCTGCCTGACAAATTTGGTGGCCTTCTACAACGGGGTTACAGCGTTGGTGGGTAAGGGAAGAGCAGCTGACGTCATCCACCTGACTTGTGCACAGCATCTGACACTGCCCCACACAACATCCTTGTCTCTAATTGGAGAGCCGTGGGTCTGACGGATGGAGCACTCGGGGGATCAGGAATTGGCTGGAGGGTCGCACTCAGAGAGTTGGGGTCAGCAGCTCCATGTCCAAGTGCAGAGCAGTGACGAGCGGCGTCCTCAGGGTCAGGGTTGGGACCGACCGGCGCTGTTTAACATCTTTGTCGGGGACACGGACAGTGGGATCGAGGCACCCTCAGCGAGTTCCCCAACGACACTGAGCTGTGTGGTGCGGGGACGTGTTGAGGGAAGGGATGTGCCATCCAGAGGGGCCTGGACAGGCTGGAGAGGGGGGACGTGCAAACCTCATGGAGCTCAACAAGGCCAAGGGCAAGGTCCTGCCCATGGGTCGGGGCAATCCCCAGCACAAATCCAGGCTGGGCGTGGAATGGCTGGAGAGCAGCCCCGAGGAGAAGGACTTGGGGGCGTTGGTGGATGGAAAACTGCCTGTGAGCCAGCAACGTGCGCTGGCAGCCCAGAAAGCCACCCGTGTGCTGGGCTGCACCCAGAGCAGTGTGGGCAGCAGGGCGAGGGGGGGATTCTCCCCCTCTGCTCCGCTCTGGTGAGACCCCCCTGCAGTGCTGGGTCCAGCTCTGGGGGCACCAACAGCAGAAGGACACGGACCTGCTCGAGCGGGGGCAGAGGAGGCCACGAAGATGCTCGGGGGGCTGGAGCACTCCCCTGTGAGGACAGGCTGAGAGAGTTGGGGGGTTCAGCTGGAGAAGAGAAGGCTCCAGGGAGACCTTAGAGCAGCCTCCCAGGACTGAAAGGGGCTACAGGAAAGGTGGGGAGGGACTCTTGATCAGGGGGGTAGGGATAGGACGAGGGCTAATGGTTTTAAACTGAGAGAGGGGAGATTTAGATGAGATCTAAGGAAGAAATTCTTCCCTGTGAGGGTGGTGAGGCCCTGGCACAGGTTGCCCAGAGAAGCTGTGGCTGCCCCCTCCCTGGAAGGGTTCAAGGCCAGGTTGGCCGGGGCTTTGGGCAACCTGGGCTAGTGGAAGGTGGCCCTGCCTGGGGCAGGGGGGTGGGAACTAGATGGGCTTTAAGGGCCCTTCCAACCCAAACCAGTCTATTATTTTGTGATTCTATGTATGGACGATCTTTGCAAAAGGTAAGAGTGTGAGATCTCAATACAAGCCGTTCTGATCAAATCATGAGATATGGGATCAAAAACTACTCTAAGCAGCTTTACCAAAAAGTGCCAGCAAGGATTGTAGAGCAAAGTGCATGGTCCTCCTATTAGCTTGTTTCCCAGTTTTCAGTATCACCTCCTCTTGGCCGACTTCACAAAGGTCAAAACCTGTAGTGGAATACAGAGCAGAGAATTACACCTCACAGAACGATCCAATGTCTTAAGCAAGTGTGATCTCATTTATAACACAACATTTAGAACAAAGAGATATGAGATCCTGCAGTGTCCCAGCACTATTTAGCACATCTTCTCCACCAGGTGTTGGGAGCTTCATGGTGCTGGACTGTGAACACATACACAGAAACAAATCACTCCTGTGCAAACTGACAGTCAGTACTTTTTAGTTGCAAATTATTTGGAATTGTTGGGGAACAATATACGAAACACATCTCAGGGAACAGTGTCCCACATGCCCCAACCATTCATCATTAATCCCAAGTTTTCTCACAGAAACGGGTCTGACGAAGAGCACAGACATTGGAATTTAGCAGAGGAGGGCTGGGCTGCAGGAGGCACGACTGTGTGTGAAACGATGCCTGGCTTTTACGAGCTCCTCAAGCAGTCTTCTCGGATGCTTCTTTTTGCAGCACAGCCTCTTCCCTGCAATGCCTTTTTACTAACTGTAAGCAAGGTCCAAGCCAGAATAAAATCCACTTTGATATTTAGTTCTCCTCTGTCTTTTCTGCAGGATGCAGACCCTGGTACATACTATCACCCTGGTATGTCCTACCCTTCCCCGTGCACAGGTTTCCCTGCCAAAGCAATGATTGGTTCACTTCAGGCAGGAGGCCAGAAGCAAACTCTAAAGTATGTATTTTGAACAAGAGGGGAACAGGATTCTGAAATAAAAACTGGGGTTAAACCAACCTGACAGTACCAAGCTGCTGTCAACCCTGAAATCTGTGTTCTGCTGACTCAGGAGATGTTTTGGTGCACGAGAGAAAAATGCACCTTCCCACTGGCCAACGAGTGAGCAAAGGAGCAATGTGGGTGCGAACGGGCGGGGACGGACTGGGCAGTCAGGGATCCCGTCCAGAGACACGAGGGCCAAACACTGCCCAGACAAGCAAACCTAAAGCTGTGTGTCCCGTCACTCCTTCAGGCCACCGCACAGGACGCCAGCAATAGCGTTAGAAAGAGAATGGAAAGAAGTGTTTTCCTACCTAGAGCTGCCAGAAACTCATGACAGCCAGGTAGCCTCCAGAGCTGGACACTGATGGAAACCTGGATTGGTGCAGAGGAGAAATCTTGCTCCTTCTCGCCGGCCTGAAGTTGAACCAGGACTTGATGCAGCTGAAGACAACAATAAAAACATTAGCCTTTCCTTACAGATCACACCACTGCTTGTCCGACAGCCGCAGCTAAGGAAGTGCACTGCAAACATCCCCTTCCCGGTACACCCAAATTTCAGCTGCTGCTCCTGAACAGAACAGTGAGATGAAGAGGTCTGGGCAGAGGGACAGCAACAACAGACAAACTTGAACAGCAGCAAAGGCAGGGACAGAACTGAGGTGAGGCTGGGTGGTGTGGCCAGTGGAAATGGAACAAGAAGGAAGCACAGCAGGAAAATCTGTGAAGTGAAAGAAAAGGAAAAAGCTACTTTGGGGCTGCTCACAGCAATATAGTAAAGCCCATTCCATGACTGAGCCATGTTCCTTACGCAAATCCCAGGAAACTCATTCTCAGCATTTAACTAGGCAGAACAAGTCATATGAAACCATGGAAGACTTTCCTAATACCTCTCCATGGCCTCCAGGAAAGAAGTTTCTTAACTGTGCCCAAGGGACAGGAGTAGCAAAGTAGAGAAAAAAATGTGTTTATGAAGATCTGACACAGATTAAGGTGCCAGGATCCCATGTAATTCAAAAACACAGCCAGGGCAGGAAGGATGGAAAGTCATTAATCAGGGCCCGGCTGACCTCAGGACCACCCATCTCTTACAGCCCACAAAAGCTTACAGAGCCTTTTCCACAGCGGGGCTGAAGACACTATGTGGCACAGGGAAATGGGTCTGCAGTGACCGAGGCATTTGATCCTGCACAGCAGTGTCATTCCCAGTGCATGTAATACTCACCATTCCCACCATATTTTTAACAGCCTTCGGGCAGCAGATAACAAGAAAGGAGAAGAGAGGAGAAAAGAAAGAAAGAACACAGGTTATTCTGTGCTACAAAACGCCTGTGATCGGGAACCCTGCAGTGACACATCCACATGCAAACCAGCATCCTGAGTGCAAGATGCTCTGTCCAGAGAAAGAAGGGAGCAATGGAAACGGCCTGAGCTGTGAATCAGGAGCCCAACAGCGTGGGAGCAGGCAGCTCGAATCTGGGAGTGCCCAGCTCATTACAATCAGACACTTAGCAGGCAGATACTCAGGCCAACCCACATTCTGGCAGAAGGCTGAACATAAAACAAGCCCTTCTCTTGTTTTCTCTGGGATACATTATGGGCACTTAATGCAGTCAGCAGTTCCTAACTTCTCCTTGCACATGCGGGAGTACTGAAGTTCTCTTTTGTGGTTCCTGCCTTGTTTTGCACTAAAAATAAGCATTTTCTATCCAGAGCAAAAGATGAGGCTTCCAGCCTTGCTGCTCCACTCCTGCCAAGGGCACCTGCCCCGCCTCCCCCCCGCCCTGGAGCTCGTCACCCCCCCGGGAAGGGCAGTGGGCAGCACCCACAGCCTGAACTGCCAGTCAGGCTGCTTCAGTCTGGAACAAAGTCTGCGACAGGCAGAGCCCGAGCTGCTCAGCAACGGGACTGCCGAGAGGAACGAGGGGAGAAGCGCAAGCAACTGCAGAGCAAGGGAGCTGAAAAACCCTAACTCGTAGCTGGACAGACTCTTGTGCAAAAGGAAATTCTGCCCAGGGTTTGGCTATAGAAGAACATTTGCAAAAACAATGCAATACCTCTGCCAGTATTTATTGCGTGGGGCAGCTGAGGAAATGGCGAGTGCATCTTTTGCTAGCTGTGTGCAGCCATCTGAATGTTTTTCCTTGGGTGATTTAGTTATCTGAGGCAAGAAGACAATTGTGAAGTAATATCACAGACACTGTAACCTGCTCTGATCTATGGGAACGTTGTCTTCTGCTCATCACATCCCTTCGACTCCGCGCCTCCCTCTGGTGGCAATGAGGAAAAAATAATCCTGCTCTTCAACCACGGAAGTCTCAGGCACTGACAAAAGAGCCAAGGCAAGGCAGCAACATGCCCTAAAGGACGAGCCACTAGAAATATCTCATGTGCTACTGCGGATGGTAACACGGAGCCCCTTCCCTGAAGTGGGCTTAGTCTAACGGACTGACTCAGGAGGCTGCTCAGTGGGCACCAGCAAAGCTGGGGCTCTTGTTCTGTATTTTCTGCAGAGACTCAAGCGCGACAGAATGAAGGGGAGCCCTCTGAAGCTACACATAGGAAATCCCAGCTACCCACCACGGTGCTTCCCTGGAGCACTTTTGCAGAGGGAAAGGGGAAAAGAAAGCGAGCTGTGTGCCCATTCACTGTGCAGCGTGCTCATTTACCAAAGCAGGCAAATGACCAAGATAAACCTCACTGGAGGAGCGATCAGGACAGCAAGAAACATGTAATGGAAAGCCAGCCAGGCTGGTGGCACAGAGAAAGGTTTGGTTAGGCCAGGCATGCTTGAGAGACTGGGAGAGGGAGGAATGTGAAGGGGAGTGGGGGGAGCAGGGAGGAGTCCACAGCCTTTCTCCCAAAGGCCATGAACCCTCCGGCAGAGCTATGAGCACACCCCAGGAGAAGCAGAGGCTCAGTAAACTTTCAACAGACCTTGCATTGTCCAAAGTCAATTATACCTTGGGACTTTGGTAATTACAGTGGACAAAGACCTAGACAGGATGGCCAAATAGCAATTAGTGGTTCTGCCACTCATTTCCCACATTGTGCTGCCCCCTCACTGCAGCAGGGATCGTGTTTTCACTTCTGTCACTGAACAGGGAGACCCAAGGCCATGCAGGCCAGTAACATACCTGCATTCTTCTCTTCTGGACACATGCTTTTCATTCACACAAACAGGCAAGTTCAGAATTTCAACCCTGAAGTCTCCTGGCAAGCTCTGGGCTGATAAACCAGGGCATAAACCATTCTGTGTATTTCTGAATTTACTGACCTGGGAAGAACGACTTGGAAACTGGTACTGGAGGAAAACCTCCCAACTCACCCTGTTGATAAGCTGTTCTCCCGTTTCTGAAGCTGTGATAAGTTTACAAAGTGCCTGAAGTGCAGGGTTAGGCAAACCTGAAAAACATCAGCAGAAACAGGGACTGTTCAGTAGCTGTTTCTTGAATGCTAAAAATGCAACAACCTGAAAAGAACACAAACTCAGCTAATTCCTAAAACCTCACCCCACACCACTGAAGCAGCAGGGAGTTCTGGAAGCAGGAGCAATTTCCAGAAAGCAAAAGGTTTTTCCACTTTACATCTGATTGTACATTTTCTGACTGAGAGCTGGGAGAAAGGAATAGTCACATCACGTTTCTCAGATACCGGACCCAGTGGTAAATGACTCCCAGCTATGACAAAATTTTCAGTAAACATTTACTTCTAGAACTATCCTGTTAAATACTTTTCTTCCGTTGATGTAAAACATGACTGTTCCACAGGCCTGCATCAAGGAAAGGCAGGGAGAGGTTGAGGTCTGCCCGGATGGAGCCCACGGCCGCCTCTTACCGAGGAGGGACTGTATGGTGGTGCTGCACTGCTGCAGCCGGTCCCCGGGGTCGGCGGTTGGGAAGAAGACTGCTGCTGGGAGGCCGCTGGCCGGGGGGTCCAGCCGGAACCCCACCGCGGTCAGCAGCGCCTGCCAGCCGGGAATGCCGCCCACTTTATTCTCCACGCTTTGCTGGGAGGTGTACATGGAGTTGTGCTGCCCGTTCTGGATTCGCTGCAATGATTTCTCCACCTTTGGGGAAAAGACAGTATTAGCTTATTTTGTAAGAGATTTTTACTAACCGCCTCTTTTTACACAGTGAAGAGGCAGGAGCAGCAGGCTGAGAGACGGCAAAGCCGATGCTGAACCTGGCCCGTCTTACACAGAAGGATGTTAGCGCCCTCGAAAACAGGCTCCAGCCACTCAGCACTCACAGCTGTAAAATCACTGTGATGAGCGTCAATATTCTCTGGGATGCTGGGGAAAGTAACGCCACAGGAAACTAAGTACCAGTTTGATTGTGATAGTTTCCTACAGGCCTAGCAGCTGCATTTCTCCCCAAAAGACAGCTCACATTCAGGTTCCAGTCTCTTATTACCAGGCGGGAGTCTGCAGCTATACGATAAAGAGTAAAGAGAGATGTGTGTCCACAAAACCCAGCAACTGGGATGACTGGCAATATTCACAGGTTTCCATCATCCAATGAATACTCCACATTCCTGTGGGACCACAGAAGACATACTGGAAAGAAAACTATTAAAAGTTATGAGAGATTATTCAGGCCATCTGGCGGTTTGGCCTCAGTCCGGCTGCTCCCCACAACAGGCTACTGGCACATCTGGGGACAAAAGTGCCTCTTATCTTCCAAGTATGCAAAGAGTCAGCAGTCACTGTGCTCTGCATCTCCATGGCTGCAACGTTTATAGCTATTTTCTTGTAGAAACAATTAACCCCAATGATTATCTCATTTTTAAAGCACAGACCCAATTCAACGGCTAATGCAAACTGGGTGGGTCTGGGGAGGATTTTGTCACAATACAATGTATGACTTTGCTTACTTTGCCTCTTTTTGCTCTAGACACTTGATCAGGTGTCCTGGTCTTTTCAGACTGACCCAGAGTTTTCACAAGAGACCACCTCATGGTAAGGGAGAAGGGCTGGGGGTAGATATTCAAGTGGGAGTGGCTACACATTGGGACGTTTCTCTTCCCACTCACCATTTCCAGCTGCTACCCCAAGGTAAGGTGATCCCACAAGCCCAGGGGCTGCAGTGCCTCCCCCGTGCCCGCGGGGTGAGGCAGCACTTCCCTTCTCTTACCAGATGTAGCAGGACACGCAGAGCATCTCGTGCCCTTTCAGGGTGCTGCAGAATCTCAGTCAGGGCCTGTCCTACCAGCGAAGAAGGGCTGTTCAGCTTCATATCGCTCCCAATAAGCATGAAGCCTGCAGGATTCAGAGTAAGAGACTCAATCTCCTTTTGTTGTAGAAAATGTTCAAAACAGAAGCAGATATCCTCTGCCCCCTCGGAGTGATGGTTTACTGTGCCCTGCAGGGTGATGTTCTTTTCCCAGAGCAGCTGCCTGCTCCCTGCCCGGTCCCTCAGACCAAGCTTCCAGAAAGATTCTAGATGCTTCTTACTGTTCTCTTCTATTAAATCAATAGTGTTTTCCTGTTCAAGCAAGTGGAAAAACACTGTATTGCAGCTAAACTTGTCCTAGCATGCTCCATGTCTCCTTTACAGCAGCAGAAATCAATAGCTGCTCAACAGTGCTCGCAGAAACAGAGAACTGAGAAACCAGCCTTGGCTCATGCCCCATCCAAACGTTAGATTCTCCACATGCCAGCGCAGGGAGCCCTGCCTGCCCCTGCCCATCCGCTGCAGCGAGGCGTGCGGCTGCCCGTCCTCGCCCTGATGCTCCATCTGAGACTCACCGTCAAGTCAAAGGTGAAAGTCAGGGCCTGTGTGTAACTTGCTCACACACCATGGAAGGGGTGCTACTAAGCCAGCCTGAGTAGCTGGAAGCCTCTCCTTGGTGGTGATGCCAAGCACCATATCCATGCTCATCTGTTTTGTCTAGGAAGTGGTCAGTTGTTTTTTTTTTTTTTTAAATGCTCTTTCCTTTTGAGGCAGAAAAATCTTGGAAGGAAAATAAAATACAAACTGAACTGTGGACTGTAACCTAAACTCAGCTCCCATCTGGTGTTGTCTGAATCACATCTTAACACTGGACTCAACATGCCTGAAATCACCCTGTCAGCCTAACTCCCAGAGCTCACTTTAAGAAGTTCTAGTGAGTTTCCCGCTCCTCCAGCTACACAGAGTTTACACCAAAGCCATACTCACAACAGCTTCCTGATCTAAAAAACATGGTATTGCTGCCTGTGCAAAAAAACACATCTGGGGAATGTCTGTGGCTTTCAAAAACAAGGACTTGTGCTGGGAAAAAAAATGCAAGTTATTTGTACATATCCCTGTAACAACACTGTTGAACTCCAACACTTTGTCTGAATCTCAACTCACTCATCTAATTGAGAGGAAGCAAGCACCAGCCCTCCACCACGGAGCTTACGCTGCTGAGAAATCTCCAGTGGAGGCAAGGGAAACGTTTCTCCTAGCAGGACCAAAGGCGTAAGCCCTGCAAGGTTTATGTCACAGAAATCAGCTACTGGTTGCTGCTGCAACTTCCAGAAGTAACACTCTTGCCTCCTTGTTAGAGTTTCACCAAATTCTCAGTGAGAAGGTTCTGTAAATTTGCTCCAGCTAACTCCATCCCAAGTACACAGGGAAACATGACACAGGGGATGAGTTACTGTACTGCACATTATTTCTTTCCAGGCATGAAACCAGCGATGGAACACACTTCACCTCACAATTCCTTTAAATTATACCAAATCCACAACCCTCTTACCACACACAGTGGAATACTGATGTTTTCCATGACACTGACATTCAGCCACACTCAGGTGAATCAGGGTCTGAAACACGGGGACTGAATTCTGGGAGAGCACAGGGCACTTGCTGCTGCCCACCACCCCCCAGCACTGCTCCTCGCTCAACTCAAACCATCTGGTGTAAGAGTGCTTCATAGAAAACCTGTCTTATTTGTCCAAAAGCAGATTCCTCCTACCTGCCCAGTTGGATGGATGGGAGAACTGCTTGCTGCTCTGCACAGTTTTCATTGCTTCTCCAAGGGCTGCACTGGCTTTCATCCCGTTTAAGAGGGAGGAATAGAAGGCATGCACAAACATTTTGGAAGCAGCCACAGGAACAGGCCAGAGCGACACGAGGACACACTGAGCCCCAGCAGCCAGGAACGCTCTTGTCAAGCCAATGACTCCATCAGCGGTGACCTTGCTGTTGGACTCTTGGTAAGAGCCAAGAACCACTAATTTGACCGGCAGCCGCAGATCCAGGACATCAGCTGCTGTAAGCAGGAACTCCTGAAGAGGCGGGCAGTCGGAGATGCTCTCCACATCACTGGCATCATCCTGCATCCGAAGGGATTCTGGGATTGTGTAGGGGTTCCCAAAAGAGCTCTTGCTGCTGCCTGGATTGCTGTCAGTGTTGGGTGTCAGGACCAAAGCAGCCAGTTTCCAAGAGACATGGGTTGCAAAGTGGACACATTCTGCCTGAGTGAGGGCACTCATGACCCTCTCCTTTGTTGCTGCAGTGCCAACTAAGGGCTGGCAGCCAAGTAACTCAGATACCATATAGGCTTCCTCTTCTGCAGAGGGCATAGGTCCCCACAGCCACCTGTCCATAACTGCTGAAGGGAGCTTGGGATTCCCTATGACAGCTGCCATTGAGGTAGAGCTGGAGTAAGCAGGAGTATTCTTCCTCACATGGGACTGCAGAGAGAAAGAGAAAATGGCGTTCAAAGATCTGTTTGTTATGGTGCTGGTAATAAAACAGCCTGTCTCTTTGGCTCTAAACAGAAGTCTGTTATAATTACAAAAAACCTTTGCATTTCTTTAGTTTCTTCCATTTAATTATTCCAAAGAACATCTTCCACTTTAGTCTAGCCAGAATTTCTATCCCCACATCTTGGGTGAACAGGTAGGTAAGACAGAAAGCAACAGACTTAGCCCAGCTCCCTTTGAAGGCTGTAGCAGAGCTAAAAGCATGAAGAAGATCCCAGCCTCCCACCTTACGGGAAGACTTGTAACCACTCACTAACTGGTTTCTCTCACCTGTACTTCAAGGAGCAGTATCACCACTGCCAGCGGCATGGTGCCACGTGCTGCTGATGACTGGACCTAATGCTGGACAGAAAAGTCTAATTCCCATGGCAGTAACGCTGACGAGGTTCAGACCCTTTTGCTGTGTTTAACCCAGTGCAGCAGAACGTGACTTAGGGCATTCTCCCTGGAGAGCTGGGCCTTAGAAATGCTGCTGCCAAACATCAGCATGAAGATGCTGCTCAGGGTCTGCCTGTGGTATTCGCTTCCCTTACAGCTTCAGTGTCAGGAGACATCAGTGGCCTTCTCCCCACAGAAAGCTAAAATGTGGGTAAATGTACCAGAGACGTGATAGGAAGTGAGCTTGCCACGGAAGCGCAGTACAGACCACAAACACCTACATTTCTGCAGCCTGCCGTGTAGTCGCACACCCCAGGACATGCCACCCTTCAGACAAGGGTAACCCAATGACCCAACCCCTCGTCCTTCCGGCATGCCCGGGGCTGCGATTCTGTGCTGCAGGAACGACACCGGCATCGACCCCGCAGCTGTGGTGCTCAACATGCTCATGGGGACGGGGGTGCCTCGGCAGCGGGCACCTTGGTGGTTTCTGTTCCTGTGTCTGGTGTGGCAGGACAGAGCTGCTGCCCTCTGGCATGCACAGGACCCGCCCCCCCACCGCGGAGGGGCTGTCAGAGAGAGCTCACGAGGCAGGGCCAGACCTTGGAGCTGGGATTCAGCGACTGGATGGACGGCACCGCAATGAGGCTGAAGCGCTCGTAGAGGTACTCGTTGGAGGAACTGCCCTTCAGGAGAGCGAAAGGGATGAGGTACAGTTCTCCCTCCAGGACCAGGATCAGCTGGCGGTGGCGGCCGACAGGCCCGCTGGAATGCATCAAACCCTGAAAAGCAAAGAGAGAGAATCAGTTCGGCTCTTTCACCCCATCAGTGCCCCAGCCTGCCCTCTGCAAGGCCCAGGCTCTAGGCTGACCCCAGGCCAGGCTGGGAAATACCCACATCAGAATTACACCCTGTGTCAGCACAAGGCGGTGACGGGCGAATGCACACTGACACATCAGGACTGTTGCTCACCCGTGCACAAACAACCCTGCGGAGATGAAGGAGCCTTGAGCCCACGGACACACTGTACGGACCTCGCTGTCACACCCGGCCTCAGCAACTCCTCCCACTCCAGCGTAAAATCTTTGCTAACCTCAACCACCTACGTCTTGTCAATATTATTATCACCTTATCCTCTGAAAGAGATTATTCTTTCTGATACTGAATTTCAAAATAGAATTTACCTATATGAGAGCAAACAATCTACAGACAGATTGTGCCTGTGACCTGCACTTCAAGACACTTGACACTGTGATCAACCCAGAGGCACAAACAGGTCTGAACAGAAAGTATCTTACGGATGGAGAGGTGAGGCAGAGAGATTAATACCACGCAGCTAGGCACAAAAAGTGGCAGCTGCTCCTGGTCCCACATAACTGTGGGAATTTCACACTTATTCATCTAGTATATTGTAAAAATAACTAGTTATCACCCCAGGAAAGAGTAACTTCAAAGCACTGAAATTTGCTCCAGCTTAAACACTTGCAGCACAAAAAAAGAGAGTCTAAAGGACTCTCATGCAAAACGGCAGTAAATTTCTAAGCAATTCTACACCTTTAAGCAGCCATAACTTGGCCTAGTAATAAACCATTCATTTGAAGATCAAATTTTTAGCTTGGATGAGACCAAGTCCTCAACTTGACATAGTTTTGGAGACAACCAGCTCAACTAGTGTAGTTTTATTTCTGTCTGGACTGCTCGATGTTCCCACAGGCAAGCTAACTCTGCAGTGTTCACTGCAGGACGGAGACAAGGATCTAGGATGCAGGACTAGATCCTTGTCTCTGGATTCTCAATTCGAGAATTTTCATTTTAAGCCATTTTAATTGCCATCAGATGCAGCAAACATCTGTTTTGACAGGAGAATAACAGCTACTCAGGCTGCTCAGCAAATGCAGACAAAACTGCCTGTGGATTTCTGAACTCGCTCCCAATGCCTCCAAACATCACCTCTTCCTGATTTCGGGGCTTCAACAGAACAGCAGTAAAGGAAGTATATTTTTCAAACACATGGCTTACATTTCATAGATAATAACCACCAAAGCCTCTGAGGTGCTAGCTAGATACATTCTTCTTGGAACAAATAACATCCACGTTCTACCTCTTTTCTGTTCTTTATCAAACAGCACTCCCTTTAACATCCCCGCTTAGAGCACGCCTATTTCAGCTGAGAACGCCCCTGCTTTAGAGCAGGCTTATTTCAGTTGAGTCCCCATTTAACAGGGGAGGGAAGAATCTTCTTTCCCTGCCAACAGTGAACTGCTACTGTGAATGTCTAATGGAAGCGCAGGCTTTTGAAACAAGAGGGGCACAGAAGTAACGTCAGAAAATCCTGAAGCGCAGACATGTTGGATAATCAGACAGTGCAACAGAAAAGGGTGTCATGAATTTTGAGGGTGAATATTACTGCTTGTGGGAAGTTTTATAAGTAGAGCTCAGACAAACGCACTCTGGTCCTGACACACAATTCTTCCTCTCCACTTGCTCAGGGTCTGTCTGGCGCAGACTTGCAGACTGCCCTGCGATGCACTGACCGCTGACGATTAATTTGAGATACACTGACCCCATCTCACCAGCAATCAAAGAATAACAGGAATTTGCAGTCAGTCTCAGGCTTTAGTATTCAGGCAGCAGCAAAGATGAATCAACATTACTAAAGAAATAGAAAAATCAGTCCAGCGGTCTCCTCCACAGGGAGTCTGGAGCAAGTCAGAAATACCAGAAACCAGGCCAGCTGTGAGGGAGAATGTCAAACAGTAGAGAGCTGAAGAGAGACAGCGAGGTGCTTTTAAAGGCTTCTTGCCATTTGAAGTGGGAACAAAACTGCTCAAGGATAAGAAAATTTTCATTTTAAAGGAGTTAAAAATAGTTGCTGACTTCTTGCAGTTTCTCCTGTCCTCTTTACGGCTCCGAGCTCGCCCTGCCCACCTGCAGACGGAGGTGCAGGGCAGCCCCACTCCTGCTCCATCCTGGCACACTGTCCCCAGCCCCAGCAGCCCGAGGGAGCCCCCCCGGCACTCCCTGCCCGGGGCGAACCAGCTCGTAGCTCTGCAGCGAGTTCACCAGCCTCCAGCCCGCTGGGCCTCCTTCTGCAGCTGACAAGCAGCAGCTTCCCACCAGGGCAGTTGTTGCTTTCCAGAAATGTTTTTTGGGGCTTTTCTGTTTGTTTGTCTGTTTTTTAATACATATTCAATTTTACTTACTGCTCCAGGAGCTTTAGCTGTCAGCAACACAATCAGAGCATCTGAGCCACAGTGACATGTGCCTAGCAGAATTTTTATTTGTATGTAAAACCCCTAGAGTTTAGTATTTTTTCCCTCATGATGGCTGCATGTGCATTACAGAAACAGAAATAAAATGAGGATCATTTGCGTTTTGTATGTTTCCAAGAATTAAATTTAGGGTGAGTTCTAATAAAAAAGAATCTCTTCAGTGAGAAAAAGGAGAAAAGCATGAACTGTCGGGCACGGGAACATGGGCTCTACTTCACAGCAATGATACCGGCTACACTGGTGATTTGTCACGAGGGTGGAAAAGTCTCTGGTCGGTCGCTGGCGGGGAGCGGTGCGGGGTGAGGCCAGCTCACAGCTGCTGGCTTCGATGGGTCCCTCACCTGCAGTGAGCATCACTGTAGTTGGAAGTTTCTGTTATAATGGGACTGCCAAACCAGACACAGGGCCTGACCTGCATCTTCTTCGGAAGTGGCTAGTCAGGATGCTGTATCTGCTAGTTCTGTGCTCTCTGGAAGCCCTGCCAAGCCCTACAGTGCCTCACTGGAGCCAACTTCGGGCCTCAGACACCCAAACCTGCCAAGCCGTGCCCAACCACAGCGCATCCTCACCGGGAAGGAGAAGCAGGCCCCTGGGGTTCCGCATGAGGATTTCCTTCTGGCCTGTCTTACCTATTTACACTAGGTGTAGGCAGGCAAACTCCCAGGTGAATCTTTCTCAAGAATGTTGTAGAAGATGACAGAAAAACCCCCTAAGCAGGGCTGACCTCCTCGCTCTGCCAAGAGGATGCACGTGCCGCCTCCAGAGCTGAAGGCCCTGCTCTCCAAGGCTCATGGCGTGACCACGGGATGGCAGGCTGGCAGAGCTAACACAGGTTATGCCTCTGCAGTGGAGGTGACTTCTGCAGATGAGATTAAAGCATCTAAATAGCCCTTACAGTAACCTATGGTAGAGCTGGTTTTCCCTCTCACGTAACAGAATCAAGACATTTCGACCTGTTTGTTCAGCTGGATACAACTTGAGAAAAGACTGACTCTTGACTGAGTGACTTTACCTCTTCTAGCTAGAGATCTGCACGACAGAGACAGGACTTTTTAATTTATCCTGCCATTGTTCTGCGAGACTGGAACCAGGGGCAGCGCTGCCGCTCCTGGCCCCGCATGGGCCAGCCAGGGCTGCTGCAGGACACCCCACCAGACAGCTCCCCTCTGCACTCACCCCGGGACCACCAGTCCAGGGTGACACCGGGGCCTGTGCCCTCCACCCTGTGCAGGCGGGTGTGCCTGGAAGTGGCACCAACGCTGGTATTTTGGCAGCTGACTGGACGTGGTACCACCAGCAACATCCCTTGTTTCCGCCTCCCAACACACCCAGCCTCATCATCTGAGAAGGGCAAGTGAAAACCACCACGCTTTAGATACAATCCCCAAGCTGCCTGTTCTCGCTTTCCCACACTGACAGGGCATTTTGCCAAGTGAATCTCTACGTTTTCCCATGCAAAGGCTTACTCCTTCCATAGGTCCTATCAGTAAGTCGTAGAGCGCACGGAGTGGGGGCTTGGTGAAGGAAGTCTGCCTCCTCGGAAGAGATGATGTCCCATCCTTAACGGGAGACACGGTGCTGCTGAACAGGCTGGTCATGCTCTGGCAGCTCCTGCGGGCGAAAGGCAAGCGAGAGGTTAGCTGCAGACATCTGAGGTCCACGCTGACGATGAGCCAGCCCCTGTCCATCCAGAGGACTCTGTTATGTAAGATGCTTCATGGCAGGGCTTTATTTCCCCACTCAGCTTCACACCACAACGAACAATGACATTAATGGCAGGGTGAACCAGCTGCAGACAGCTATTACACTGCTGTGGGGCTTCTCAACAAACTCAAGTGCCTCAAGTGCTGCTCACAGTGTTTCCTGCATACGTAGGTATAGCGGTTGTGTGCAGGCAAACACGAGACCCGTTAACAACTGACCACTATCACAGGGAGATCTGCACTTGGGTTTTGCCCCAATTAGTCTAGCATGGTACCAAAAGGAAATATGAGAACAGGCAAACAACAAGACATGAAGATCACGCCTGCACTTGCTGCTGCTCCTCTGAAGTCAGATGCGAGAGCCGACCTGGAGCCCCTTTCTGACAGGCCCCCAGAGCGCTGCACGTGCTCTCCTGGCATCACCAGTCACCGCACACCGTCACTCTGAGACTGCGATGGCACGGCTACAAAAAGTTACTGCCCTGGTGAGGAAATGATATTGCCCCTTTCTGGTCTCACTAATCCAGCAGCTGTGCTCCCCAGAAAGGTTGTCCTTGGCTTAGTGCCATGAACAACCATTTTATGTGAAAAGGATAACTTTCCAGAAAGTTTTAACAGGTGGGCCTTAAAGAAAAGGTGAGGAGGGAAATGAGACATTGAACAGCAATGGTAGTGCAACACCTGAAGTGTAACCAGTCACTGCTGGGGCCGTCCAGTAACGAACGCAACAGTCTCGGGCATAAAAGGCCACCCCTGAGCTAACACGTGCCCGTTGTCCTCAAGGTGCCACGTGCATTCGATGAAGGGTTCCACGAAATCCCCGTCCAGATCATACTCGGACGTTCTTGGTCCCTCTGAAGCGCGGCGCGGCTCTGCCTCTCAGACACCTTCCAATGCCACGTGCCTCTGCCAATTTACACAACAGGAAAGCAGCTACAGTCTCCTGATTCAGGACCAAGCTCACACACTTTATCAGGACACTAGTCTGCAATGTCCTTTTTTTAAGAACGTTTACTCTGAAGAAATGCCTTGTCTCTGTTCCTTAGTTTTACCTCTTGCCTGGGTCAATTCTTGGCTATCAACACAGAGAAGAAATAAAAGCAGGAAGCATTTGCACAGCCAGGAAATCAGTAGAAAACTCAAGCATCCAACAGATCTGTTCATCAATGAGATATTAATAGTTGATTGTGTACTTGCTGTAGGCCTATAGCAGACATACACACACACACGTACAGCCACACACTCTTCATACTACCAGATTGAGGCAACATGCAGGAAAAGACAAGACCAAAGATACTGCACTCAAGTGCACTCCATCTACCACTGACAGGCCTGAGACACACCCCTGACACACCCCTGACGTACCCCTGACCTGTTCTGACACATACCAACAGACAAATTCAGAAAATTTCTTTCTCCTCTCTCTTGCTCTCCTCAGTTGCTGCAACCAGTCTTCAGATCCAGCTCACATCATGTTCCCTAAAGAAAAAACAATGCTACCACTGATGCTCCCCACTAACAGGGAGTTTACATCTTACGGGCCAACGGGAATAATCGAAGAACGCAAACGGAAACCTCGTGTCCACCTGCACACGCTCTCCGGCGCAGAGATCCTGGTGGAAGTATGAGTACGCTGATGGTGCTGAGCGATGCTGGGAACCTGCCGAGGTGACCTGCGCGATACCAAGTTCACTGCAGGATCAGCACGGACTCAGCACCATCTGCTCCCCTCCGGGCCCCCCTGCCGACCTTGGCTGCCACAGCTGACCGAGCCAAGCACGCTTTGCAGTGCTCAGTCGTTTCCGTACTTTATGTAGCACAGATTTTAAAATCAGATCGGGAAATAAAACCTGTGCTTTTCCAGTCTCACGCGTTGCCAGCGCCCTGACCCCTGTGCTCAGGGCACATCCCTCTAGCACATCCTGCCTGATATCCCAGCCTAGAAGGGCAGGGCCATCCCACAGCTCACCTAGGCCACAGCGAGCGTGCAGAGCTTCAGCCCCAGCCCAGCAGCCCCGACCCTCCCAAGCAGCAGCTGTTTGTCAGCAGGTGGCACTCGCCAGCCTCACCTTCGGCATCAAGTGATTTTAACACATTAATTTATTGCAGGGGATAGGCGCTTGATTACTCTAATCAGCAGAGCCTCCTTCATCTTGGTTTCACAGCCAAGCAGCTCTAGATTTATTCCTTCACCACTCAGATTGCTTTTTATTAGAACAAAACCAAGGGAGTATCATAAATCTGTCACATCTCCTGCCTGTGTGTTTGTGTACACAAAGAAGAGTGAGAAAATCCATAGGTGGAGGATGGACAGAGATCTTTTGTAGCAGGCAGAGCAGGTCTGGAGCCCTGGCCAGCCCACCCCCTTTCCTCCCAAGCCAGTGCATACCGTCGGCTCCCCAGGTGGCCTGTCAGGCACCTGAGCCCAGGTGATTTCAATGTGACAAGAGGGAGACTTGAATCTTCTGGCCAAATGCCCTTTCTACAGAGCATCAGCACTGGCTTCTGGGATGCTGCACTGATCATTTCTACCTTGCTCTTGCAATGTAGAGGGGTCCCTGATATCTGGAACAGTGAAATCTCTCATTTGGAAGCCTCTGCACAGACTCCGCAGCGCTGCTTATTTATAACCCTTTGTGTAAGGCAGCCTGACATGCAGCGAACAGAGGAAACAGCACAAACCGGGGCTGAGGACTGCCTGCACGTATCAGCGTTAACTCCGCTTCCACCCTTTGTCCTGGAGGTGCAAGAACAAAGCAAAGATCCCATGGCAGCCTCAGAGAAAGGGGCTGAAAACCCGTGTCATGGAGGACTTGAGCTCAGACTGATCTGGCCTACCACCAGCCTCACAGAGCCTGGCTCTGCTTGCCGAGGATGAACGTGGCTGGGCCGGGGCAGGAAGGAGGGTTCATACCCAAACCAGCCCAGGGCTGCTCTTGCCTCGGCACTCTTTAGGACTCTGGACAAGCCAAATACCACTCATGACCAAGCACAGCCATTCAGGAGGGCTGGGAGGGACCTCCTGCTGCAGGGGTCTGACAGCCTCAGGACAACGGATCTCCATCAGGCCTGTGTTCTGCAAACCTTCCTCAAAGACTCTTCCTGGAGATGCAGCCCTGAATCCACACACGGGGCCCTGACACACTCACAATACCGAGCTGTGGGAAGCTCCAGAAAACATTCAGATATGAGCTCCCTGTGGATGCTTTCATGGATCCGCAATTATCTCCAGAACCCACCAGTGGTTGCACAAACCCACAGACCACCCAGCACTCTCTGCCTGTGTGGTCTGCACTCGGGCAGCTGCCGCGCGCACCCCGTACGGCAGAGAACCAGACAGGGGAGAGACGCTCCAGCCACGCCTCGCATCTGCCTTCCAAAGCCCTCGCTTTGCCCCGGGCCAGCCAGCACCCCCGGTACCCCCTACCCCTCTGCTCCGGAGGGGTTCAGCTGCACAGTCCCCCAGGGTGAGCTGCCAGCCTCCGAGGGCATTAACAGGCTTTAACGACGCTGACCAGCTGCACTGGGGCCTCCACCAACACGCCCTGCCCGTGGGCTCAGGAGCTCCACTTAAGCTGGGCCTGGGACTTCAGTCTCTGCTTCAGCTCTGCTCGCGTCCAGCTCCGCCACAGCCCTGCCCGTGACCGCTGCGGATCCAGAGCCCGGCCCGGCAGCTGATGTCCCGCAGACCGCCCGCTCCGACAGACGGAGCCCCGTCAGCGCCCCCAGACCCGCTGCTGGCCTGGACCGTGGCACAGCTGGCTCCACCTCAGACCCGCCTAGCCTGGTGACGACCTGGGCTCTCGGCCGGCTCTGGCTGCCATCCCCAGGCCCGCCCTGCTCAGCGCTGTGGGACAGGGTCCTGCTGCAGTGGCCCCTGCCCCTGGGCCCCGCCATTAGGGAGCAGCTGGTCTTCGCTGTGTGATGACAAAAGCACAGCCAACGGGGCGAAAATCAGCACAACGGCAGGGGAGGGGAGATGTGCTCAGACATTACACGATGGTCACCAGAATGAAACCCTGAGCAAAATGAGATGGAACTATCTTGGCAATAGCCATGTTTTCACTGCTGCTGAGGCTCCGCGTGAATCGTAGCCACCTTCGCCTCTGGCCGGATTCACGGAGACTTTACTTACTCAGCTTACACTGAGCTTGCTCTGGAAATCTCCAACTATGGTTGTAGGCCTGGCCACAGATCCTGAGCATGCTGACTCACTGGAAAAAAACAAGCTCTCTGCGATCGTAAGGGGAGCTGGGAGATGGCAATGGCCTTGGCAGAAGTGAAGTCGCATCTAAAGTTCTATTGCTCCTTACCTCCCAATTTGCCTTCTACAAATTCTCACCATGCTGCATCGCAAAAGTTGCCCTCAAGGAAGTATATTTTACCCTTTGAGCAGTGTCAGGGCTGATTCTCATGTTTTCTGCAGGTCCATGGAAGGAGGACAAACTGTATCCCCATGATGAGAGGCCAAAGAAAAGGTGGGGGAGCTATACTCAGGTACAGGCAGTGATCACGTCCCTCGCTGGAGCAGAAGACGACTAGCAGGGAGGAAATCAGATTTTAATCTGGAAACTCATCAAAAGCCTAAGAGCCCTTAAGGAGCAGAGAAAACAGAAGCTGTGTAAGACATGAGCAGCTGGGACTATCCTGGGGGCTGTATCAGTGGCATCCACAGCTCAGACTGCTGCTGCCCGGTACAGAGATCACTGCAGCATCCCTTCGGTGCTTCTTTCTCCTCCAAAATCCATTGCTTCTCAGAAATTCCTTAAGTTAACTGCCAAACTCCCACATTTTTGCTTCTCTAGGCAGAACTGCCAAAAAAATTGTACTATTCTGCTTAAAAGCCAGGTTACCTGATGACAGCAGCCAGAGGGCACCCGTCCCAAACCAAGGGCTTCCCTTCAGTCACCCGCTTGTCGCCAGACAGGAGACTGGATGGCTCCACACAGTCCCAGCATCTCCAGGGCCTCATTTGCTAACATGGGACCTTAACAGCATGTGCAATTCCTGTGCGTGAGGGAACTTGCACTGGCCCCAAGCCATGCAAACTCCCTTGAGGATCTCCAACATTCAAGCACAAGATGTGAACACACATTCAGGCCCCACATGAGGAAAGCAGGGCCTGCTTGGCAGTAGGGAACACAAGCTCTTACTCTCCGCTCCAAGCAGTCTGACTTCCCTTTGTCCCCTGCAGCGCAGAAGTCAAAGCAAACAAACGCCAAACCTTCAGTCGCTGCTTGTGAGCCACAACCTGACCATCCTCTGAAACAGCAACAATCCACTCAGCAGTGACCTCCAGCTACCTGAACTCACTCAGCACTGGGTGGCAGAAAAGCCATTGCAGAGAGGAGCTGAGCTGGAGTCTGGAGCTACAAGATCACAGCTCGTGCTCTACTGAACCACTCAGTTTTGCTGCTTAACCAGAGTCCAAGAGCTCACAGTTCTTTGTTACTCTAGGCCAGTGCACAGAAATGCTGTCTGCTCCCGTTTTATTTCTTAATCTGCTCTCTTCCATGCAGATTTTCATCTGGTTCCTTCCTGAAGTTTCAGGGCTCTTGCAAGGATGTCTCCTTGTTGTCCCAGGCTCAGTGTGCTGCATGCCATGAGCCACACCACTCTCCACACAGCTTAATTATAAAGAACCACACAGTGTATCAAGAGACCAGCTAACGCTTTCTACAGAGCCCTACTATACTCTGTAGCCTCCAGTTTGAGCACCCACGGGACTGGAGCAGACGTGAACTACAGGAGGCTCGGGCAGGACCACAGCATCTACCTTGAATTCAGGGCTCAGCAAGCCAGGCACAAACCAGATGTGGCAGCATTAGCTCTGCCCCCACCCGCAGGCAGAAGGTGGGCAGGCAGGCAGGCAGGCCATACAGCAGTGTCTTCTCATGCTCTTCACCTCAGTGCTCGTGGCAAGAACATCGAAGACATGGCTCTAGTGCTCCTCCTGATGCTCTTGTAAGGGTGCTTTTAATTTTAAGTGCCCGAGTTGCCCCATCCCTGAGCTTCCCCCGAAAGCTACAAACTAGTTCCCTGACAAGGCACCTGAGGTAAGCTCCTGGATGCAGGTTCAAGGTG
The DNA here is from genome assembly GCF_047716275.1 of Strix uralensis. Classification (NCBI taxonomy): domain Eukaryota; kingdom Metazoa; phylum Chordata; class Aves; order Strigiformes; family Strigidae; genus Strix; species Strix uralensis. The sequence continues at coordinate 17,786,671 of NC_133988.1, forward strand.
ATGCACTTGGCTGCCATGGAGCAGAAAGACACAGACGCTGCACGGTTGGCCTCTACAGTGCTCCTGAGGATTAGTGTTCCCTGGAGCAGAATCGGATCACATTTTCCCCCTGTAATCGGAGGGGCATCCTGTCCTTCTAAGCCTGATGAACTAGCAAAACATCTCAGCAATTCTGGGGATCTGCATGTTAGATCCAAATCTAGCAAGTACTCATAGTTCATCACCAATGCAGCAGCTTGAACAGATACGCGTGTGGATTCTGGAAAGAAAAACAGGCCAGTTGTTGGTGCCAACAGGCAGCTCCCAGTTTCACGGGGATGCTGTTACAGCTCACAAGCTCCAGTGATGGCTCACAGCACTGCAGGCTGATCACATTTTCTCTTCCAGCTGAGAAAGGCCTGGGGTATCCTCTGCTCACAGTCCTTGCTGGAGCAAAGATCTAGCCAGAAACCCTGGGTTGCATCATGCAGCCCCTCTCCACTAGGGAAGCGGTAACACTGGAAAATTTCTGTCTTCAATTTTTGTTTTGAATGCTTGCCCTGATCAGCACAGTAATGTGAAAGACTGAGACCTGAACAAGTTGTAAGAGGCAGAAAATGAGTGGAGACTGTGCAGCTAGCACACAGTCCTGTAACTCTGGAAATGCAGCATATTCCCAGATAATTAGTACAACAGTTAAGATCAACAAAACCAGGTTATTTCCATAGTAATTGTGTAGCAGAGAGCTCCAAGCTCCACACCTCACAGACAGCAGGGACAAAACAGAATTCCCCTGCACTGTTCAGACAGTCATAACCAGTGCTTGGCCAGGAGAAGAGCAGATCTGAAATGGCTGCCCCTCAGGACAGAGTAATCAGTTAACAAATCTCTGCTGGCAATCACCTTAAGCTATCAAATTCACCTAGAAACGCAATGAAGATGCTACCCCCTACATCTCTCAAGCCAAGCTACTCAGTTCTTAAGAGAAATACATAGTCCTATCTAGGTCTCTGCCTGTGCCTGGGGTCCTCCCTCCCACAAGAGGCACAAGGATGCTTTCAGTCCCTGTCCTGCCTCCTTCCTACTGAAAATGTCCATTTCTAAAGAAGGAAGCAACAGGACCCGGTGCCCTTCCACGACCTGCGTCCCTCATATCCAGCACTTGAGTCTGTAGAACAAAACCAGCCCCCAAGAGGCCACGAGGCACCTGAAGCTCCCGGGCTGGACGCACAAGCGACACACGAGGCAGCAATGGACTCTCAATCCCAGCAGGAGCAAGACGCAGAGCTCTCCTGAGAGAGAAATTCTCACTGCGCCACATGAATGCAAAAGAAAAGGAGAGAAGGGAAAAGCCTATGGGCCCCTGGCTCAGAGGGCAGAGTGCTGCACAGTACTAACACAGGAACCTTGGTCCTAAGAGCGAGGCGCAATGCTCCCTGTCCACCCACGCTGTGAAGAACAGGTGGTAACTGCAGCCAACAAGGACAGTATCAGTTTGCTGCTCTGTGCCCCACAACGCGGGGCTGCAGGGAGACCATGAGCAACGGCATCGGCTGCACCCTGAACCCCCACTTCAGAGAGAAGCCCCTCACCAAGAGTCTCATTCTGCTCGCTGATCCCCACAGCGCAGTGCTGTATCCTCACCTGTTCAAGAGGTTGTTCCTGCTGACCATCCTCAGGAAGCCAGTTGGATCAGTCATTGAGTTCAGCTTGTTGTTCATCTCCTCAAACTGCTGGTCCATGATATCCCCAGCTTCACTCTCAGTCTCGCTACTGGCACAGGCTCTGCAGGGGGAACAGCCGGGTCAAGGAGTCATTGATGCGAGACAGAGCAACAGCTTTGTGACAGATGCTCAGCCAGTTTGAGAGAAAATGCTTTTCAGACACAACCTCAACCAAATGCTAAAGTCAGATTTTCCCTGGATTGCGTCACCTCCTTCCAGTAGGCGTACAAGAGAGTCACAACCCCATCCCCTCTTCTCCTGGGTATTCCTCAAGGTTTAAAGGGTGGCACACGCTGATGGAAATACAGGAGCCAAGTTCCCATGCACTGCAGGTACGGACTTTGGAAGCTGTAGCACAACACAGAAAAGCTGAGGTCTGCAGGAAACACCAACTCAGCCCTCGATTTGCCTAAGAACAGGTGTTAGTGCATCCTTTTCATATTTTCACAATAGTAACTCCAAGCTCTGTGTGCTTCCTTCAGTGGCAAAGCGCAGCATAAAAAAAGGGAGCTGTGTTGCTCTTCCTGTTGTACAAACAGGGAAAGCACAGAGGAAAAAAAAATTACTCTAACAGCACCACTAGGACAGCAGCAATACAGAGAGAAATAGAGGCCAAAATTCCTAAATTTTCCATCTTCTGACATTAATATCTAAATTATCATCTCAGTATAGATTTTATGTCAAATTGTTAGCATTTTCTGTTCTTTCTAAAAGCAGAAGGCAAACACAACTATTGTATATGCATTTTTAACAATTCCTCCCTTTAATCTAGTAAATAATTTGCATACTATATGGCACATCACAAACCTTGGAATTTGTACACTTAACCCAGACCTGCTATGCCACCTGCTGAAGCCACCTTGCATCTCATTTCTGTTTCCTTTTGGGTGCCTGACAACTTGGAGCCTTTCCTCAAGGGCACATTTTCCACTAAAGAACACACAAATTAAATGAACGCACAATATGTACTTGTGCAGGCACAGGCTGTCCCCGTGTTGCTGTATGGACCACAGGTTATCTCGTAAGCATACTTCCAGGTCAATAAAATTTGATAACCTAAAAGAGTAAGTCCTGACAAAAGCCAATCACTTAATGAATGCTGAAATGGGACTAGCTGAACAACAGCCAAGGAAAAGAAAAAAGGGGGGGGGGAAGGGAAAAGAAAAGGCTGTCAACAGCTGCCTCCTGTGTGTTTTTCCTCCAGCTGCAGGCATGCTCAGCTTTGAGTTCTGGCACAGTTTAGAGCAATACTCACAATGAGTATCTGCAGCTCCTTGCAGAGGCAAAAATCTTGAGTTCATGAACCCCAGAGATCAGGCCACATGCTCTCCCTAAAGAGAAAGGAGCCTGTCCCAACATAAGTTCAAGCAGATTTTAAAGTCCCTCACACTTTATTTTTTTGCAAGTATGTGTGATTTGTCGGCTTAATCAGACCAGCTGGAAGGAACCACTTCCAGCAGAAAGTGAAGGCTGCAGTGTGGAACTGAACACCACCACAGCAAAACCCTGACGCCACATCCCGTGACAGCATCCCTCCTCTCCGGGAGCAGCGAAGGGGAAGACGTGCCACTCCGGAGACACAACGATCTACAGACACGCTCACAGCGTTACGGAAGGCAACGGCACTGCAACTGGGACACCACAGCACACAACTACAGTGCACTTAAGCAAGCTGTGAACTGAGAAGTCAAACAAAAGTCTTCACATGTGTGCTATACATATCTGAAACCCTCTGTTCTGTGCTGGCAGGCAGAGAATGGGTCCCGGGACTGCAGATGACAGCTTCTGCTGGGGGGCTGGCGAGCTGCAGCATGGTGGCAAGTCAGCAGTGCTGGGGGGAAGCGCTCGATCCATGGGGGGAAAACATTTCAAAGCAGAACATGACGTTCACCCACACAGAACAGACAAGATTTGTTTGTTTAATTCCCTGCATATAATTTTGAAGTGGGGAAAGAGCTCCTGCCTGTGATCATACCACACCAGCCCAATGATCTCAGACACAAGCGTTAAACCCAGAATCCTTAACCAAAAACATACCACTACCATCACCACGAAGAGAGGAGGAAGCTGACATCACAGTAAATTAAAAACTCATCCCAGCACCTACAGACTGAAGGACTCCCTTTGCCAGGAGGAGATACTGAAAACAGTATCTGCAAATCTGTTACACAAGGCACAACTGCAGACTTTGGTTGTGTATATGCAGATCTACAGGGTAAGATGCAACCATCAGCACGTAGAGACAGATGTAACCTGAATCACACAACCCTGATGCTTTAAGAGAAGGGTAGATGGAACCAATTCAGTCTGTTTTTTTCCCCCTCTTGTCCCTCCTGTCAGTATTCACACTTTGGAGGGAGCGACTCTATTCTCCCAGAAAGAACAGAGGGCTCACAGTCCACATCCACATACAAGACAGAACTGGATGAAGCATCAACATCCGGAACACATTTGCAAAACCCAGGAAACATGAAGGCTGGAGGGAGTAACTTTTGACATTTCCTTTAATGGGAATCATGCAACTCATTTTCAAGCAAGACTTGAAACACGTAATTCGGAAGGTGTGACTGAAGCTAACAGATGCAGAAGTCTCAGAACAGATTTTATGTAAGAGCCCAAAAACCCCAGACACCACCACCACCACCAAAGATAGGCCATTTCTTAAACGTACCATTTATACATTAGCAGTAACTTCATGATTATGATCATTTGGATAGCAGTGGTTACGTGCTTGTAGCTTCTCAGGGCTTAAATATGAAGCAAGCTACTCCTCTGTGTATGTCTGTTCCCTAATGTTCTGAGTGCTCAGCTGGCTGAGAGACCCTTTGCTGTTCCTCAGAGTATTTAATAAAAACCCTAGACTAACGAGCAGTTTGTTACAGCTCACAGACAAATGAATAATCCAATCAGCTGTAAAAAAATATTTGTTTCCCTTCAGAAAGTGACATTTACAATCACAAAAGGTTGTGCAACTTATCAGAAAGTACAAACCCAAAGCGCACCCAAACGAGACACGACTGTAAATCCAACAGGCACAGACATGGGGATCGCTGGAGATCGCTGGAGACAAGTCAGCTGTCACTACTTCTGGCTTCTAACTGTCTCAACACTACAAGTTTGCACTGGCCCACCTCTCCAGCCTGTCCTCAACCCTAGTAACATTATTTTGGTTCAAACTTTCTGCTCTTCAAGCCCTTGCACAGCCCAGCCCGGCCACACCGGCTGCGTTCCCCAGGTGCCGCCTGCAGATCCCAGCGCTCCCCTTACAACACCTCAGACTCTTCCCCGAGGAACCACAGAGAAGGTGTTTGCACACACGTGTGCCGCCCTGTGCTGCGGCAGCACCAGTCCTACCCCCACACCCAGACCAGAGGCCCCAAAGCCTTCTCAGCCCTCCCAGGGAAGCAGGTTATCATGGCAGGGAAACGCTTCCAGCCCGAGAGCAGAGTGGGCAGCCCCACGCCAGGGCATCCCCACACTCCTCCGGACAGAGGTACCCTGCGGGCAGCGCCACCTCATCACCGCCACCGTCCCCACTCAGGTCTCCCGCAGCAGCTTAAGGCAGGAGAGCTGCTGCCTCTCTCAGAGAAGCTGGGCCACAGCACAAGGCTTGGCCAGGCCTCGGAGGTCGCACACGAAGCACACAGCGCTGATTCCCAACTCACAACCTGGTGCTCGTATTCAGCAGCTTGGCAGTGGCTCCTCAAAACAATTCTTCAAGCTGGCCCGAGCCCAGAATCAGGCTCCGGGAGCCAGAGGTTGGGCTGGGGCCCCAGCGCGTGTATTCCCTGGACTAGCAAAGCCAGAGCGCTGAGGAGCAAAGATAAGCCCGACACTGTGCACCACCGATTTATCAGACAGAGACACCTTTTCCCAAACCTTCACAAATCCAGTATTTTTTCTGGTACAGGGGAATAAAAAATAAAAAATCTTAGGCAGAGCTTTCTCTTCAGTTCCCTAAAGAAAGGTAAAACCAGGAGAATGTGTCACCACAACCTGAGTCCATCCTGCCTTGCAAAACTTTCAGGATGCATTCAGCATCCCAGCACTGACACACAATCATTAATTTACTTTGAAATCAGTGAAAATGGCAAAAGCAGTCTAGCAGGCCTGAGTCCAGAACCTCTGATGGCTTCCAACTCCCTTCTAGCACCCGACGGTCCCGTGAAGGAAACGGCACAGAGGGACTCGCTGTCTGTGCTGAGCACACGTGTCCACAGCGCTCTCAGAGCTTCAAACCCAGCAAGCTGACTGCAACCAGTTTCATTACCGGTGCTGGGGACGTAACACAACCAAGCGTCGTGTTTCCCCCTGTGCCAAGGGGAGAATTAATCTGTCTGTGAGAGACTGGAGCAAACCCTGGGGAAAGCAACTAGGAAATTTGGTACCATGCCGTATAGCTGAAACACCTAATGGGAAACCTCAGGCCTGGGGTTATGTTCTTATTTCGCTCTGACAGACAATTCCTGTCCTGTCCAACCAAGGTGCGAGCATCAAGGGCAGGAAGCCAAGGACGCTGTGGTGAGTGGACCACAAAGCACAGCCTGGGCTCTCTGCTCTCCCGCACAGCAGCGCTCTAACTCCCGCCGCTGCGGTGTCGGATGTGCAACTCCTTTTGCTGCCTACGGTAGTTGTTACAAAGGCTGAACAAGGATTAATTAGGGGAGCTCAACAGCTTCCCAGTTGCCCACAGAACCCCGAGCACAAATCGATTCGAGGATCAATGCCATCATTTCCTCTTTCCTGGCCAACATCATTACTCGGAACACCAGGCTCGGGCACGCTGCCGCTGCAGACGGCGGGTCACGCCCGGGGAGCGATCTGCGGGGTGGCTGCCGCGGGCACGGGCCGGGGCAGCTCCATTACTGCTTTCACTGTCAAAACCAGGTGAGGAAAACGACATTTGTCCACAGCCACAGGGACTCAGAAGTGCTTCACTCAGAAACCTCAGCGCTGCAGAAAAATGCAAAATGGTTTAAAAAAAGACTAAAACATGGTATAACCTAAAAGAGCCAGTGCGTCCACACACACCAGTTTTGGGGGCTGGTTAACAAAGCAGCCAGCATGTTTAAGTCCCCTTTGCACTAGTAGCAAACTAGACCTGCGACAGCCGGTGTGCCACTAAGCCGCCGAAGGAAAGCAAGGTGTGACTGTGCAGCAAGGCTCACTTATGGCAGGAGCTGAAACTGTCGCCACGGCCTTTGCCCGGTACACTTCACTCTCAGGGAACACACGACGACACCCCCAGCTCAGCTTTTCAGACGGAAGCATTCAGAGAAAAACTACTCGTAAATATCAGCTTCGACCAACCATAAATCAAACCAAATACCGCAAGAGATCATGAGACTGAGTATAAATAAGCAAAAAAACCTGAGCTGTGATAAATCCATGGGATAAAAACAAAAAAGGAAACATAGTTGTGGGACCTGTCCGAGTAATGGATTGGAGAAAGGTTCCTCCCTCTTTGCTGAAATTCATCAGACGGATTAATTCAGTGTAAATTATTTACTTAGCTATAGCCACAAGGGAACGTATTTGGAGGGGGGTGGAATTCCTACGGTATTTGCAGTTTTTCATAAGTAAACCTTTGGCAGGGAATTAATTACACTGGAAACTGTAAGTAGGATGGAATCTGCCCATATACAGTCAGACGTGGCACCTGCCTCCTCATCCAATCTACAGATCCACCCCCCAGCCTATGGGTTCAAACCTTATTTGCATGCGCATGTGGAGCTGCTTGGCGGAAAACCAGCCATGGTTACAAAAATAAAGCGATTTTTTTATTGCTGCAATGAAAATTTGCCCCAATTTGACTGTCAGTTCTCAGACTCCTCGGCCAATTAGCTCATCCCAGACTGTTATAAATCGCTTTCAGGTGGGAGAGCAGGAACCAGGATGTCAGACCCCCCTCCCCAACTTACCGGGTATAGTAGGAATCCACCCCCAGGGCCTCCCGCACACTGGAGATGTACTGTTCCAGCGCTGCGTTCGTTATTGTTTGCAGGGTCACGCTGTTGGCTTCATGGAATTCCCCGGCATTTTCTGTCAGGCTGTCACCCAGATAATACTCATGAAATTTCAGAATTCCTGCAAGGCACCAGAATCACGAGGTTACTTCTGCGGGGCAGGAATAGCGCTGCCAGCAAGTGCCTAGGAAGGTGGCACAGCCCCTAGCATTTGGCATTTCCAGTACAACTGGGGAAGAGCATTCCGTGCTGCGCCTCCACAGGGCTTTTCCAGCATTCGGTATTACAGCCCTGCTTTTAAAATCTGGGTTTGTGCTTCGCAGATGACGGCTCAAAGGTACAAAGGCAGAGCAGCACTTTTATGAGCTGCTCAGAAGGCATTTGCTATTGCAGCACTCTCATATAAATTATAAACCAGATCTTTCATACAAGCACCTGCCAGAGTAATTCGCGTTTCAAGAGATGCACATGAAAAATACCTATTAATAGCCTCTGATCACATAATTGAACACACAAAGCTCAAATGCTGAACAAGACTGTTATTACTACAGCAGAACCTCCTCGCATCGCACATTGATTTTTCATTTCACTCATATGCATGAAAATGCATTATATACAAAGAAAGAAAAAGATGGATTAATACATAGTAAAATATTAAAAGTTAGCACTTCACAATGGGTAAACCAGATAAAGGACACTCACTATTTTGTTAAGAATTCAACTCTTACTGCAGATAAAACCTTCCTCCACTCAGACTGGGATACCCTTCCTGATACAATTAATTCCACAGCCTGTGATCAACAGCAAAAGACTGCTCTGGATGCCCTGTTTGCCTCGACAGCATAAATTATTAACCCAGTTAAGAGTGGAGCGATAAAGAATAAAGCAACTCCTTCTGCAGCAACAGCAGCAAATACAGAATCAGTGAAGAGGCTCTGTGCGTACCATCTCAGTGGGATAATGAGGATCCTGCGCTGCTACTGAAGCTACTCTCTCCATCAGCACTAACGAAACAAGAGGAGGTCACCGTGGCTGGGGTGGAGTCCCTGCTGAAGGGCTGCCCAGCAGAGCTGCTCAAGCAGGAGCCTTGAAGCACCACAGTCCCTCTCCGTCCCAACGCCTGACAGAGCCTTCGAGGAGGCACTTGAAGAGTGCAACTGCTCTTCTACGAGACCCCGTCTGGGCAAGGAGGAGACGGCTCGTGAAGCCTAGTGGCAAACCCTGCACTTCCGGTCCACATAATTTTAATAAGCTCAGCTTGATATTAATACTATAGAATTACTGGCATTTTACTGTGCAAACTATAGGCCTGAAGAGCCAGTTAGTGACTGGATGCACAGCAGAACAACACCATCTTACACTTCCACACACAACGTTGCAAAACGCCCCCAAAAAGCGTATCTCCCAATTACTGTCACCCCATCTGAAGTCAGGCATGTAGGAATGTTTGCTCCCCTTCCTGGAGCACTTCTGGTGCAATCTCAATAGTGCTTTTTATATCTTTAGCTTTGTCATGGTGAAGGGCTGCAATTATTAAATTATATCCAGAAAGAACTCATGAAAATTTACATTCATTGCTTTATTAGATAATGAACAACAGCTGCCTGCAAAAAGCAATCCTTTTCAAATTAATCCTCCTTGCTCCTCTGCGATAAGTGTTTCCACATTCATATGAGGAGAATTCAGAGGATCAGGCAGTTCAATGGTGTATCAGGAAGCGAGGACGCCCTTCTGTTTTCTGCAATCCACTTCAGTGAATACATGTCAAAAGCTTTTGGAAGGATAAAGCACAGAAATATAATTAAAGTAGGGATTCTTATGCATAGAAGATTCTCACAGAGCCAACACACTCAGAATCTCATTACTGCTCTGCTCTGCCCTGTGGGAAATATGTACAGATTGGAGGTTGAAAATGGAAATATTAAGCACGTGAAACATTTCCATCTCCAGGTGAACAACAAAGCCCTGAATAAGCACTTCTATGTCATTATTGCTGTAGCTGTGCCATGGGTTTCAGTCCGTTCAGCTTTAAGGTACTAGATGGAAAGGATTCCCTCGTACGTCCACCGGTCCCACACTCATCCCTATCTACAAATGGTACCGTTCTACCTTTGTAAGGCTTGTTCAGAGGCTCTTATCCCCAAAAAGGACCTCACCTGCCCCAGGAGCCAGCAGCCAGCTGTAGAGATAACCCGCAGCCAGGGAATAGTAGAGAACAAGTCCCCTCTGGCCATTCACTGTCTCCAGGACCTGGTCAATGGTCACTGGAGAATACGGATCAGAGTCCTGCTGCCCCGTCTGACGTTCCACGAGCAGGTCAGCAAATGCCCTCGTTCGTCCTCTCTCTGCTACTGCCAACGCTTCATCATGGTGACCTGAAAAGACAGAGCCATCTCTCAGACCCGACACCAAGGTGGTCTGCAGAACAGGGACAGCTGCCATCCCAACCCAAACTAAAACTGGGGGAAGCAGGGTCACAGCACTTATTTCTGGAAAGAGTAGCCTCTGTGCTGGAGTGCAGTCCCACAGATCATCTTGGCTGTAGGAAATATATGGGAAAACAAGCCACAGAAAGGCAAATGAATGGAGGAAGCAAGAAAGAAGATCCAAAGGTGCCTGAAACCCAAAGCAGGACACCCCTATTTCTGTCCTGGCAGAGAAATGCTGTGCTGTGCTGGACAGATGAGGTGTGATGAACTGCCTCCCCACAACTTCAGCTGAACTCCTGCCATGAGCTTGGAGTTCAGTCTCAGCATCTGATGGCACCTCTTACCGAGACTGACAAGTACTCGCTGCAGGGCCTGGTAGGAGGATGTCTGCAGGTCGAAGAGTGACAGCTTGTAATCCGTGCTCAGCTGCACCTCGTGTCGGATGGTTTCGAATAGCGCCGAGGCCCGGTACAGCTGGGAGGGAACACAGCCACGGTGACTTCCTTACCGACAGCACAAAGCACTGCGTGGGAGAGCAGGAGGATCGGGGCCAGCACAGCCCCGGGGCAGGGGAGCTCTGCCTCAGACAGCCCCTCGGGCAGCAGCCTCTGGGGCAGAGGGAGGCTTTGGCAAGTGATAACGCAACCTCCCCGACAGACATTTCCTCCCCTGAAGACAGGAATGACCCAAAGGGCTCAGAGGACACAAGCCTGCCAGCACAGAGCAGCCCATGTGTACCTGGTGCTGAGACTCCTCCAGGTTCCCACTCGCCCAGAGGGAGAGGCCGAGACCGTGGCGGATTTTGGCTTCATCTTCTCTGCGTCCCAGCTGCTCTGCCAGCCTCAGTCCTGGGAAGGAGTTGGAGTCAGAGAGGGCCAAAGGGGAGAAGGTGCTTCAGCAGCCCAGCAGAGCACCCCGGGGCTCCTGTGGCAGGGACAGCCCCGGAGCTGCTGAGCAGGGGACCCTGAGCAGGGCAGCGCCAGCGCCTGCAGCTGCAGCCAACACTCGAACTGGCACCGGTGTGAGAGGTGCCTCAGCAGGACATTTCCACGGACCCCCCCTAAGTGAGGTTAAGGGGCAGTCCCCTGAGACACACTCACTAAGCCTCTATCAAGAAGTTCAACTTTTAAACCTTAAAAGCCACACAGACAAACAACACCACACTGAGCTACCAAACACTGCCAGAAAAGACACCTCTTGCCACATTGCTGGCTCGTTTCCCACCAGCCCTCCCCAGCCTCTGGCAGGCTCCGCACGGTTTATGTACTGAGCCAGAGCAGAGGGCAGGCTCCTGGCGAGAACGACCTGGAGCTCATTCCACTTCCAGCAGCACCTTCTGTGTCATTCCCCCTCCCACCACGCTCCAAACCTCTCGCCTCTGTAGGCCCTGCCGACAACAGAGCCGCCTCCTCTTAGGCCCCTCAGGTTTCCCACGGACTGGGGAGCAGGGCCCTGGCCACGGCCACGCAGCTCAGCAGCAGCCAGCGTTTGCGGGCTTTTCAGGAATTCTGTGTCACACCAGGAGAAGGACCTGTATTTAATTTCTCCCCTTCCAACTTAATTGAATTCCCTCAGCATCTGGAATCCTGCCAAGGTCAGTTTCAGGAAAACCAGACTAACTGATGTAATTAATCCTTCGGCTTCCAGCTTCATACACTCCAGCTCCGCTGCTCATCTCCTCATCAGAGAGCCACCACCCCGAACAGATGCTGCCTGCATGCTGGAATCCCCTGCAGCAGCACAGCTCACCAGCCAGCACTGGCCCCGGTGCTCAGCAGCAGCAGATGGCTCCCGGACACCAAGGGCTGAACCTCCCTCACCTCCTGTCAAACACAACTTGTTTCCACTCACAGCTCAGAGGACGCTCACCCACCTGGTCTCACTCCCACTCGAACGCAGAAGGAAAAGCAGGTGGCTATCAGCAAGGCACACGTCAGGCTGAGACCCGCTCTCAGGATCACAGAGATCCATCATGACCTGATGTGGTTTTCCCAGAGCCAGTTCCTGCTATGCAGCGCTATTTATAGAGAAGGTTTACACCTTCCAGGCTCAGGCACAAGTGAGCTTTATGAAGAGACTCTGCCAGGTGTGGTCTGGATTCAAGCTCAGTGCTTGCTGAGATACCCGGGAAGGCACAGACTGTGCTCTGCTTTGTCTACAGGACAGCAGGAAGGCTCCGACTGACAGGGTGTGCTGACCATAACAGCCTGCTTGGACAGCTACTCACACAGATGCTCAGCAGCAGCTAGGGGTGTCTGCAAGAGCTTTTGCATCAAAGGCTAGTCAAACACATCCTCTCAGCGCCACGCTCACAGTATCTCGCTTCTCTCCATGTCTTCAGGCCTCCCCCCTATCCCCCCGAACCTACCACCACATGCTGTGATGCCTAATGCAGCCTCTTACCTTCCTGCAGGTACATCACAGCCTGAGAGTAGTTCTGCAAGGCATGATGAGTCCTCCCCAGACTGCTGTAAGACACGGTTTTGGCTACAAGGTCGTTCATTTGTGCTGCAATGCTGAGGTGCTGCTCCTGATAAACTACCGCCCTCTCGTAGGTGCCCAAGGACTCGTAGGTCAGGCCCAGGTTCCCGTAGGCCCGGCCTTGGCAAGTGGGGTTGTTGGTCTCCTCCGCAATCTGCAGGTCCAGCTGGTGATACTGCAGGGCTGTGTCGTACTCCCCCATCTGCTGGTAGACCCCACCGAGGCCGCAGGCAGCGTCGCTCTCCAGGGCTCGGTCCTTCATCTCTCGAGCGATGTTCAGCTGCCGCTCCAGGCAAGAAATGGCCTGTTCGTAGTTCCCCAGCTGGCTGTGCAGGCTCCCCAGCTCCCCGTAGGCCTGGGCTTTGTTAAATGCCTCCCCCAGCTCATGTGCCACCACAAGCCTCTTCTCAAAGCACACCAGAGCCTGCTGCAAACTTCCCATAGCCCTGCAAGGGAGGAAAACAACAGCATTTATTTTGCCAGTATTTTCTTGAGAGAAGATATTTTGTCATTTCCTCTATAGGCCGGCTCAAACCTATCGGGCAAAGACAAACACTCCCCCAAAGAGACATCCCCGGCACTTTTGAATCAATCTCCTTCTTCTGCCACCCTATAAACCTCTCCTCTCAGGGCAAAGCAACCTCAGCTTCACTATTTGAGCCAGCAGCACAGTCCTCAGCACCCAGAGGACCCTGTAACTCGCTCCTGTGCCGCGTCCCTGTGCACGTGTACAATGGCCACACAAACACACCCCATCAGCCACACACTGCATCCGTGTGCACTTGTACTTCACCGTCCGTTGGTAGAATACACACGTGGTGCTCCTTACCTGTGCCCATTGCCCAAGCCCCGGTAGGCCTTTGCCTGATCTTGCATACGGTTCAAGCTTTGTGCCACAGACAGGTACTGTTCATAATACTTTATAGCTTCCTCAAAATCTCCCAGAGCCTCGTAACAATCTCCCAGGTTTCCATAGGCTCGGCCCCGATCTAACACGGATTCATTTCCACTGAGCTGCTGCAGCATGGCCAGCTGCTGTTCAAAGTAGCCGATAGCATCCTCCATGACATTCATGTTCATCTTGGTAATGCCCATGTTACCATAGACTTGGGCTTCTATGCTGGGGTCCTTCAACTTCTGCCCGAGCTCCAGCTGTTCTTCGTAACACTTGAAGGCCATGGTGTACTTCCCAAGCGACATATACACCGCAGCAAGGTGACCATGTGCTCTGCATTCACCCGGCATATCTCCCAGCTCCTGGTACACCTCCAGCTCCTGCGTGTGGTAACCTAAAGCCTTGTCACACTTCTGTATCATTCTGTATGCAGAGCCCAAGGCTGCATAGGCACTGGCTTCCAGTCTCCTGTCTTTAACATGATGAGCTAAGCTCAACTGCTGCTCATAAAATTTTATTGCACCATTTACGTCTTTTTTACAGACAAAAATATCCCCCAAGTTCCCCAGAGCTCGGAATTTGGCCTGGGAATTGTTCAGAGACTGGGCCAGGGACAACAGGTACTTCTGACACTCCTCTGCTTTGCTGAAGTCCATCAAGGCTTTGAAGGCCAGGCCCAGGTTGCAATAGGCTTTGGCTTGGCTCAGCTTGTCATGAAGATCCTTTGCTAAGGCCAGATCCTGCTCGTAGTACTTAACAGCTTCCTCATAGTTCCCAAGGCAGTAGTGGGCGTAGCCGAGGTTATGGCAAACCTTCCCCTCCCCTTCCATGTCCTGCAGCTCTGGGGACAGGCGCAGGTACTGCTCGTAGTAAGGGGCTGCCTGCACGTACTCTCCTCGTGAGCAGTGGAAGTTGCCCAAATTGCTGAGGGCCCGTGCTTCACTCTGGATGTCTCGCAGCTCCCGGGCGATGTTGAGATGGTTTTGGTAGTGCTGCAGAGCACGGTCGTGGGCACCCAGCGCTTGATAGGCGACAGCTAAGTTCCCATGCGTAGACGCCTGAGAGGCACGGTCATTCACTTCCATAGAAATCTGCAGCTCCTGCCGATGGTACTTGACAGCCTGGTCGTACATGCCCAGGGCGTTGTAAGCGTTGCCCATGTTGCCATAGGCCCGGCCCTGGGCCGCGTAGTCGCTCAGCTCCTGAGCTATGGACAGATGCGTTTTATGCAGCCGCAGGGCAGTGTCGTAGTCGCCTTTCATCTGGTGAATGATTCCTGAAAAATAACAGAAATGGGCTCAACAAAAACACTCCCCTGCACTCACCCTCTGCAGCACCTTGCCATGCCAGGACCCTCCTGCAGCCTGGCCCTCACAGCTTGCGGCAACCCCCTCCCTTCCCCACAGCACCCTGACACACCCCAGGCTCGGCTGACGCGGCCTGGCCCTTCCCAGATGAACTGCTTCCCTGCTCCTAACAGGAAAAGCCTGGAGAAGGTTTTATATTACACAAGGCACATATTCACCACAACAACTGGACAGTTTGGCCTTATAAAATGCCCATTTTCTTTTCTGATTATGCTTTTTTTTTTCCACTTTTTTTTTCATCATTCACCCAGTGACTCCATACTCAACACACTGAGCAAGGAAGCATTTGCTTTTCAATTTCAGTCCAGTCATCTTGCACTTGTTATGAGACATGGGAACAGGAGCTCTGGATCTGCTGAGGTTACAACTTACGCTTCAATTAAACTCTGTGCTAATTATACATGTGGCTCCTTTGCAAACACTTGTGAACAGGCCTGGAGATCTGAAAGGAGGAGGAGGAGGCCCTGCAAACACAGATCCTGCAGACTTGTCACAGTTACTTGACACCTGAAGACAACTTCAGGTCTTTTCCTGCCCCTAAAAGGAAACAGCTTCCAATTTCCACCTCCATATCACAACCAACGTGTTGAGGGGGAAGAGATGCGGAGGTCAGTAGGCAGCTGCCTTCCCCAGTCACCAGCAGGCGCAGCACGCTGTGATCAGGCCCTGCGCATCAGCCTCCTCTTGGTTTTTACTTTTAATGAGACATTTGCAGACAGAGACTTTCCAAGTGAGCCTGGAACACGAAGGCTGAAATCTGTTTTCCCAAGGCAATGTGGACCTCGCAGATTCATTTTTTAAACTCACGTAGGATTGAAAACCCAAGTTCCATTACATCAGCATGAAGCATTCTGGCTGGATTTCCTGTATTTCTGTCAAAGCAAATCATTCACAAATTCTGCTCACTGTCCTACTGATGTGACGCTTCGGGAGAAGGCAATTTAGAAAACATGGGCAGAACAAAACAGGATAAAACCAGAAAACGCTTGGCTGCTGCTGACAGTTTGTTTCTCTCCCCCTGCACTGCAATCGTGATCAAAGCTGGGGCTCGTGGCAGGAGGGACTGGCTCCCTGGTGTCTTAGCCCAGCTCCTGGCCAAGTCCTTCCTCAGCTCCAACGAGCCCGCGGCTCTAAGTGATCAGCGTTAGCTGTCACACCTCTGGCTGGTGCATGCTGATGTTTCCCTCTGGTATGATGAGGGAAGGTGGTGGCAGCAAGGGCGGGATGAACTAAGCTAAGTGACCCTGCACGAATAATTTTGCCCTTCGTCTCCTATCTGGAGACACGGCCAGTGCTGGGGCTCAGGGGACGGCCGCGCTGCCACACACAGCAGAGAGCTCACGGGAAAGACCATCGACCTCGGCAGACAAAACACAAAGTAATTACAAGGGGTGGAACTGGATTGGACACAAAGCTATGTAACTTAGGAACTGCAAAAAACAGTCACTGTAAAAGTGTCCCGTTACTTCAGAAACTACAAAAGATGGAATTAGCTAGATCTCTGCCCTGGAAGCAGTGCGAGGTGTCTGAGCTGGAAGCAGGCAGCACCAGCGCTGCCCCCAGGAGCCCACGCTCCCAGCCCTGCCTCCCAACAGTGTCCCTCCCGGCCAGCACCGCCGGTGCCTCGGCTCCAGCCCTGCCCAGCAAGGCACAATGCAGCGGGCCCCACCTGTGAGAAAGCTAAACACATGGCTCATCGAAAACCCCCCCTGAAAACCCAGGGTTTCCAGAAGAAGGGGATGAGCAAGTTTTTCATAATCTCTTTCTGCTAAGCAGACAGACTCCTCAAGGAGAGAAGGCATGCCATGGCCCTCCACCAGCACCACTCTCCACCTCCTCTGAGGAATTGGGTGTGGGAAAACACTCAGCTTGGGGTGATGAAAATCAGCAGTAAACTATGCAAAGACATGCACTTCCAGGTTATGAGGGCAGGGAGCCATCATCTGGAAACAAAGAGAGAAGGAGCTACCCAGTGAACTGATGTACATCCAGCAAACAGAGACAAATGTGATTCCTGATGGACACAGAAGAGTTCATCAATTTACAGACCAATGCTGGTGCAACCCACAGAAGGGCATCAACCCTGGAAATTACTTTCACCGTCAGAGTACCAAGGCTCCAGAACAGCCCTACGGTAGGATAGTGAAGCAAACAAAATGTCACTGTTAAAATGGCGCGCAGTTGGTTTATGATTCGTGGTATTTGTCTTACGTGGCACGTGCAGTAACAGGAGGCATCTTCCACTCTCTCAGTTTATCGTTGATTCCCCTGGTAACGCTGAGCATCTATGGCTTTTCTGGGAGAGTATCTGAGGCCAGCAATAACCACTCATGGGCCAAGGAATTACACCAGGAACAGGGACATCCCTTACTGCTGGAGCACATGCTGCCTCAGGAACACGTTCTTCGACTCCGTGAGTCGCAGCCGGCGCTCCGTGGTGCTGCACGGCACGCAGACCATTCCCTCTGAGCCCACCCTCCCCAAAACACTTACACCACCAAGTCACGACATCACCAGTAATATCCCTGGCAGAAGTGGCTGCTGCAGGACGTGAATGAACTCATCAGCCATCCTCTCTACAAAGTCACATTCACAGATCATTTCCTTATGCTTCACTAATCCCGAGTGTGTCATGCTGAGAAATAAAACACAGCCTTACTTCTCAAGGAACAGAGAAAGAAAGATGCCACCAGGACACTGCCAGGAGCTACCAGCCACAACCTGCTGAGGTTCGCAGGTGCCAGCAGGCTGAAACACAGAGTAACGGGACGGGCAGGAGGAGGACTGGCTGGGAGGTCAGAGACCTGGAGGAACCCGGAACAGCATGGGGACCTTTCCCCCTGCAAGGCCGGCAGCTCCCGCCCAGCCCGACCCGCAGAGAGACTCCAGGGACACATCTGGCCGCCACGCACAGGCACCGACCGAGCCCGGCTGCCCCGGCGCCTGCAAACGAGAGCCACGGCCCACTGCACACCCCTGCTGCGCTGTTGCTGCTCAGGGGGTTCCATCAGCCTTTCCGTACAAGCTGCCCTCCCTGCCCTTATTTCCAAGCATCCTGCTCTGTCTCCCTCCCATCAAATGGCAACTGTGTTTTCCCAGCCTCAGTCCACCCTCAGCTATACACTTAAATAAATTGTTGTCGAAGCCAGAGACAACCTTGGCCCTGCACTGCAGACACGTGGCTTGCTCTGAGCGGATGCTGACTCTACACCTTGGTACTAGTTCCATGTATGTTTTATCTGCGAGCCATGTTATGCGTGAGCCGTTTCACATTCCTTCCCATGTCCTGCACGATGCAAGCTCCTTAGCTGCAATCTTTGGCAACAAAACAACTGCAAGAAACAGACCAGATGCCTCTTAGAAAAGAGAGAGGCTCATTTTGGGCTGCAAGGGATTCTGCTCATCTAGAAGAGACAATAATTACTTTATTTAATACCCATCTCCCTACATCTAGATCAGTTTCCAAGCTGACACCTTAGAAACCAAGATGATGCCCAGGCAGGTCTGGCCTGTGACTTAGTGCTTCTGTTGTCCACAGGGCACTGACATGGAAAAATTTAGGCTGAGAAAAACATCTGCAAAGCTGCCTGCCTGCAAGGGGTGCTGGAGCAGCGTGGAATGAAAGTTCCTGCTTTTAGCACCTAGTACATTAAAAAAATGTATTAAGAGATAATGTCAGGAGCTTGGTGTGAAATCCATACTTTAGCTTACAATTTCTCTTGTGCCCAAAAAGTCCTTCTAAATAGCTCCTGTACTAGTGTATCTGTTATCCATTACAGTCCTCAGGACAGATCGCTGCTGTCTGCAGAGCAAAAGATGCTCGATCAGGCTGAGGTTCCTCTGGCCACCTGTGGTTCACCAGCCTTCAGATGTGAATCCTACTCCTGTCACAAAGTTCCTCTCCTTAGTTTTCCACCTCAGCCGTCTTACCCTCCTTGGATCAACATCTCTGGTAGCACTGAAGATTACTTGGCAAATACTCAGATGACTTGACAGAGAAGGAAAAACCTTCGGTATCCACGGAGGCCCTAGTGAGCAGACAGGATGCCACAGCTCAGCCTCCAAGTTAAGCACCCTGAAGAAACTCCACTTCACTGTGAGGAACAAGGAAAGTCGGTGCAGAGTGGTCACCATTAAAGTGCCGCTGACAGCTCAGACGCTGTGTCCACAGGAGCGGTGGATGAAGGATGAGGATGCCAGTAAGAAGCCCTATGCTCCCCTTCATTACTTCTTTCCCTCAACATGGAGGAACTCACAACAGAGGAGGAGTATCGGGGATGCTGACCCAACCCAGACTCTCTCCCGCTGCCACTTCATACTACACTTGAGGATAAAAAAAGGTGTATCTGGGGCTGGAGATAATAGGAATTCCTGCCCCAGGACACCAACCTCTCCTGTCCCGCATGAAGGAGAAGGGAAGCGGGAGAGGAAGATGGCAAGTCAGACACAGAGCACGGCTCTGAAAGGCAAACGGCAGCCAGAGAAGTAAAATTCATACTAAGCGTTAGGGCAACAGGTTATTCAAACAGCCAGTGCTGCCACTCTCTGGAGAGGCTATGGATGGAGTTTCACCCTGGATACCACGTCCACCACAAAGCCTGCTCTCTGCCACAAGCCCCGCTCAAACAAATTCCTAGAATTTTATCTAAAAAATTAAGGTTGCCTTTGGGAAAAGAGGAATCTGGTGAGAGACTCCACGCAGCACCTCCTGGTGTGTTTCCACCATTTGCCAGGGGTAATTCCAAAGGACGGGCAGGAAGGAAAGGTTCTGACTCAGACTCCAAAATCATCACCTACCAAATATATTCTCTCTTTGTGCATTCCTCAACAGACAAAATGAGGTTCGTAGACCTTCACAGTTATAAATGTTTTAGTCAGCCTCTTTACTGCCAAGAAAGGAGAAAAACAGTGAGCAAATGTTTACCAGGAGATACCCAGGACAAAACCAAGTAGCGTAACAGGAAACAAAGCTGTGCTCTCCTCACCATGGAGCCTGCTATCACATTAGTTTGCTCGAGCTGTCACCCATCTGTCGTGGCACTTAAGGAGGAAGGATCCAGAAACACACTGTCATGTCAAAACACCAGCATTCTGACTCACTCCTACAGCTATAATTATTGACTTCAAAGTAAAAGACAGTCTTCTGGTCAGGCAGCTGGACTGCACTCTGTAACAGCACGTGAAGGACAGAGCAGAACAGACCCAAGATAAGAACCCAGCAGACACGAGGGGAGATGGCCAGAGATGGCCTTATATAGTGTAAAGCACCAAAAATGGCACAAATTACATCAATTCACAAGCTTTCTTTCCTTAATGATTAATACAGTTGGAACTGAGTAGAAACCTGTATAAGACACAGTAAAATAACCATAAAAGTTACATTCTGCCTGTGTCAATCACCAATCTTTTCCAATTCAGGCAACGGATTGGTAAGGTGAGAGAGAAAGTGTCAGACTAACTTTGGAACAGCCTGTGCAGCCTCTGGGCTGGAGCCCAGCAGGCGGCTCCAGCAGAAGTCAGAGGCGCCTCCAGCCTCCCACCAGCACCGGCCAGCCCAGAACACACCTCTGCGTCGCGATGGGGTCACAGCTGCACCATGGCCTCCAGCTTAGACCGAGGAAACACCGCCCAGCTGAACCTGTGCCTTCAGAATGAAATATGAACACGCTGGAAGTTGAAACTGAGCAAAAGTGGTTCCAAAGCTCACCCATGTGGTGGGAGAACCACATCCCAGCCCCATCCGCGGAGCGGAGCGGAGAGGAGAGCCCGGCAGCATCCGCCTGGATGAGCGCGCCTGAGAGCGGGCAGGGACGAGGGGAAGGGGCCTTGGGCGAGTTAGCTGGTCCTTCAGCAGTACGGGAAGGGATGGCCAAACGTAACCACCGGTTTTTGACCCTAATTGCAAAAATGCTTCAAAAGAAAATAGCTAGCATCTTCGGACAACATACCGAGCACATGAAGATGTAGCCACAAAGAGACGTGAAGCACCAAGGAGAGGCTTTGAACTGTGTTTTATGAATAATCTGAAGTGTCCTCTCCCCATTGCAGTGGGAACCCTTAAAAGCTGCAGAGGCTGAGAAGCCAGCTCTCCACATGGAGCCTTGGCATTTGGAAACACCATCTGCTTTGCAAAGGTTGACAGTCTGAGACTTCTGGTTAAACTCCACATCTCCTTGTTGTGAAGGGCTTGATAACTTGTGACTTGCCCGCAGTCCACTACCTCCCGCTCACCGAGTCGCAGAGCGCATCATACCTCCCAGCAGAGCCCTACAGCAGCTGGGCCATGTTACATTCCGTGTCTGTCTTGCTCAGCATTAGATAGTACACTTAAGAGAGCTTTCCATCTACATCAGTGAAATGCAAACAGAAAATTTCTGTTGCTTCAGCAAAGAGGCCAACTCTAACATTCTGGATTAGAAACACACATTTAGATACATTTTTTTTGCCTGTCAGCATGGTTATTTTGATGAGGTTTTGTTTTGCATGTGGATTATATGAAAGAGACAATTAAGACTTGACTTTTTAATTGGTACTGGATGCATTTTAAACAACAGTAATAGACTTTCTCAACAAGAACTGTATGTTCTCTTTCTCCAGTATAACTTAACTCTGACAGAGAAGACATAAAAATATAGCCAAATACAGCTGAAACGTGAGATCCTGCACTCAGAAGCTAGGAAAACTATTCTAATATGAAGTGTGGAGTGGCTGAGTCAGCATACCAACTGAAAGTTATATTTAGGCTTAAATCCAACACAAGAAAAACATCCTCTCCTGCACCAAAACTCTTTCCTTTTCTTAGGTTTTTTTCTTTTTTTTCAACAAAAATTTCTGGAATTACATACTGAAAACATCATTAAATCCAAAGCTGCTGTAAGATTAGTAATGATAATAAGATGAATTTTCTAGTCCCAACTTGACTGATTTTGAGCCAGCAAAATGGTGAGAGAATTTAAACTGCAAGCGAGTACCGTGAAGGTTGAGGAACAAGAGCAAGTTGCTTCCTTGTGCACCAGTGCTTGTTTCATTCTGGGATGAGGGAAAGCAGCTACAGCAAGTATCAGCACTTGCAGCGAACTGCTAAACCCATCTTGTAGCAACATTTCTGCACCAGTTTGTTGGGGTTTTTTACGATGCTGAGTAGCACAGAGACAGACTACACTGAACATACAGGCAATTAGAAGAAATACTACAGAACTTGAACTTCTGCTAGCAAAAGAGCTGTGGTCTGCCCAGTGGCAAAGGGCTCACAAAACCAGGAGGAGACAATACAGAAAAGCCAAGATGGCTCATCACCACACTGATGTAGGGAAGGAAAACAAAACCAAGTGACAGCTTCCATTTCCCCAGACTGCTCTTCCTCTGTTTCCTGGATTTGCTCAGAAAGAACTGAGGCAATTCTTCAGAAAGCAGCAAGTGCCTCAGAGGGGAGGTGAATGAAAGTGGTTCTGATCTCTGGAGGTTTGCCAGTGCTGCTCAGGGCACATCCACCCCCACTCCATAGGTGCTCACAGCTGACCGCAGCCGTGCCACCTCCCAGTAACCAGACACCAGAACAGCCTGCACACCCTCTGCTCAGCTTCCACTGGAAACAAAACACATTAAGTTCAGCTTCACAGCAAGAGGAACTTTCCCTCAGACCTGACCATGAGTGGGGAAGCCAGTGCATTCCCCAGGCACAAGGTCTCCATCTCCCCGACCCAGGACCCAGAGCTGTCCCCCTGCCTGGACAGTGCAGGGTCCTGTTCCTCCACGTGGGCCCCTCTGTCCCTGTCACGGACCAGCGGATCCCTTGCATCTCTGCATCTCCCCAGGACCAGCCCCATGTGGCAGCAGAGGTGGGGATGCAGTTTGTGCTTTGCTAGATGCATCGGCTGCTGTTCTCTGCAAAAGCCCTTACGTAACGTTAGAGGAAGTCAGATGCAAGGCTTCCCCCCCCACCCCTCCGGCCTGTTGGGCGCTGGGTCACACTGACAGAAACGTTGTCAATGCTCCCTGCTCTCTAATGCTAAGCACACCATAAGTGTTTTTGCCTCACAAACCTATTTTGCCTCACACATTTGACCTAATTTGTGTAAAGGAGGAGATTCCCAACGCTAATTAGAAAGCTAGGACTGTTTTCCTTTCTCCTGATCACCTTATCTTCTTCATTCAGCTCCTGAAGACTCAGCTATTAAGAGAAATTAAGTAATTCATCAAGCCCTTTTCAATTACCTGCTGTTGATAACATCAGAGTACGATTAGCATCTACAAATGAACCAAGTGCCAACTGCCAAGCAGAAACAAGCTAATTTACAGTGTGGGGCAGCCTGCAAGAGCTGAGATTCAGGGGCTGCCAGCAAACACATATTTTGTTATACCAGCAACAGCCCTGTTTTGCCACTCCCAGCCAGCTGAGAACACATCCTCAACGACAGCTGGAACATCAGCAGTGCAAACGCCGCATCCCATGGCAGAGACAGAAATGCATCTTTGGTTGCCTCCCCATCTGTCGCTGTGAAGAAGCAGCAGGAATGGGCTTCACTGATGGAATTCACTCCTTCCCAGCCTGCCAGCAGGATGCCAGTGCTCCTCCTTAGAAGAACAGGAGACTCCTACACTATTATTTTAATGTGTACATTCTGAAAACAAACTTGGTTAGGATTTGACCCGTGTGTCTCCCAACTTACAAGGCAGCAATATACTGACATACCCAGCTGACAAGCTCTCAAAGAAACAGCCCAGTAATAAACACATCGCTTCTTGCCTTAGCGCAAGACTTAGGTTTATTTCTGACACCTGAATAGCTCTTCAAACGCACTTTCCCTTTTCATCTCCCTTCTGCCATGAGCTTGTGCTTTCTGGTGCCTTTCTGGGCAGGTTAATAACTGAACATGGGATACATTACATCGGCAGACAATCTGCCAAGTGCCTGTTTAATTTATGAAGACAGTCCGGTGAAACTGGGGTAACTAAGAAGACAACACACAGCAAACCTCCTGCATCCCGGCAGCACCTCTGACAGTCACTGCATTCCCTGACAAATTCTGCTCCATGTCAGGCCTTACCTAGATTGGAGGAGGCTCTGCCTTCAGCAGCGCGGTCCTGCAGGCTCTCAGCGATGTTCAACTGCTCTTCATGGTACTGCTTAGCCCTCTCCAGGTCCTGCATACATCTAGCTGCATGGCCCAAGCCAGCATAGGCTCGCATCTCAATGGCCTTCTCAGCCAGCTCCTGGGCCAACTCCAACACATAGTTGTGGTAGGACATGGCTTTGTCGAAGTTCCTCCGGTAGTGGTAAGCGCTGCCTAGGTTGCTGTAGGCTCGAGCTTCCTCCCGCTTGTTCCCCAGCTCCTTGGCGATCTTAAGATGTTGTTCATGGCACTGCACTGCATTTTCAAAATCCCCCATTGCAATGTACACTGCTCCCATGTTGCCCAGCTCCCGTGCCTCAGAGAGCTCGTCTTTGGACTGCTTCGCGAGGAGGACACACTGCTTGTGGCTAGCCAGTGCGTTTGGGTAGTCCCCGATGGCTGTGTACACGTGGCCCAGACTGCTCAGTGCTGAGGACGCTGCCTGCAGGGATAGAGACAAAAAGTAAGTACAAGTATTCGTGGAAACATGTCAGATGGCCCCAGCCCTAGAAATCAAAGCCTCAAAAGACCGTTCTGGAGGAAGAACCTAACTAGCTAGAAAACCTGCTCTCTGCAGCTCTCCTACACCCCGTGGCAGCTCAGGCGGAGACAGGAACGGGTGGCTCGGGACACCAGGGCTAGGATGAGCTCTTTCTCTGAAGCGTACAGTGTGCGTGTGAGAGACCTGGCAGAGGGAAGGACGGCACTGCAAAGGTGCAGAGACCACCGAGGAAACAGAGAAAGTGATCGCTGCAGAAAACTGCACCCCAGGACCCACCTGAGCTGTTTCACCGAGCAGCACTGCCCCTGCAGGCAGCCACCCCTCAGGACACTGCTCATGGTACTTCAACATCCACACCAAGTCCTGCTAACACAGCAAATGACTCTGTGTATGGCAGCTCATAAGAAACCAGACAAATAATGATATTCCCCTGCAGAGAACACTGCAAACGAATGCTTGCTCTGTCCCACCCTCCACCCTGTAAGCTCAGTCGAAGCAACAGGCTCCTGAGACCCTGCAGGCTGATGCCAAAGCCCTGCCAGAGCCTGGCAGCAGAACACGTAACCTGACGTAACCGTGCTGCAGGCTGAGCCGCCGTGACAACTCCACAGTCTCTTCTTTCCAGGCTAAACAGCCGTTGAATACCTACTGCTGGAAAACTTACACACTTGCAGCTCAGCTGGGAGGAGGGAGATGCCTCTGCCACTTATCTCGCAATACCAGTGTGCGGTCACCAACACCTTCACGTACCCATGCGTGGCCAATCACACTGCGCTCCGAAAAGCGCAGTTCTTGCTGTGCAGCACCAGGGTCCTTCAGGCACAACATCATTTGTTACTGAGCCCCAAACAACCCTGGGACTGCAGCAAAGACCAGCTGGAGCCTCTGTCCCCTGGGGACATCTTAAATAAATATAGCGATTTGAAAACCTGAGTTCTTACCACCGAGAAACAGCTGTACTTAACAAGACAAATTATCTGGAGAATCAGATTCTTTTGCCCACTGCATTCACCAGGACACAGGCCTTTCCTCCACCTGGCAGAGCCAGAGCACACACAGCCAGCCAGAGGGCACGGAGCCAAGAGCAGGGATGTGTTCCTTCTGTCTCACGCACATCTGCTGTCTCAGCACGGCTCTTCACTCCAAAGCCCTGACCCTGAGTCCCCCGTGGTCCCGCATGTGCATTTCCTTTGCTACCCAGCTGCTGCCGTGACCCAATTCCCCAGCAGCCAGCTCTCCAACCCTCCAGAAAGGAGCAGTCAGGATGACTGCACAGAGATTGGTCTCAGCCCTCTCCAGTGCTCTAGCTCAGGGAAGATCCAGTCCACCCTTCCACCCGAGACGGTGATGCAGCATCTCAGGTCACACGTCCCTGCTATTCGAAATGGTGTAACCACATAACCCCATGCTACCAGCGAAGGGGCAGCCTCACCCTTTTCCTGTCCTTGGCTGTGCACTCCCAGTGCACCCTTAGGCAAGCGTTCCGGTTCATGCAGCAGATTCTCAGCTCCCCAGTCACCTGTTCAAATTTCCTGTTTCCTAACAGGCAAGATCTCTGCACTGAGCGGTGTGACAGGGTAAGAGAGGCTTGACCACTCCACCAGGCTACAAGCAGGTGCAGCCCCTTCAGCCCTTGCAGCGACTGCAAGACAGGTGTGTTCCCTCTGCTCTCGCATTCTGAGCTCAGCCACTGGAGGCACCTGTGTGGCACACTTTATTTTATTTTGCTATGACTTGGGTGGCCTAATGCAGCTGATACTGGTGCTTTTTGTTTAAGGAGCAAGCACACTTTGTGCTCCGGGTGCAATACTCCTAGGCACAACACCAAGAGCTCTCCCAGGAAATGGGGTTCCACATGGTAAGTGCAAGGTGTCACAGGTCGTGCCAACCAGCTATCCCCAATCTGAACACCATGGAGCTGGGGAAAGGCCTCAGTGTGATACCACTGATAAAGACACCAGACTAACCCCCAGGGAACACAAGACGAGCTGTAAAGAGCGAGCTTCTTGCTCTGCACACATGAGACATGACTCAGACCACAACTCTCCAGCAAGGTTCAGACAGCAAGCAGACCTCTGCAGATAAACTCACCTAAGACTTTGCAGATTCAAGTCCTCCTCTTTCAACTGTTCAAAGCAGCTGCCTCTTCCACAATACAAGTGCACAGAAACGCACACTAACATCAAGGTTGGAAGGAAAACACTTAAATTAATCAGCTGGAGTAGCTAAGGGGCGGTGGTGCCTCCCCATCAGTGCCCAGGGTGACCAGGATGAACCTCTCCACCCCTCCCGGCAGCAGACCAGGAAGCGTAGTCACACATCTGCACCTCGGAGCTCCCCGAGTCAGGGAACCTTCCCCCGCCCCGGGCGCTCCTCTGGACACCCGCCTCGCCTTGATAAACTGGTATATTCCTGCTTGGCTTCCACCTGCAGACTGCCTATGCCCCACAGATGCAGATTTCAACTCCTTTCTCCAAGGGAAATGATTAACCTCTTCCTGGCCACACTATCTAGAGGTCAGATGTAAACAGAAAGCAGATCAGAAAATCTCTTCTGCAGAAGGAGAGCTGGCTCAGCACCTCTCAGCTGAACCACATTTTGCTATTGAAATTGTGTCCCTGAAGAAAAGAACCTTTTGTGACTTTCAAAGACAGTGGTAGGGGAAACCTTCCTAAAGATTATTTTAACTAATTATATCACGATTGGAAGAGTAATGTTAAGTCAGGAAGATCTATGGGCCAGAGCAAGAGGCAGAGAGGACAGGTGATAAATTATTTTTGTGATCAGCAGCATTAACAGAGTAGTATTTCCACACTGAGAAACTGTAAATATGCTGTGCTGATTCAAATTAACAGGGAAGCCATCTTTTCTGATACAAGAACCTGAGGTGACAGGTTAGCTATTAAACACAATTTATAGATCACAAAATCGAGAAGTTATAAGGAAGCTCTTCCTTGCCCAGCTCCATAAACAGCCAAGCTGCATTTGCTCTCGCCGAGGCATCCTTTCAGGCAGCTTAATTATAACAGAACTGCCAGAATTCAAAACATCTTAATTTTTTTCACTTAGTGTTGCAGATGAACTTCATTCAACGCAAGGGGCAATGCACGGGCAGCAGTGGCAGAGCAGCAGCCGCTGTGGGGGAGCCCTGCGGCATCCCCAAAGACCGCGGTACCGCTCCGCACGGCAGCGCGACGGGAAAGCCTTGGGCTGTCCCACAGATGGTGAGAGCAGCCCTGGATTTCACGCTGCCAATACAGGCTATAATGAACTAGAAATAAGTCGCTTTTTGCTGCTGTAATTACCACAGAGCAGAGAGGGGAGCAGCCAGCAGCAGCTCTTCAGTGACAGCGCGCGAGGCCGGGGACAAAGCTACTGAACACACTGCCACATGGTCAAATGGTTTTGTGGGCTTGGGAAGCGTTTCTCCAAGAGCAAGCACCGCAGGTGGTGTGGAAACCAGCTAAACCCTCCAGAAATAAATGATTTACAGCCTCTGCAGAAGCACAGGCACTCGGCTCAGAATATCAGGGACCAAAGCCCTGTTCACTCCAAACATGAGCTCTGCAGGACACGCTGCAGAGCCGCTGCCTTCGCTTTGCTCCCGCCTCCCACCACAAAACCCCAGGGCAGCGGCCGGACCCGGCCTCCAGCGGCCGCCCAGCAGGGCCTGGGGAAGGCGCCGGGGCCTGCCGAGCGCGGCAGCCGGCTGAGGGGCCACAAATCCTCACGCCAGGGGCAGCCACGGGCTGGGGTCCCGGCTGGCCGCCGCGGGTCGGGGTCCTGGCGGGGTCCTGGCTGCTCCCTGGCCCCTCCTCGGCCCTGCCCGGCTGGGCTGTGCAGGCGGGACCCGTGGCCCCGGGCCCGGCTCCACCTGGGTCACGCTCGCCGTGGCGTCAGGGTGGTTTGGCCGCGGCCAGGCTCCTGAGCAGCGCAGTGAAATAACTTTTTGGCTGACGCCAGTGAGGAAAGGCTCTTATCTAAAAGAGGGTCCGAGGGGGCCTGTTTTGAGGCTGCTACAAACCAACATGAACTTTTTTGCTCTGAATTTTAATCCATTTTTACACAAATCTTCATGATATACATAGTATTGAGTGATTTGCAATCTCACTCAGAAAAAAAAAGGAAAAAAATAGATACATGCAGATATCTTGCAGAAGCCCAGACCAAAACACTGCGTGGGGCCCGTTACGGGCTTCAAGAGGCACCGGAGCTCCCTTTGTCTTGCTGGTGAGCGACACACTCACTGCTGCACGGAACAGACTGCTGGCCAGTTTGGGCAAAGTCAGAACCCAGCACAACGCGATCAGCAGAACTGGTTCAGCAGCCTCAATCACTTCTGAAGGACAGGCCACCACCAGCACTTCTGATATAACTGGGAAGAGATTGGAACTGTCTTTCTGGAAAACAAGGAGTCAAGTGAAAACTGATGTCTCTTGGGGCTGCTTAAAAAAAAAAAGTGGACATTTATGAGTGCAGATTGCTGACTAAGATGAGCTATGGCAAGGAGCCACACAGACAAAGACTCAGATGACGTTAATGGACCATGGCTAGGGAAAAGAGGCATAAATGGAAAGCAGCAGATCTCAGACTTTCTGTGCACAAGAGAAACTTGATAGATGCAGAGACTGCTGATATGGTACATGGGAAGAAATCTTTAGCAGGTCTCCTAGACTGGGAAGCAGATCATAGGAAGTGAAATTTGTATGGCTGGAAATGTTTATTCTCAGGGCTCCTAATCCCTTTGCCCAACAGCATTTCCAGGCTCACAGTAAAGACCTAGAATGACAGGTACAAGCTTGGCAACCATTCTTAGGGCATGTAAAAAGACTTGACTTACATGTCTGAGTGCCCAAGGTTTGGATTGTCCAAACCAGGATGTGGGACGGAGACAAGAAAAAGCAGAAAACAAAAATAAGCAGAAGGAGACAAAGAGAGAAATGGAAAATGAAGGGTAGGGGGCTGACAAGAAATAGCCTTACTTGATGAGAAAGATGAGGCTGTTTCCGGAGGCTCGGCCGCTGCTCACAGACAGCTAGACAAAGGCAGGAAGGCCACCTCGGCCCTCTGACATGGCCTTCGCACGTGTTTTATTCTGCAGCAGCTTCCACTGTTAACTGATCCGAGTGCTCCGAGAGGCACTTCTCAATCACAGTGGAGTCCACGTGAGCAGAGCCGATGGCACTTGTGGCTTCCCCGGGGCTGACTGTGTGCAGCATCTCTTCTCCAGCAAGATAACTACCAGCACTCTCCGGGTGCTCATGGGGGCAATCACTGGAAAGACTGTGGAGCCTGACATTAAAGCGGTGTTAGGAACAATTTGTGATTACATCTGCTGGGGGACACCAATGACTCACTTCAGAGGGTTAGTAATAGGATTCCAGAAGATAAATTCATCACTGTATACTTAGTAAAATCCTCCACATAACAGGATCCACCGGGAACTCTGAAGTGGCTCACACTGGGCCAAGGGGTAGGGGCATTCCCACATGCGCTGGCAGAAGAGTCAAAACGCTGCAGCGAGCACAAGGCTGACACAGGGGAAACAGGCTCCAGCCGTGCCAGCACAAACCTGTTTGGTAGCAGGGTGATGGGAGACTACAGCTTCATACCAGTGAGGTTTTGCATCAGCAAACAAAGAAAAATCAATGCTTTATATATTTGACAAAGACAAATTTTACAGTGGGGGTTGCTTACACCTCCAATTATGCAATTTATCACTTTAATAGAAAGCAGATTCTTCTGCCACTGAGCTGAGGCACAGAAGGGAGTTCTGAAAAACGTTTCTAATTGCTCTCTTTTTCTTGGGAGCAACAGCCAGCTTAGGTTTTTCAGCTGAATAAGGTAAAGAGTCTGATGTTAAGCAGATGTGCATCACAGAATGACAACTAATAGGGACCCGGTGACTTGGAAAGTTGTGTTTCTTAGATATTTCACCCTTGCCAGAGAATGGTCATTTCCCAATGATGTTACATTTAAACAATTCTTTAACTGACTGCACAGCCTCCTTAAATGAGAGCACTGCATAAAGATTCTAAAATGGGCAAGGTGAAAATGCTCTGCCTGGAATCCCACTATAAAGTAGCCTTAATCCCCAAACACAGACACCAATTGGGATTGATCACAGATCGAGCTTTTACAGCCAAGGTAGGGCAATAACTGGCACAGACTAAGCATCTGTGAAATTCAAAAGCCAGACTGCAGCATGCTCTTACGTGCTGTTCCTCTCCACTTCCCTTCTCCCTCTGGGCAGGGGGTAACAGCAGTGCCTGATCCTACATGATGCAGCGGAGCTGTATCCAGAAGATCAGCCATGCACATTCATAACATCTGCACTCAGGACAGCCAGCAGCACGCTCTTTTCGAGAACCAGCATCCCCAGCATCCCTCCTCACACGCATGCTCCTGCTCTTGCATGCACGCAAAGGTTTCCTGGTTCACTGAGTGTATTTTAGGGGTGGTGAGGGGAAGGCAGCTTCAACAGGTTGTTTCTGAACACAGACACACAAAGGAGTACTTAAATCTGAAAGCATTAGCAAGGTGAGTTCTGGCTTCACATAAAATCTCACCGTATCTTACACCAGTGTAACTCCTCTGTGTAGGAAGTACAGAGGTTAGCTTACGGCAATGCAACACTGGGTAAGCATTTAAGCTCTTTCTGTACGTAAGCTCTGCATGGTTTGTGCAGCTGCTGCACCCACAGGCAGGACAGTGGCTAACAGGGGATGAATACTTTCAGGACCTACCAAAATGACTCAGTGGCTGTAAACTGCACTTCATCTCCACTTCTATTAAGCCCCTTT
The DNA here is from genome assembly GCF_047716275.1 of Strix uralensis. Taxonomy (NCBI): domain Eukaryota; kingdom Metazoa; phylum Chordata; class Aves; order Strigiformes; family Strigidae; genus Strix; species Strix uralensis. The sequence continues at coordinate 17,817,930 of NC_133988.1, forward strand.
ATCATTTCCTCAGAATCCACCAGTATTCTACAACTCGGCTTGGAGCTGTACCGATGTATACACCAATGCAAGTTTCACACCCCAATACAGTAGGTGCCCCATCAACATTCAAAGTTGCCCTTCCCTCCTCTCTCACAGGGGAGGCTGATGTGCCAGCACCACATCCAGCTTTCTCCTGGGGTGGCATGCTGTTGAAAATAAGAACGGAAGCAGCAGACAATATTCTCCTCCTGTACATTATCTGTACACAGAAAGGAGGAACGGATTTGCTTTTAGGCAATTATTTCCTGGGAAAAAAAAATACACCGGAATCAATATCCCTGTCAAATCCAATTTATTTGTAGAAGGTCTCAGTCTTTTACATAGAAACTACCAAAAAGCAAACCCCAAAGAAGCCAAAGCCATGGATCAGAAGCACTAGTATCTGAATGTCTGGAAGGAACTTTGCAACTACTGCTACTGAAAGGGAGTAACCAGGAATTAATGACACAATAGAAAAACTCAAAATATGTAGCAGGAAGAGATAGCTCCAGTCCCCTCTTGATTAATGGATTAAATCCCCAGCTCTGCAGGTGTCAAGGACTTGCTGCTCATGTCAGAGGCTGCCATGGGTTGTGCTTACAATCCACTCTCAGCCCTTTCTCTCCTTACTTGTTCAGGGAAATGACAGTGATCTAGGGGACTGATCATTCTTCCTGTTTCACAGCAAATTATGTGAATCCAGGCAAACCCGAACAGCACCATGGCTCAACTGTCAGATATTCACAGTCGGTCATCTTCCCGAAACCAAAGGCTTCAAAGGAACACTGACTTTCAGCTGCTCAATTGGAGATCAAAATAACACTGCTCCTGTGGAAAATCCATTTACTTCATCTCCTCCACTATCATTTAGGAGCCACGTGTCCAGTTCTGCCTGGAAAACTTGTAAAACCAAACCGGAGTTACTCCTTTAACAGAACTGCAAATGTTTCTGACCAAGGTAGCAGGGTTTTGCTGGAAAGCAGAAGCAGCATTAGTCCACACCGATACCCATTTCCTAAGAGTAAAACTGCTGTCACTCATACCGAAAAGGCTGTTCACGTTCACTGTGCGAGCTGGTGCATCGACACTCGCTGTGCAAAGGCTGGATGCCCAGGACGAGCGTGCTTCTCTTCTGGGGTGGGCTCTGCAGCACTGAATTCTCATGCCACAAAGAAAAGGAAATCACACAAAATAACCAGCCCAGGAACACTACACAGCAGACCTCAGCATCAAGTCTAAGCATCACCTGGGGCTCACATATCTTTATCACAAGTAGCCAAAATGCCGTAGCTTTCTGGACATAGTCTAAAAGGCTCCTGTGTGAAACCACTTTAGGGATTATGGCTGACTTGACATTTTTAGTGATGATGTAAGAGAAGAAGCCCTCATTTAAAACCACAAGCTCCTCTGAGATGGTGACGCTGAGGGGTGACTCATGCCCTGGTCAAATTCAGTCCTGGAAGAATAAGCCAGCACATTACAAACTCGTATCTCACAGAACCCAGAGAAGCTCTTTGTGCAGGCAAAGAAATCTGTACCTCCTACAGCGGCCTGCCGACACGTGCCAATCCTAACTGTAGTCCTGCTCATAATGCCGGATCCCACTTCACTGCGAACTCAACAGGGGAAAGCCTTGGCTGAGGTGGGCTTTCTGAAAACCCAAGGAGTGCTGCTCCCTGAGTTGCAGCTCTTGCACAAGTTTTCTGCTTCATTTCTTTTACTGCGACCAGGTACAAGCCTCAGTAGAGCACTAGGTTTTGCAGATATTGCAAAAGGTAAGTAAAACCAGAAGACTGCATTTCTTTCAGCTAAAACCCATGTGCTATGGAGGTCAAGTGGGGACATTTAAAGGAGATCCTCAGGAAGTATTACATTTCCCTTCTGAGCCACAAGTCCAAACAAAACAAAGCATATGGCCTTTTAGTGCATTCCCAAATTTCCTGCACTGGTCAGATTTCCCTTCATTCTGCTTAATCCTATCACATTTGAATCAGACAAACCTGTATGAATCCAGACTTTCTCTAGAAAGGGCTGCTGAAGACAGAAAGAGAAAGGCAAGGAAATGCCCTCTTATACAAAACCAACTGCTTGATGCTCAAGCACTAAGGGAGCTCACATCACCAAACTTATCCTCTCAGCCACGCCAGTAACTTAGTCTAAGATGTAATGCAGCACTAGTGCCCTAGAAGACCCAGAATCCTGAAATGAACTCATATGGCAAGTGCCTTCCTAGCACTAAGTACTCAGTCTTTCTCCAAGAAAGCAAGCCTTCCTCCGGGGTACGAGGGAGTCTGCCCCACATCCCTAATGAAGCAAGGCCACCATCTGCAACGAGAGGCTGACATCAGTGAGGCAAGTGTACCCACATCACAGGTCAGAGTTTTGAGTCCCAGCAGCTAATCAGAGGCTCCTCAAAGACCAGCTGTTTGAAGCGTAAGTCTACACGGGAACAATATGAACTGGAAAGTGTATGTCTGTAACTTTGTACACCCAACAGCAGAGCCAAACATCTGGGCCAGACAAAGACTGAACTTCAGTGAACTGAACAATGCTGCAAAAAGTGTTCAGGAAGACATTCTGCAGACGGAGTCAAACCTCTCACAAGTTCCCATTAAGCTGAAGTCGTAACACCTGCAGAATCTGAGCCTTCAAGGGCAGTAGGGGTAAAATTAAAGCCTCTGTCCTGTTAGGAAATCTGGAAAACCAATCTGCCCCCACTCTTACCTAACTCTGTACTGGCTGCTTCACACCCCTTCTTTAGCAGCCTCTCGCAGAGGGATTCAGCACGCCTGTGCTACCCTGATCTGCTCAGCCAGGTCCTCCTAGCAAGTGGCCGGTATTGAGGTCTCAGTTCTATAAATCAGATCACCCTGAAGTCTATTACAAAATCAGCAATGATTCCAGACATGGGTCAGGATCTGCAAACACCTCCTCAAAAAGCCAGGGAAGTATTAGTGCTGGTCTCCTGATAAAGCCAGCAGTCTCTTTGGACTTACACAGCCCTGCAGATGACAAGGCTCCTTTTGGTGTAAAGGGCACGTGTCTTACAGAGCAAAAAACAACTCAAGCCACAGCAAGTTCCAACACAGTAACGACCGGGCTGGGATGCCCTGTGGAGCCAAGCCCCCTCCTCCTCCAGCTCAGCCTCCTGCCGATCCCTGGAAATCCTGCTGGGCACTTCAGCTGCCCACGGTGCATCTGGACCTCACCCACCCCTGAGAGCACGGTGCTGGGGGACTGTGGGCTGAACCTGCACACCAGGCAGCGAGTGACTCTTGGCAGCTTCCCCCACAGTAATCATGAAAATACATATAAAACCAGCTTGAGATCAGCAAGGCAGCCCTGTGCCGCTGGGCTTCGTGCAAGAGCTCAGATCAGACAACTTTCAAAGGAAAAGTGACCCTTTCTTTCTGCGAGTATCCTGTCCATGAACTGCAAGGGCCTGATCTTTTTACCAGTTTCTGGTTTCTGTGGGTAATTTTCCACTGAGTTTCTAGGAACTGATACTGGTCTCTCACCTCTTTGGAGAGCAGAGACTGGGAGCAGTCTTTTGCTTGAGCGGTTAGCAGCCTGATCAACCATTTTGTTGTTTGTAAATCCTGTGTAAAGTGTCAGGGGATTTGGTAAGCCGTTTCTCATGCAGAGGCTGAATCAAAAACCAGCTTGTTTCAATTTCTCCAAAGTACCTCCAGGACTCAAAAGATCCCCTAAAAGAACCCCAGAGAAAAACAGAAGGCATAATGGAGAAACAAGAGTGAAGAGGTAATCCCATGCACTAAAAATGTTTATGAATACAGATGCACCAGTCACCCACTTATGTTCTTGCTGCTTGACCTTTCTGATAAGATACTGGGGGAGTTTTGACACAAGAATAGGAGGACACTTGCAAAGTTACTATCTCTGCAATACAGAGGCACAGTGCTGCGCAATGGGCTGCAGTCTCTCGATGTTCCTGTGGTATCAGTAACAAACAGATACCAATTTCTTAACAGCTCTCATGCTGTTTCCAATCTCTTCTCTTGAAAAAGCTCAAAAGCAAAAGCTATTTGCTGTTTAATACAGTAGCAGTGTCACACCCTAACCTAGTCATTCCTGCACCTCTACTGGCAGCAGCTGCATTAACCACTAATATCAGTTATCAATTAGCAAAGCCCTCCTTGGCCTGTTCCTTACTTCTGGAACTCCAGTCAGATGAGATAAAGCTATAACAAATAAGGTGTATTCTCCTCTTAGTCCTTCCTGTTCACGTTGCTTCAGGCAGCAGATAATCCACTTCTGGCAGACAACTATGTAATAAATTATTTTGAAGCAGTGGCTTCACAGAAGAGGAGAAGGGACAGAAAATAGAAAAGCAGAGAAACAAATACCTTCTCTGCTCGTTTTCTGCAAAGCTCTGACACTTACTGCAGCAAGTACGACTTTCCTACTTTTGCCTCCACAGCCTGTTTCTGACATCTTAGTCAATGTTTTCATGCATGACAAATTGCTTTAGCCTGAAGACTCTTTCCAGTTCTCATTTGTGAGGTATTTATATCCTGTCCTCATTTTCCAGACTGTTTGCAAACATAACAAAATAAGATTTTCAGATTTTTCCTTTCTTAAAAATCTGGCAGTCCCAGGGACAGACCACCTCTTCACATGGCTGAGCTCCACACAAATGCCACGGGCAGAGGAGCTGCCGTGGGCTCCCTCAAGCTGCAGTTAATGAATGAATTTCCTTCTTAGCAATCCATCTGAGACTGATGATAATGAAGCACAAACGAGGAAGTGACCAGGTGATGATCACTTCAGGATTTTCTGTGAGAAAGAGACGAAGTTGGCCCTATAAGAAATTATATTTTGAAATATCTGAAAGCCACTTGAATGCAATGGAAAAGGATCACTGCTATGAATGATAACCCATGCAAAGCTAAATTCTGTACAGAACAGGAGCAGCACCCAGCCCACTGCTGTACGCCCAAGTAAGTAACAAGACATGAGCAGAAGGGTGAACAGAAGGGCTTTCCTGCCAGCAGTTAAGATACTGCTGAGGAAGAACAGGCAGACACAGCAAGCGCCGGTTTCACTGGGCAGTATGGAAGGTCTGGGCACGCCTTCTGTTTTCCCAAAGATGTGCTACAGAAATCAGAGCCTAATATAAATGAGGCTTTGCAAGCACATGTCAGCTAACCACGAGTCTTTACCTCACTGAATACATTTCTCAAATTCTCTTAAAAACCAGCAACAATTGTAGGAAAAAAATCACAGATGCACGCAAACCTTCATTCACATTAAGCTCAGGCTGTGACTGGGAAGTGGGATGGGGTAGTAACAGCCCAGCCCAGCCCATGATGTGTAAGAAAGGCAGGCAACGAGCTGATATCTCCTGAAGCTTCCAGGATGGCTGGAACTACCACAAGGTGAGAGAAGGTACAGCACGGTGTGCTGCCACGCAGCAGAGCCAGAGAGCTCAGATGGGGCTGCAGGGACTAAACCAGTAACGACAATCAGCCTTCCACCATCTTCTACACAACATCTCCCCTGCACAGGTGGGGGACGGGGAGGTTCACCACCCTCTCTGGAAGCAAAGGGCCAGCGTTTCTGGCTGTTTTATTGTCCCCACAGCCCCTTTTTAGCGGATTATGCTCTTTTCCAGATGTCCTCCTGGCCGTCTCCACACAAATACAGGATGTAGCGCGTGTAAGGGCCCTTTTATCAACCGTTCACTACATCACACAGCTACAGAGACAGACGTGCCACGTAACTCATAAGCTGAGTCTGAATCAGCCCCAACCCACCCTTAAGAGCTGTTCATCACATAACTGAACATTTATGTTAAAAATGCACTGGATGGATCACAAGCAATATGGACACTGAAGAACAAATGAATTGAGAAAACATTCCGTAACACAGAAATATCATCCTCTGCCTCCTGAACGTACACAGCAGTACAGAGACAAGTGCCCTTCTGTTTGCTGCATGCTAGCTAGGCCAGGTTTTTGGAACAGGCATTGAAGCTGTTACCAGTATCAAGTCAGTAAACTACTTTTTCCAGAACCTGATCGCACAGTCTGAACAGTTCCTGCTCAACACATGTACCCTCAGCAGCCACAGACGTCTCCTGGGGCCTGGCCCATCGCAGGACGCCAGCTGTGCCTGCCCTGAAGGGAAGAGACGACCCCTGCACGCTCCAGAGATGCTTCGCCCAGGCGCCGCTCGCAGGGACCGAGCAGCCACAGTGGGACTGAGGAAGCTGTTCACAGCTGGAAGAGCAACTCTCCGTGAGGAGACTTGGCTTGCCGGGAGACCCGCAGCGATGGCGCTGGGTGACAGCAGAGCGGCACCACTGACCCCGCAGGGACGCGGCAGAGCGCAGCGCCGTGCCGGAGCGCGCAGGCTGCTCGCATCCTGCTGTCAGGTCGGGCACCGGCACCGCCGTGAGGAAAAGCTGCGCTCGCTACTGAGCATCAGCTTCATCCAGCTCCATCCCAGCCACGAGCTGGGGGAAGGCTCTACAGCTGCGGAAGGACTCTGGACGCCTGACAAGATAACCAGGAGGGGAACCTGGCCCGCAGCTAATCAGCTGCACATGTTCTGATGAGCTCACTCCATGCTGACATGCCCTATGATGGCTTCTCCAGAGAGGAAGGGCTGCACAGATTCAAATCGGCAGCACAACTGCAAGCACAGGGACCCTCGCCATCGAAGCACAGACAGTTGTATTTAATCTCTGGCAGGAGCCCTGAGATTGCCAGCACAGTCCAAACAATCGTTCTGGGCCAGGAAGGGACGCGGGCAAGCAGCCAGGGAGGCACTCCACGTTTCGGACAAGCTCTTGAGCCACTCATTCAGAAAGTTCAGCCAGGGGCACACACACCCTGCTCAAGCACCAGCCAGAACTCACACCACCCCAACACGTCTGCTTGGAGCCTTTCAGCTTGCAGTGCCCAGGGCGACTGGTTTACGGCGTGGGCAGCACCCGGGCCCCTGCACAACCCTCCTGGAGCAGGGCAGCTCGGAGCACCGCAGGTGAGGCTCAGAGGTCACTGGAGGGCCTCACAGGTCGTGGTTTAGGAAGAATGAAGACAGAGCTGCTCCTGAAGGACAGCTGTGCCACTTCCAACTCAGATGCATTCCAGTCTTTTTCCGTATCTAACTCAGCAGAATAGATGTTTCTAAAATGACTGGCAAGGAACCTGAAAAAAAATGCTGGTTTGCCCTGTACCATAATGCACCCAAGGAGTTCAAGGCAAAAGGCTAAATACTTACAGCTTTGCTATTTACTGAAGACGTGCCTTGTACAGACAAAGCACAGCAGGAAGGACACCTGGAAAGCATTTCCCCTTCCTTTCAGGAAGGGGCAGAAAAACTTGGCTTTACAGAATTTACAGATTTCCGTAGAAAGGAATGATCTATCTTTCCTTCTGCATCTCCTTCTGGAAATAAGAAAGTGAAATTTGATCTTTGACTTGTACAGCCTGACAGTAAGTAGCTGTAGTCTACAAAATGTAGGAGCTTTATGCCGTGTTCCATTGCTGGCTCAGGCATGCTTTAAAGGGGACTGGGAAAAACTACTAGAATTGCAAACCTAAATAACCACCAGTGGCTGAGCTGCACACAAAGTATGTTCAGACAGTTGCAGAATCTGCAAATTCCCAACTGAATCCAGGCACTGATTATGTCTGTCACAGCAATCATATTTCACTCCAGAGATGCACAGCAGCCCGTTATCCCTGACAACCTTCTATGGAGACAGTCGTCCCCTGCCAGCAAAGGCCCCTCATCGCACTCAGCTCCATGGCAATGCTCTCCCTGCAGTAGAAAGTGTAGCACCTATCTGGGATTCGAGCCCATGGTTTCTCTTTATAATGGGAATTTCTGCATTCCGCTGTTTCCTGTACAACACAAGAACTTTCACAGATATGCAAGAGCAAGGTGACACAGAAAACCCAAGAAAGCCTGCTTAATGAACACCCTTCTTCTATGCCACTTAACCGCCCGGTTCTAATTATCATCTTCTGCATCCCCTTTTCCTCCAAATAGTCAACCTTTCTGAAAAAAATCTGATGAAGTTGCAAACGTGAACTCTGCCTTATGCTTGCAATAGTTTTAAAAAAACATCTTGAGACAGTAAAATCTTGATTCATCAGTCTTGTTACTGAGCACACCCACCTGCTGCAGACGGCTCCCAGAGCCACGTACTCTCACGGAGATACCCAAGGGCAGCAGCCGGTGGCCACAGGACCAGGAGGGCACTGAGCCCCAGCCAGTTCTGCACCTATTCCTTCCAGAAACAGCTTCTTCTAGAGGGGAGGGGGGGAAATCCCTTCAGAACTGAGCCAAGAACGATGGCTGCAAGCTGTTGGGCGTCCTGAGCCAACACGGGCAAGCTGGCACTGACAAGTCTGTCAGTCTGTCCTCTGATCTCCCCTGGCCCCCCCACCTCCCACACTCACACTCCCCGAGAGAAGGGGCAGCAGGAAATAGGCTCATGTTGTTCAGCTGCACCTTCACCCCCACTCCAGGGAGAGTTCAGGGGCACAAACAATCCTCTTCCTCACCCCACGCCTTCTGCTCCTGCCCGCCTAGCGAAGGGGGATGCTGCATCTTTAACGGAGGACCCAGCTCAGCTCCACCAGCAGACAGGAGCTGCCAGCACCCGGTGGCTTTCTGGCTGCATCACCCTTCCCAAGAGCTCAGTGCTGGCAATGAGCTTCCACACAAGCATTGATTTTATTATGGTTAGTTTATGATTTTGCCTTACTGCCCTGCTATTTTTGAATGCGGGGCTGTAATAGAAGGCGTCTGACAGCCCAGGAGAGAGGGGAGCTGTTACACTGCAGAGTCCCTGCGGTGTCGGCGGCCTCTGCAAGCACAGCCTACGTGAGGGTTTGGACACTGAATCTGAGCAGAGGCTCCACAGCTTTCCTCTCCCTTTCCATTTCTGCTCGTCAGTCCTCACAGCTTCAAAACACTCCCTCAAGTTGTACTTTTCCAAATGAAATGCTTTGGAAGGAACACAGGTCCTGACGGATGGTCATCAAAAAGGGCCACTCCAACCCGGCCTAAAAGATCACCCACCGTTAGCTCTACCTTGGCACTCTGGCCTTGCAGAATTCATAACACAAGACAGTTCTGCACACCTGCGGAGCAGCTGGAGATGAAGAGGAGCAGGGACACAGGAGACTAGCATTAGAGGCATCGAAAGCTTTCACATTTACTTTTTGACTCCAATCTTTCCTCTGACCCTGGCATGGCTCATTGGTCGCATCACCCTTGTCTAAATCACAGCCGGTGATGTGGCATCAACACATGCTACATGGATTAGCCGATGGCTTTCAAAAGATCAGGTTACCTGGTGTTAAAAACAAAGTAATTACTTCAAAAATAATAGTAGAGACGTAACATTCTGCATCTCTGTTATTAAGAACGGATAGATTTGTACTGCAAGACAACTAACATGCACTAGCTGTCTCATAAACCCCATCAGAGGCAAGACACAAACTGCTTTTGCCCTGAGGCAGTGAACTCCTGATCTTCCTTCTGCCTTTGCAGTCGTGCAGACGTACCCGTAAGAGCCAAAACTGCATGAGAGCCAACACCTGACTCCGTCCTCGGTATCACCCGGCTAGTTTCTCACAGCAAAGACAGGCTCAGACCAAGTCTTTAGCCATCACACCTTGAAGCCTACCATTGAGGAACCAGGCCAGTGAATCTGGAACATGAACTTGTAACTTCTGCAATTTATGGCTTGAAGGGCATGGCTTCTCTGGCATCATCAGGTTCTTGGAAGATGAATTACCTTGTAGTACTACTCTTAAGATGTAATAACGTCTTGCATTGATCAGCTAACAGGCAGCCTAGGAGATTAAATTCACCACCTGTTTTTCCTGGAAGGTGATCACAGGACACAGATTTTAACTTCAGTGTCAGGTTCAACTCAGCGAGTTACACGAAAGGTTAACTTGATCTTTTAAGTGAAACCTTGCCTTGCACCCTGCTCCGTCCTACTCACATGTACAAAGTCTTTTATAGGAAGGCACAGGAATTCATCAGAGTTTATCTTCTAAGCAGACTTTAAATAATTACTGAATCTGATCTTCTGTTCCACAATCTTTCTCTCAAAGCATCCGTTTGATTTATTCCCTATTTTGAGTGACGAGATCTCCAGTCATTCGTGCTTAGCCATATTGTCACAGGTGAGCCCTGTCCTGTATATTTACTCTTGAGTATTTTTTCACTTGGCAGAGGTACCTCCCTATTGTAACTCCACTGGCTGGCAGAAAAATACACTAGTACAGGATTTCTGATAGAAGAGTTAACTGCAGGCCTTAGTTCTCTCTCAGAAAAAACTCACAGACTGCAAGCTTCTGATGCTCATCAGAGCCAGCTTCTGTGACAGGCAGAAGACAATGATGAGCTAAAATAATGTAACCCCAGTCTTCCCTGTTAACACAATCTGTGTCTTTTCCTCCTGGCACATCACGAGTACCCTGGCTGCTGGTATGGGAACCTCTCTTTGTAAAACTCCCAGACCTTTCATGGGCACTATGTAAAAACTGGAGAAAAGAGCAGCAGCCCAAGCTACCAGTACATATTTTCCTCAGCACATTAACCAACAGACAACGTGCACTCACATTTTAGTAACAGCAAGCACGGAATTCATCACAAGATCATTGCAGGGCTGTAACTCTTTATCCGTGCACCATCAAGCAGCAATGAAACAAAGTCAACATTTCACTTCACCGCAGCCAGGTTGGCTTAGAGAGTGGATCCTCCCCTGTCCTCATTCAGAAGCACTAACCCCTGTGCCAGACACCATGCCATTATTTTGGGGCAGGATTGGTTAAACTAAGCCTGCAGCCGGCTCTGAACGAGAAAGGAAAAGACAAGCCTGTACCTATGGGCTCCACTAGCCCGGAGTGTTTTATTTCCACCTCTGTGCATGAATTAAGTGGGTCTTAGTGGGAGCTGGTGCTAACGGAGCTGCCCAAAGACAAGCTCCCCAATGCACAGAGCCGTGGTCCTGCCAGCCACTGGTCACTGCGGTCGCTCCGTCCCCAGCGAGCTGCGCAGCACCCGCTCACTCAGGGGGGTAGGGCCAGATTCGTGCTGCCCCTCCCGGCGCTGCAGAGGCGCAGCGCGGTGATGCCCACCCTGCCGCCAGTGGCACGGCTGAGCACGGACAGGCACATCCGCATTGGCCTCGCCTCAGCCGGGACAGGAGACGTCGCGGTGAGAAGAGCAGCAGTGTAGACTTCACCGGAATTCTCAGCTGAGCACATTCCCAGGGTCTGCAGCAGCCCCAGGCAGCCCACGCTGAAATCTGCTCTGCTTAGTCTTCACAGAGAAGTGACAGACCACCAAGCTGCGCTGCTATTTCCTCTTTAACTGCATCCAAACAATCTCGGAGCTGAACTGCCACACTCACCTCCACCGGAGAGAAGCAGATGTCCTTCTAGATGGTCCTGCCTACCTTCCTCCCTTCTCCTGCACCCCACTTCTGTTGTTACCCCTTTTAGCGTGGTATCCTACCGACCACAGTGACCATCTGCAAAGCTGCACAGGAACCAGAGAATGCACAGAAAGACAGACCGAGTCCCTTATGATTTCTAGTTTCCTGAATCAACTGTACTTTTAAGTCTGCTAATTCCTTCAGAAAGAATCTCACAGAATTAGCTCATCTGAATTTCCTGGCTAGCCAACTGCAGCTGATCAAAAAACTCGACCCAACACTTAACTGTGATGGAAAGCACTGAAATGACACTGGAGATGACAACTTCATGGTGCCCATTACAGTGTCTCGCCAAGAACCAGTCTTCTTACTCGTCTGCACAGACCAAAACCACACCTATGTTCAGCACCCCACAGTCTCTCTTGGAGACGCCAGAGGTGTGCCCAGTCCAGCTACTTCTGCTCCATTCCCTCTCTGGGCACAAGTATCACAGAACAGCCTGAACGTTTCCCCACTGTGACTGCAAAGAGCAGAGGACCTGTCTGGACATACGGGCTGTGCTCGACACGACGCAGTGCTTGTAACAGGAGCTGCACAGACAGCTTATCTGTTTAAATCTACAGTCCATCTGAGCAGCTTACACGATTCCCCACTCAGCTGACAAAATCTCCCTCTGCCAGGCTGGCGTGGGGGAGGACAGAGCTGAATGCCACAGCCAGACCCTCTGCAACCTCCTCCTCAGTTTATGGGTGACACAATCCAGCAGAAGCCCCTGGTACAAACACTTGCTTCAGCAGCCTCAGACCCTCATGCTCCCTCTGAGCGCAGCAGTATCCCCTACAAAAGAGCACTTTTTACCTTCTACGCCAACTCTCTGTGCAGTTGGAGGTAAAACAATTACCTCATTACAGTCGCACACCAAATTCCCTTCTGGTGGGATTCACATCAGCACTACTGCAACTTTATAACATTTGCATTATAAAAATGTCTGCAAAGGAGGCCAAGAAAAACAGCTTTTTGTTCAGAGGAAGCTCTGTGGTCAAGATGATGTCATCAGAAAGCGCCAAATTAATTTCCTGTGGTTACATCCTACAGGAAATCCAAGAAGCTCAGCTTTCTTGCTAAACCAAGTAGTCATTTGTTGTCAATAACTGTTAATTATGTGCCCAGATGTGTCATAAACTAAGAACTATCACAATTAGCCTTCATTCCCAGGATTCCTCCCAGATCGGCCATTGGGATCCGTTTAGGTCAGCGGCCTGGAGTGGGTGAAATGCACCGGCTCTTGCGCCCGCGGGCCAGCCCAGGGGCTCTGGGGCACGCAGGCTGCTGCGTTCCTGCCACCACCAGCACCGTGAGGCTCCTGCTAGCCCCTCAGCCCCCACCCTGCTGCGGGGGATCGGCTGCTTAGAGATACACCACAGAGGAGGAGCAGCTACACAAGATCAGACTCTTAGCAGGAACAGGGACCCCTAAACAAGAAAACTATAAAAACAATGATGAGTAACAGCTTTTCTGCTCTGCATGAACAGAAACAAGGAAATCAGGAGTGATTCAGGAGGTTTTCCAGCTGGTAAAATAATCATGAAAATGTCTAGCAGGTCCCTGCCCCAGCCACAGCCCTCCCACAACCTACTGAAGGATGCATCTCTCCAAGGCTTACTTGATATTTAACTAATAAAATAACACTCCAGTAAAGCACTTACCTAATTCAAAGGGATCTTCCCCCAGTTTTTAGATCTCCTCAGAAGTACCTGCGTTTAAATGAGTTCACACCCTTCTCCCGCTGTGCAGCCCCCCCATTTTCCCAATCACAGCAGAGGGGAATCCACTGGTGGCGGGTGTGAGAAACAGCTTTTGTATCTGTAACTGGCACTAAAATTATGATTCTGTCCTTACAGTGACCTTTCAGTAGAAATCCCTCGGGACAGACTCCTCAGCCCCCGCAGCACGTTGCCCTGGCCTGGCCGGGAGCTCAGCGTAACGCCTCAAGAGCTCAACGGTGCATGGCCAAGGCAAGTCAGATCCAGCCCAACCAACGCTTACACTTCACACAACATTGTATTTTCAGGTTTGCATGGATTCTTTTTCTTCTCGCTACTTTTTAAACAAAGCGTATTTTATGTGAACATTCGGGGCAGGGAGCTAGCTCATCACTTGGCTGGAAAAAGCACAACGTAGGATGCACCCTAAGACAATTCGAGTCAGTAGGACCTGTACCACAGGGAAAACAAGAGCTGGTGACAGCCAGGGCTCAGCTGCAAGATGATGTACTGACACCTGCTCAGCAGTAGCTTCTCCTTCTGCCCCAGGAGCCCATGCTCTGCGGGCATGACACCAGGAAGGCAGAGGGAGCAGAAGACAAGAGACAGGGAGGCAAAGGACAAACCAAGCAGCCTGCCACTTGCACTCACACACTGTATCTGCTGGTACAAACAATCTCCTTAACAAAAGGCAAGTGAATGGTTGGGAAGAGAAATCACACAGCTTCCAAATTCTCAGAATAATACAGGGCAGACAGACAAGGCTTACTGACATGGTTGTACCTCTCCAGAAAACCACGCAGTGCTGACTCCCAGTTCGGTCTATTTAACAAGCTTCCTACCTCTCTGTCCTTGAGTTTCATGGCGAGCACCAGCTGATGTCTGTGGTTAGTCAGGGCCTCCCGGTAATTTCCTTTGGAGAAGAATGCGGAGCCCAGATTTCCATGAGCTCGGCATTCTCCCGTCTGGTCACCTGAGACACATGCAAACAAAACAGCAGTTAGCTGACAACGGCAGACAGACTGTACAAGTGATGCTCTGGTGTGAGAACCAGCACCAGCACAAACTCGTCCTCATCTTTAACACGCAGACAAAATCCTCCTCTTTGCTGGCCTTCAGAAACTTCTACAGTAGCCATCAAGCTTATTTTTAGAGTTGTTTTAATTTCTGCTTTGGCCTAACACTTGGCAATTTCCCATTCTTCCATATTTATTCCTTGCTCGACATTAGTGATTTGTTTGTGAAAGTCAGCCAATGGCCCAGGCTTAAAACAAGCGAAGACCACGCCAGCAGTCTCCAGAAAGCAGTTCTGCAGCGCAGCTCAGCTCAGACACACAGCACAGCACTGTTGGTGAACTCTCCCAGCTGGAGCCCTCAGGCACCATTTTCTGCACCCCGGCAAGGTTACGCCTTTCTGTCTCACATACTGTCTCCTGCAGCACCCTGAAAGCTTGAAAGCCCTTGGCGTTGGGCAGGATATACTGGACACGAGAGGGATTTTCCAATTTGTTTATTTTTTAAACCTCTTGTTCATCCACTGTCTCACTCCTGATTTGTTCCTTCTCTGGCAACTGCCTCAGAAGCTCAGACTGAGTACCTTTTTCCATCGAATTCTTGAAAAAACAGATTGCTTCACTTAAGACTCATTTAAGGTTTTCAGCCCAAGTCTACATAAGACCAGTTCCCACATACACGACACCAGAAAACTAGAGGACCCTGTAAAACCGTAGCACATTCATTGATCATCGGCCCCCTCCCACGCACAGGTAAACAGGGCTGCACAAACCTGCAGTCTGCACACTTCAGAAATTTCAGACTTGATTTAGCAGCTTGTGAAATCCCATGGAGCATTATAGAGAGAGGCTAACTATTAACATGGCAATTAATTTGTTCCATCTGTACCAATCCAGCACTCAAGTGAGTGAAAAGAGAACCCTCACCTAAAGTCTTGGCCACATCCAAGTCCTGCTGCATGTATCCAGTGCTTTTCTCCGTGTTCCCGAGCGACCAGTACGCACTGCTCAGCGCAGAGAACACCGATCCCCGCAGCTTTAGGCTGCAAGTGCCGATCTTCAGGGCAGCCTCCAGCACCACCACAGAGGCCCCGTGGTGGCCTGCAGTCAGAAGTTCCTGGCCAATCACAGACACCACAACAAAGGGGCTCTTGTCCAGCTTCATCTTCTGCAGTTGTTGATAGGTGGGCTCCAGGGACTCTGAAACACAAAAACAAAGGCAGAGTTACTCAACAAACCAAGTAATTTGCATCTAGAAATCACCTACACCACTCATCTTCGGTTTTTGGTAACCAAATGACATGTGTGATAAGGGCCAGACTGCCCAAATCAAACCAAGATTTATTACAGGAACTCAGGGCTCAAATGCATCATCTGATATCCAGTACACCAAGAGAGATCAACCAGCAAGCTGATGCTTTACTTGCAGAAAGCACTTCAGGGAGACAGCATGAGCACGCAGAGCAGTCTCATACTGAGCTCTGAAGACTGGCCTAATGGCAGAAGGAATACAGGAAACACTGTGCAGTTTTGTAGGAAATGGGAAATGGGCCCGCGGCAGTGCCTAAGAGCACTGCAGCTTCTGCTCCTTCAGCACAAACTTTCAGTTGAATGTCTGCAAAATCTGTGCCTGTCCACACACCACAGCACACAATGTGCACCCAGAGAGGTGACAAGAACTGCAGAGAGAAGCTGCTCCTTCTGCAGAAGGTACTGCTGCAGAATGACAGCACTGGACCTGCCAGACTACTTATAATTGGTAACTGCTTCCACCATGCTGATGATGAAAGTCTTGGCTGCATGTTTCAATAGGGACATCAATATAACAGGTCTCCAGAATTTGCTGACCAAGTGGCATTACTTGATTAGATGCTCTCACCTGAATCAACACCACCACAGCAACCTCAGAAAGCCACTTGCTCTGTTTTCATCATTTTTGCCTCTCTACAATCACTGAGTGTATAAACAATGACAAAAGAGGATTTTAACACTTCCCTGAAGATGCAAACAGCGTGAACACGATGCCAGTTACCGACATCCAATTAGATCCTGGAATTAAATGCAGATGTAAGAGGACAGAAACAGTTTCTGTAACAAGCCCCCACTTACCATGCTTATCACTGCAAGAGCAGGTAGGAACTCGGCTCCTGTCTTAAGAAGCTTACTTAGACCCTCGCCAGGTAACCCAGGCAAGCTTAGGGAGAGAGGGGGGTACAGACAAGGACAAATGAAAAAAAGGAAAACACAAGGGAAGTGCTCCTGGTAACCCTAAAGTCTGGTAGGAAAGGGAGAACCAGCATGGTAATAGAAGGGCAGACATGGAGTTCATGGCTGCCCCTGTACAACAGCAAACGGGAAGAAACAGCCACAACCAGGTGAAAGATGCAGCAACAGCGATTGAGTCACTGGGGAAGGGAGTTCACCTCCATGTATCGCGGACCCACACTCCCTGAATCCCTCGGGGACTGTGTTTAATGATCTTTAGGGTGCCACTGACACTTACAGCCCTTTTGCCTTTCCGGTTGCTCCTCTTCTTTCTCTGAGTGCAAGTATCCTGGAAGCTACCGCAGTCTGTCTGTGTCTTCAAACAATCTATCATCCTGGTGGAACTGAGTTTCAAGGGACTGGCTTTACACCACAGACAATACCTGGAGAGATCTTCTATGTCTCTCCTAGACAGCGAGCTCTTGGAAAGGGGACCAGAACAACAGGTAACAACTGCTGAAGGGCCTGCAGAGTGCCTGGCACAGTGGCACCAAGACTCTGAAGTCACTACACTTGTACAGTACATATACACTCTCAAAGTAAAACTAGTCCTTTATGAGCAAGGCTGATGTAAAATCTGCCAAACCAGTCAGTGGGAGGATAACAACTGGAAAGCATAAACACTGAGAAGCACAGCAGGGAGCAGCAGCATGAAGAGACAGCTGCAGTGCAGCTGGACAGCAAGATCACCTAGACAAATGTGGGGATGCTCACACAGAAATACCACATCACCTGCATTCTAAGCAGCAGCCACAGTACCTCTGGATACCAAATGAAATTAGCTTCACAAGGTAACTGCTATATAGGGCAGAAACTTCCAGATGAATTCATTTTGGAGAACAGAGAAAAACACTGTAAAAAAGGAAACACCAACGGGGATATTTTTTCATTTCAGCGCTTCTTGGTCCCTAAGCCCTGGGGCCCCCAGCAGCATCTGCTGAGGATGAGAACTGCCATGTTCCCTCCTGGGAAATACCATTAGGACACTGCAACACAGAGCTTGCAAGAGAAACAGAGCAAAGAGGAGACTACCTCCTTCCTCTAGAGAGAAGAATCCTAGAAATGGGGACATTATGAAAGAGAGACAAAACACTGTACAGCTAATACGGCCTCAAGATCCGTGTGATTTCAACACTCTTCCGGAATATATAAGTGAATTAGCAGAGCAGCCTTGTTTGCTTCTGGAACGCTGTGTTTTGAGAGACATTAGTACCATGGAAAAGCTGCTGACGTGCTCTTCTGGGCAGACACTGGCCCTGAGCACTTAAGACTCCCCATTCCCAATGGCTGAGCACCAGAGCACTGGGGGAAGTTGCTCCAAGTAACACTAAAGCCAGGCCCCAGTAACGTGCACCTCTACCTGCACTGACAGGACAGGAGACAGACAAGCAAGGGACTCACTGGAACTGCTGCACAACACCAGTCTGATTCACCTCCAGTACCTCTGCAACTGGCTATCACCATCTCGCTGTCCTACTGAATCAGAAGAACACGTTTTCATTCCTCCTCCAATTTCAGGCTCCTTTCTCAGCACCTGCTGATTCAGCAGAGAAGCCAAATCCTGAAATTCTTCCCTTCAGGCCTCCAGTTTCTCCCCGTCTCAGATGCTGGCAGCCACCTGTTCACTGAAACTACTGCCTGCAAGTACCGCAGCAGCAGATCACCCCCCTGAGAAAATCTCCTGGTGCTCACTTACCTCGCATGGGAGATTTCATGGCGGCCTCGACCATGCCAACCAGAAGCTGCAGACTCTTGGGATCTTGAGCCAGCCCCGATGCAAACGCTGCCAGTGCATCTGCATGACGTCCAAGATACTGAAGGGCCACACCCTGTCGGAAGTATGCCTGAAAAGCCAAAGAGAAGAAGAAATGCCAATTACTTAATTGACAGAAGTCACAAATAACAAATCTGCCTGTGACCTCATGCTGGTGGACACTGGCTACACGATCACATTCTGGCTTCTCTGGTCACACTGGCTACAATCAGAGGAATCCAACACCATAGTCTGGTTTGTGACCGGCGCCCAGTCGCTCATCTGCTCGGTGTGATGACCTTCTCAGTCTTTGCAAGGCGTCTGAGCTGTTCTGGAGACCACAGATGGTAATTACTATTAAGGCAATGCTTCCCCCTTGGACTTGGCCAA
The DNA here is from genome assembly GCF_047716275.1 of Strix uralensis. Taxonomy (NCBI): domain Eukaryota; kingdom Metazoa; phylum Chordata; class Aves; order Strigiformes; family Strigidae; genus Strix; species Strix uralensis. Next base: position 17,836,569 of record NC_133988.1, read on the forward strand.
TTACTTATTCTTAACTACTTATAACCAAATGCTCATTCTCGAGACCTCCATTTCCGTTCTCTTGGCTCACACATCACACAAATAACTTGCTTTCTTTCTCATCACTTCTTGCCAATGAGTCCAATATAAACATCCAGCACTGGTAGAGACCAAAATGTACCGAAAGCTCAAGCTGCAACAAAACACGATGCAAAGATCCAGACAGGAGCCGAACCTTCTCTCTCCACACACACCCCCTGATGCAGACACTGCCCAGCACTGTCCCACTTGTTGGGTCCAGTATATACGCACATATACATAACACACATATTATATCGAGGCAAGGCATTCATCATTTTGAAGGTGTTTACAAGAGCATTTATCTCTTTTCTTTCTTTCCAAGGAAACCATTCATGGGAGCGTGTAATACCTTCAAAGTAACTTAAACCTCTTGTCACCATGCATTTCCATTTCTACACCAGTAATGACATCAACATGCAGCTGCAAAGCATTCCCAGAGCATCTCCCCAAATTGGGATACCAGGAACCTACACACAAAGCAACAACTGCAGAAACTCCTGCTCACACGTAAAGCAACAGCAAAGCCCCAGCTCAAAGGGTATCCAGAACTTGAGAGCTGCTGGGTAAGAGATTACAGACACCACAATCCAACATTTACTCAAAGTACTCAGGTATATTTGTAGCACATACATCTGGATTGTTATAAAATGTCTTCAATCTTTAAGCACCTTTGATGCCCATTATTCAGGTTTTATCATCATGCCTGGCTAATACATTTCTGATGCAAATTTTGCTGCACTTCTGGTTCATTCAAAGCTATTTCAATAGCACAAATAAAGCTGTGAGAACAGGAGATAAAACATTGTTTGCATTTCTTAAAAACTGTATTAAGAACATAATACTGCTCCTCGAGATTGGCTCCTATATTGCTTTTATGGATAAGACCTCATCACGATTTCTCCCCATCTGTAATAGAAACCTGCGCTCAAGATACATTAAGTATACATCTGTGGAAGTCTTTTTACTTAAACAGGATAAATCCCCAATTAATATCCAAACTGGTACTTCATTAGAGCTTTCAGACACTTTTGGAATCCAATCCAGGGAGGCAGAGTTTAAGGAAAATCAGAAATGACATGAGGAATTTATAGACATGAATATTTAATCTCTTTTCCATTAGTAAGCCTTGATTGTAGAACCACTTTTAATGAATTTGATGAAAGCAAAATTCTTTTCATTAACCTTTAGTATAAATGTGTTCTTATTGAACCAAACAAGCTACTGTACTGGAAACCCAATTCAATGTTAATTAGATTACTCGCATGAAGCTTTAAATCAAATACAAAGAACTAACAATGCACAGTGGCCATCAAGTACGAGTCCTCCCAGCAGCGAGCTGTCGCCTAAATCATGGTGTGCACTTTTAAGTCCTTTTTCCCCAGAATTATCATTTAATTACTTTCTTTACCACTCGATGACAGAGGCAGTTTGACGCAGCATGTCTCTGACGGGGACCGTTCCAGCCAACAAGGCTGGTCCAGGACAAACGTGCCTGCCTGGTTCAGTTCTCAAGGGCGAGGGTACAAACGCGCGGCAGCCAGCAATGGAACTTCGTATCGTGTGTCGGCGTCTCCAACACCTCGTGCTTTCCAGGAAGGCAGGAGCCTGCCTCTCCTCTCTCAAAACACATACCACCAGGACAGATGGCACACCAGGGAACACGCAGCTTCCTCACCACTGCAGAAATCCAGCTAAGCCCAGAAACCCAAAATCCACTTGCATACAGGGTGTCACCAAAAAGGCAGGAGGGAGACGGATGCTACAGGCAATGCAGACATGCCTCCCACAGCCTGCAGAAGACAGAACACTGTGGCTTCTGTCTCCAAGGTTCAGAAGGGACCACGCAGTGCTGTCCTCTCTCGCATCCCGTCCTATACACACCGGGCTGCAGGACAGGAGGTAACACACTCTTCAACTACAGGTATGGCAACAACTAGCTTTCATGTCTCCCATGAAGAAAAATGGCCCCTGTGAGGAAAATGGAGAAAAAGCAAGCTAACAAAACCCAGGTGAAGCCTCTGCCCTACTTCCAGTTCTCATACAGAAATCCAAGTGAACATCAGTTCCCAACAGGAGAAAACACCACACAGGTGCAACATCACAAAAGGGGATAAAACCCCCCCCAAAAAAAAAAGGGGGGGGAGGGGGGGGGGAACAAAAGCCTGGCCACGGGTCTCAGCACTTTGCAGAGGAGTAACAGGCCTGTTTTGCTCACCACTGCCTGCCCAAGAACTCCACCGCCACCGCAGGCCCTGCCTGGCTGGGCTGCACAGCGGCTGCAGCAGGTTTCTAGCACTGGCCCGTCCAACCCTGTTGCTTCTGCGGGGCGCTGAGCACATCTCCAATGCTGAGAAAAGAGTCCTCCCCCCCACCGAGCTCTGCAAACACAGCAGACATCACGGGCTCCAGATGACAGAAGGAAACAAGGCAGGGACGACATTCACAAACGGCAGGCAATCCAGCACCGGGCATTCCCAACGTCCTTTCTGGAAAGTGTTTTTATCCGCTCCCCACGTCTATTCCTGGAAGCCCCCCCCTGCGAACCACTTAATTTGAATACAAACACAGCATTCAGAGCCCAAAAGAAAAACCTATTAACTGTAACTGAAAGAAAGATTTTGGCCAATTTTTCTCCTGCAAAAACCCCTTCCTTTCACCTCCAGTTTCCAGCATATACAGAATGCTCTCCACACATTGTGTTCCCCAGAGACCTTTAACAAAATAAATAAAAAGCATTCACATGACCTATTTCCTTCCCAAGAGGCATTCACAACTTAGTTTAGCATTGGAATAAAGACATCGTATCAAGGGAAAAAATCTACAAAGAGGAAATGGTGAAAATCACCCTTTGGAAGAGGAGAGGAAGAGGAAAGGCAGGAAGCCAGCAGCTGCAGCTGAAGAAATGAGACAAGGAGCAGCTTTCCAGTCCTGACACAGAGTGAGTCTTCCCACGCTTCAGCAAACTTTACGTGTTTAATCACACTATGTGAAGACAGAAGAGTACTCACTCTACAGTAAAAGTTACGTTAATTTTCCAGTGATCCCAGGTAAGGAAAAACTATTGATTCCTTTCAAGAAGATTAAAGCAACAACAGAATGATGTTTTGCTAAAGATGAGACAAATGAACAGCAGGTGTTTGTTTTCAAACCTGTGGCGCTCTGCATCCTCAATGTAATACAAAGAGCTGGAACCACCTCTCATTTTTTCAGTCACTGCATCACATTCTCCAGGAACAAGGCACTGTGCAAAAAGAAAGTCTCACCCTCAGCTGACATTTGGCACTAGATGCATCTCCCTCAGTGGAAACTACTTTCTCCTCGCCTCATGTCAGCACGATCGACCACGTGCTGTCCCCACCTCCAGATACAGGAGCGTGCCTCGGGCCCCGCGCAGCCCATCATCTGCCCACAGCCCATCATCTGCCCACAGCCCATCATCTGCCCACAGCCCATCATCTGCCCACAGCCCATCATCTGCCCTCGTCTCCGCTGCTGGCCCTGGAGCAAGAACAGGGAGCGCCGCCAGGATGTGGCACTACCAGCAGCAGCCTTCTGGGGAGGAAAGAGCATTAAAAGGTAAAAGGCAGCTCTACCAAACAGTCAATCTTATCAAGTCACTGATACTAAATTAGAGAGGTGGTCAGCAAGTAATCCCACGCACCTACGGACCTCTAGTTCTGGTAACTCAGACCATACTGCGGGCTCACGCAGTCCGTGGTTTTCCAGTCCACTGGACAACTAACCTCACCCCAGCCAGCTTACAGATCTCACCGCCAAGTGGAGATGGCCTGGGAAGGAGGACAGGGAACAGTTAGTGCTTTTTATCCATAATACCACTGAAAGCACTGTTGATATTCTGGAAGCAAAAAGAAGTTATTCTAATTAATTAACTTGCAAAATATATTTGGCACTCGAGACTTCAAAGCCTTGCAGAAAATCGCGGCCCTGTCACAGAGGCTGCTGATACAGCAAGCTGCATTACTCCCAGCACAGGCCCCATCCAAAAGGGAACAAATCTTCCTGACTCATCCAGATCTTGTCCCCCACCTCTATTTTTTCAGACTTGCATTTTTGCCCCATGCTTTTCAGAACGTGCCATGTTTTCATGGCAAGAATATAGTTTTTAGTGCTCTTCTCCACCCTCAACTTAATTTTACAAAAATTGTATGAACAAGAGAAGAACGTGAAAGACGCCCTTCCTAAGGGGACACCACAGTTTCTGGAGGCGGCCAAGGGCTGGGCTGCAGCAGTCACAGTGTCTGCCTAGCCAGGCATCATCTCTCCACAGTTCCAAGCACGAGTCCTCTTTGTTCTGCTCAATTTATCGACCAGCGTAGTTTCTGTACAGGCTCGTATTTTTCATTGGTGTTTATTACAGCCCATTTAATGCACAAGGAGAATTTCTCTGTCCTACTAGGAGCTGCCACTGGGCTGACTCCTGCTGTCCAGGCAACGCAAACACAAACATGCTTGTTAGTTTTTTGATCCTCATCATCTGAGAACCCATCCACATGACTGTCGAGACCCTGAATGTTAGATTTTCACATGCAATCTGAAACAGAATTGGAATGTAAATGCCATCACTGAAGTGGCCAATATCAAGGGGAGTTCTGAAATTTTTATTAACCCTTCTAGTATCAATATGCAAGAACTGTTTTAGGCAGAGCAATAGTAATTGGTTTGTAAGTAATACAAAACATGCAATGAAGACAAAAATACAGTACAAAGAAAGAGCATATATGAATATGAATGGGACCTCTACGTTTCCCAGGATTCTACTAAATAAAAACAAGCCCAGTAAAGGAAGCCCAAGACAACTCAATGCTTTTCTTCACAAATAAATATCAAAATAAACTTTAGTTTTTTGGACCAGGGATCTAGGCAAATACTCCTGCTGTACTGGCATCAGTAGCAGGCTGTAGTACAACTCTATGGGCTCGTACCATTTTTCCCAGTATAATCCATGGCAATAAATCGTTCAGATCCTTAGCTCACCTCATATGCGACGCCTGCAAGAGGTAGAGGGAAGAAGCAGCCACAGGAGTTCAGTCCTGTCTTACCATGGCCTCTTGTAAGTCTGAAGCATGAGCTCATGTTTCTGCAATATTATTTAGTACCAGGGTACAAGCATTTTTCTAACAGTAGCCCATATTATACTCTTTACTGGGCAGGATGGTATACTGTTTATAAATATTTAAAACAGCTAGAACTGAGGGATTAAGTGGCATGTAGGAGCCCTCTGAGAGCACATGGTCACCCAGCTGCCTCAGGACACTTTGAGGTAGCCAGGTGGAAAACCAGGAGCCCAACCTTTCTCTCTGAAGTCAGGTAACCCCCTCAAGGGTTTTACGAACAGCAGACCATATGTGCACGGCTGATCCTCTCCGAGCACTCTGGCAGAGATCCTGCTGGCTGCCCCCAAGGAACACAGCAATGAAGACTATCCCGGCTTCGGGATCTCCATCTGAGGAAGGCTGGGCTCCCCCCCCAGCTCCCCGGGGCTCCTGCACAGCCCCATCCCTCCGCAGCAACAACCCGCTGCCTTCCTGCGCCGCACCACCTTGCTGGGGCTCACCTGATCATTCTGTCATCAAGCTTCACACTCGGAGACTCATTTACATAATGAATTGCTGGCCAATTTGCAACTGGATAGTGGAGACAGAAGAAGGAAACTGGAACGGCATCAGAAGAACTTGGAGCAGAAAATTACTGTCAAACAAACACGGAAAACTTGAGAAAAAAGCCTCAGCCTTAGACAAAGACTCCCATTGTACACAGGGGAGCAAATTCAAAACACCTTTATACTCGTGTCGGCTTCAGACCCTGGACAACCAGCTATCTGGACAGGAAAGGCAAACACATAGAAAACGCTTTTTCCACAATGCTCCCTTGGTCTGCCAGATCAGGAGATGATGCCAAAAATAGCACAAATAATCTATGATGCATTTAACCGGCCTGTTCTGAGCGAGGAGAATGCCTCCCAGGCAGACGGGCCCGCGGCTGGCTCGGGTCCAGCCGCCAGCCCCTCGCTGCCATCCGGGCGAGCCGGGCAGCGGCTGCCGAGCACAACCCGTGCGACGAACCGAAGGAGGAAAAAGTGGGAACAGCCGCCACAGCTGCTTGGGGCCAAGCACCAGGTTGAATCTTTCCTCTCCCCTTGTAACTGCTTTACAGCCAAATTTTAGAGAAAAATACAGGACAAATCTCTGCTGTGGGATTTCAGGAATGTGAGGAGAGGGAAGAATGCGCTTTAATTCAGAACACATGCAGCACATGCATAAATACTTCTTGCTATCCATAGAAACTGAACCCCCGCTTTCACAACGTTAAGGTAACAATTCTCCTTCACAATCCGCACACTTGGCTGGCACCTGAACCACTACCGGTACCGGCCCTAAAGAACAAGCAGAGATCTGACAAAGTTCCTGTCTCTAGAGCAGAGCTTTTTTATCTTCAACCCGCTTCCCAGGTGTCTCTTACAGGAACTGCACCACTCGGAAATGGAAATTTCCTCTAAGCCCCATTGAGCCTATACAGAAAAACAGGAGGGGGGAGTGTAAAATATCACACCTTGTTTTATCCAAAGAGCGTTTAATTATTCTTATTAATTGTGCTTCCACCACCTCCAGCAGCAGACTGTGCACAGATCACTTCTCACATGAATTAAATGGAATCATCAGTAATAAAGAGTCAAATCTTTGCTTATTTAGTTAAAGTTAACAGCTTGGTTTTTCCCACAGCTTACTGTTGTTCCATTCTTGCCTGCTTCAGGTACGCTCTAGAAAGAGCAGCTACAATCCAGATCCCCTCTTCAGACAGCACCCCCCACCCTTCACAACAGCGCGTGGTAACGGACAACCTTCCTATCTTTGTCAGCTACAACTATTAAGCGTTATTTAACAGCAAGAACTAGCCAGGAGTAGAGAAAAGTGCTCTACACAACTAACAACCAACCCACTGATGCCCAAATACAGCACAGGGAAAGCACAACCAGCCCCCTGTTTTTAAGGCTAACAGGCACAGATGCAAGTACAGCATCTTCTAGAATTCCTCTGCAAGCCAACAGGGCCAAAGGTTTGCCCAGTTTCTGGCTAAACAGCTTATTTTAGAAATTACAGAAGAAAAGATAAACCATCTTTCACCCTGCTTAGAAGTAACACCAAACTTGGTAAGATATTATTAGAGATTTAATAGATACAGAATTACACAAAACTTAAAATAAATGGATTAGATGACACCTGCAGACTGCTTCTCAGTGAAGTTTGGGGCAGTGGCAGGACTGTTTTTAATACCACATTACGTAGTGCTTTGTTTAGTTTCAGCTCTGTACCATGATTTAAATTATAATAACATTTGATATTTAACTGCCAGTGTACATCTGCACACAATTCTCCCAATTCTAACAATCCTTAAAGTGTTGAGAACCTTTGCAGAGCTCAAGAATATACAAACATATGCTACTATTTGTTCTTATACCCTTAAAAGCAAAAACAAATGAAAAAGCAGTACAAAGGGAAAAGAGGGAATAATAAAAATCATGTCCTAAACTGGAAGACATCCACCACAAGAACTCTTTTTGCTATTCAGCTTGAGTGTTCCTGCACAGAGTTTCATTGTCTCACTTCGAATTACTCATCTGAGTAGCAGCTCAAATGACCGTCCCCCCCTTCAGCATCTCTCCAATTTGCACACTGGCAGGCTGTGCAAGTTTAGGTGGATCACACTGAAAACCCGCAATAAAATCCAGAAATGAGATGTTAAAGCATCTGGTCAGCCCCCAGTCACGAGGCCTGGCATTCACAGCAGGTCCCAGAGGGGGTATTTCGAAGATCCAGGTTAGCCAGTGCAGCACTCATGGACCGGACAGACGGCCCCGACACAGGTGAGCTGGACTCAGTGAATGCAACAGGCCTCTTCCCTAACGTTGGGCAACGGTGTGCAATTGCCATCTTGGTGAGCCTACAGAAGATGACCCAAATCCTGACATCTGGACATAAGAATAAATAATACTACGGTGGTTGTTGTCAGCATTACTGCTCTTTCTAGGCCAGCAACCCCGTCCGACAACGTTAACGGCACCTCTGCACGCCCAGCGAGGTGCAGCACAGCCCCCAGCTCCCAGCCAGGGGAGCGCTGGGCTCCAGCGGCACCCGAACCACTGGACAACACCCTCGAGTAGCACTCGAGTGGGGAAACACGGGCAAGTACCTGGCAGCAAAGCCTCCTTCCAGTCTCACGGGGTGCAGACACCCTGCAGGTGAATGGTACCTAAATTACCAGAAGAGACACAGGTTTATTACAATCTGTTGCCCCTGAGGCGGTGCTCAGGCTGCCTAGATGGAAGCCAACAACAGACCATCTTAACCAAAACCACAGCCAACCGCTTTGCCGCCAGCTTCCTTCCGCATCCCCACGCTGCGGCAGGACATGTCCTGCTACCCCCACCTCCTCTTCTGCACAGCAGGTGGGTCCTGGCAGTTTGGTCTCTCAAAACTACCTCCACACTCTCAGTTTTCTCCAAATCCAGGTACTCTTCCTCTGCCCAGAAGACCGGACCCTCTTGGCTTCACACTCTGCCTGTAAAATCCCTCCACGTCTTGCACTTCTCTGTTATCCACAGCGCATCGGCCTGTTTCCAGCTGCTTCTGATTGCTGCCATTCTGAAAACCATTTAGGGTTGTTTTGGAAATGCTGCACTTGTCCTTACTGAAGTAAACTGAGACAAAATGGGGTTTGCCAAAATCAAGACAGCTGGTAGGCAGAGACAGTGACTTACATACCAGCAATGCGGAGCTAGAAAGTGCCATCTCCAATTTTGAGACCAATAACCAGTAAAACATTTGTTTTCTGTCAGCTTTCTTCTGCTTCGTGATTTCAGCTGTAGTCTCTGAGCCCCATCATGCTTATGTCTAACAGCCGTAGCGACCAGCCATTCCAAAAAGGATGGAAAGAGGAGGCCTCCTTGGGTACAGATTGCTTAGTCACATCAGCAGGTATTTGGCGACTTTGCCCATTTATAGAGAGAGGCACTTAACCAAGCTGAGTATGGAATCTTGCCAGATTTCAGGTGGCTAAAATCCAGTAATTATAAAGGGAAAGTACTGAAGCCATTGCAAAGACTAGCTAGTCTGGCGAGATTCAGCGTGATAAAAAGACAAGTGACTTTGTTGTTAGCTATAAAGAAAATCTTAGAGAGAGAAGCTCCAGTTACGGTGAAATTTCTTTCTATTTCCTTTTCAGCATTACAGCAGAGGTAACTAAAGTCCCTTTAAAAACCACATCTGCTCACCTGGAGTGGTTTTAATAACAAATACTTCTGACAAAGAAAACAAAACACACGTATTTAATGCAATTCCTCCCTATGAATCTTACGCTGGCCATAAAGCTGATGCTGTAGATAGTCTTCCACCCCATTTAATGGCAGTTAAAGGCCACAGGCAGGGAAGAGAGTTGCTTGATTTTTTTAATGTTTCTAGCAGACTCCTGGCTCTTCTCTGCATCTCAAACTTAATACCTGAGGATTCTTGTTTCTCTCGCTGAGTCACTCTGATATGAGATACGTGAACTTGAACGAAGATGCACAACACTTATTAGTGAATTCAGGTGGCAAGTCCAACTGGTTAACTCCAGCTAGGGCACACAAACACTCAATCTCTCCAGAACAGAGAAGCAAATGGGGATACACATTCTGCAGGAAATGCCCAGGAACAGCCAAGTCTCAGCACAGTATGTTTTCCTTATATTTCAGTTATCATTAATGATGAAGTTAGGAAGAGGATAAGCACAATCTTAAGACAATGCCTATTTGCCTCAACTCAGAGCGAACAAGATCTGATTCTGTCCTTGCTTGTTTTAATGCCTGCAGTCAGATCTAAACTATTTAGCAGGTCAAAATTAGAAGAAACAAGTACTAAAACCAATCACAAGACACAGTAGAGAAAGGTCCCTGGGAATGTACCTTTCGAAGGAAGATCAGCCAGGTGTCCCTTACCTTCCTTCTTATGTGCTCTACCATCTAGATTCAAGCCCAACCAGGAACTCGTTTCAGGTATTTTGATTTCAATTCGAAGAAAGAACAAGCAACTTTTGGCCAGGGAAGCGACAGAGCCAGACTGCACAAAGGACCCAGGAGTCTGGACGCAGCAACAGGCAACTCTTAAAAGGCTCTGAGCAAAACCACAAACTTTGGCTCCAAAGTCTTCATTTTATTGAGTCCATCAGCACTGCTGAAAACAATCACTTCAGAGTGACAAGACAATTAGTGACGCAACTAATAACACCTGCTCAAGAACGCAGCCAGGGTAGGTGCATGCACCAACAGTCAGGATTTGTTTGTTAGTCAAGGTGGAAGTTGCTGTCACCCACGGACAGGTGTGGCGCGGAGGCAGCTCCGCTGGGAGCGCACGCGGTTACATGCTCAGGGTGCGGGAAGGCCAGAGGGGAGCGACAGCCCAGGCATGGCTGCAGCGCCGCCGGGTCTCTCTGGAGCACACAAAGGGCCTTCTCCTAACGGGGGTCATCTCTGCACCGAGCTTCTACCTCCAGGCGGCTCTTCCAGCAACAGATTTGTTCAAGATCACCAGGTTTTGTTTCTGCCTAAGCGATGAAATCTGTAACTTTGTGAAAGTACATTTAGACTGTAAGAGCAGTACCACAGCACCACATACAGCAAAGGTCAGGCAACAAGACAGATACAAACAAGAGAAAGTAGATTAAAAATGTTGGTAAGACAAAACAGAAGACTGAGTAGATGGGCTGTGGGAAAGTAGCATTGCTTATCTCCACAGCTTTGTAGTTTTCCTTTGTCTGTGGCAAAAGGATAGGGCTCAAATCAGTCCAGGACACTGAACCACCTGCACAAACTAACACAGCAGCAGCTCTGCCTTCCTTTCAACTGCATGACCCAGCCTGGCCACGTCACCTAGCAAATGGTTCTCTGTCACTCATCTTACAAACGTAACTCAGACACAGAAAAGATGATCTGTTCAAAGTTGACTAGTAAGAAAATTAAGATTACTAATTACATATGCTGCGATCACTTTATGGTTTCAACACCACAACTTTGTGGCATAAATGAACACTGGGAAATCAAATGTCATCTTCCTGAAGCATCCCATCTGGAAATCTGAACCAGATGAGAAGGAGAGGTGACAACTCAGCATTTCCATGAAGTATGCGTTCACTGACGTCCCCGAAGTGCAGACGCCTTCCGACCTCCTGCCAAGTTACAGTCTCCAAGCAATCACTGAAGGAGCACGGGGGACTTCTAGGGTCATCCAGCAAGTTCGCTCCTCATTTTCACCTGAAGTATTTGCCTCAGGTTTGTTAAAATAGAGATGGAGGTATATTAGGTGTAGCAGTCAACGGTAGAGTGAAAAGATCCAGCAGAAATCCTCTGAGATTTCATTAAAGCCGCCACAGTTCTAAGTTTGTATAAAAAGGCAGGGGGAGGAGGAGGTTTAGAGAGTCAGGTCTCTTGCCTTACCAACGTGTTTTATCCAAATGACTCTAAACCTCCATAACTGCTGAAAGTCAGATAAACTTTGATCAGCATCAAATGTAAACAGCAATTTGAACGTCAGAAGAATTAGTGCATTGCAGTATTTTAAACAGGCATGTCAGGATTTTAACACCGATGGTTTTCCCAACATATGCAACACGTTCCACTGAAACAACAGTCTGCACACAACCAAACATTCACAGAGGTGCAAGTGTGCTGGAACACACCTCGTGATCCTCCAGAATTATGCTGGGCTTTGTGCTAGCAAGCCCTGAAGGCATTTCCCTAGCATACATCTCCACGGGTCCCTTCGAAAGACTGCCCTGATCTTGAGCTACATCCCTATCTCAGAATAGAAACAAGTGAAGAAGAAAGAAAGAAAAAAATCAGAACAGCACAATCTCCAACGCCATCAAAATAGAAGACAAATGTAAGATGAATTACACAGTAGGAAAGGCGCAGGGTAGCGGTGAGCTGTAACGGCTGCAGGGCACTCGTCAGGATGGGGCTGGTCCGCTGCCCTCAGAAGCACCTCGCGCTTGGGGGGGCTGTGACAGAGAAGCCCAGCACACGTCTACTGCAGACACGGGCTCCTGCCTCTTGGCTCTCAGTTCCCCATCCCGCCCACCCCGTCTGCGCTCAGTCAGCACCGCCTGCCAAGAAGGACAAAGCTGATGATGGGGGAAAGGGGAAAAATCAAATTTGCAAAAGTACTAAACGTATAAATCTCTTTGGCCAAGGTGAACGTGGGAAAAATTCTTCAGGAGGGGCGTCACATTTAGCAAGTTTTGCCAGATCATTACTCTTGTAATGTAAAGGGGAGAAACAGCAACACCATGTTTCCTTATAATGACTCGCCTCCTTTATCACAGATCTCTGAAGCACCAAGTAATTTAGTAGTTGCTATGGAAACTGCTAGTTTTATTGAACAGCCCTGAAAGGGTCAAGAGGTACCATCAAACTGGCCAATTGTAAATTATTTCCTTGCTAAACATCTGCTTCATTTTAGTTGCCCTACCACTTCTCTGTAGAACAGTATTTGGACTGACTCCAGAATAGGTGTCATTCTTCAGTGGGGCTGCAATAGGTAAGTCCAAAAATAGCAATTTTTGTGCTCCAGTACACTGTAAAATCCCTCATACAGAGGAGCCATACTGAGGGCAGAATGGCTAAGGAACCATGGACCACTCCTCCCACACATCAGCACTGACCTGAGACAGCTGGAACTAGCATCACTGTGATCCCCAGAGGTTTCCCACTGCTGCTTACAACAGCCATGGAATGACTAACCTACCAGACTGCTCCGCTTGTGCCTCTGGAGAAGGGACAAAACAGAGCAGCAGGAGAGCGCCCATCCCAGCTTTGGAACCCTGAGATGGGACGGTCTCCCTTGCCATGCTCTAGGAACACAAAACATCACATTGCCTGCACTGGTCTACCAGAAAACAACGTAATCTACCTTCCTTTATTCATCACACAGAAATTCACACCTGAAACTACAAATGCCAGTTAGCAGCATCTATTCCAACAGGCAAGGAGAACAGCAAGGGTACTGGCTGCATTCCCAACTTTGCTACTGAACTCCGCATTTGTTTCAGTCCCACAAAGTGCCTTGCTTCCAAAATTCCTTATTATCCCCATTTCTTGAATGTGTGTCTAATGTAAACCCAAAAGCATCAGCAAAAACTAAAAGAAGTGTAGGAGCAAGGCTTCCTCTGTGGAGGACACAAACAGTTCTCCAGTGCAGAGGCACTCCTGCTTCTCTTCCACGGACAGAAAGCTACCCTAGGCAGCATCACCTGGAAAACCTTATCCCAACATCTTTTACCTTCAAGTTAAAACTGTACTTAATACAGATAGCTGGGGTGGGCCAGAGAGAACATTTTATTACAGAACATGCCTGAATTTAAGAGGCTGCATGCTCTCCAATGAGTTCTCTGCCCAGGGCAAGCCAGTAAAGGGCAGGCTCTGTTCCTTCCCCACACGTTCTCTCCATTCTTCATTTGGCTGAAACTATCTAAGTGATGACAAAGAAAGCAAAAGCTACATCTGTATAGACAAGTTCTGGTCTTCCTCACCTATCCTGTGAACTCTATTACTTCTGTAAAGTCCTGGGCTGGAAGAAAACATTCTAAACTCTGAGGCATTTGGCATGCCTTGGTATGCAGACTCCAGCCCTTATTCAGACTTTCCATCCCAATGAACCCTGGGAGAAATGAAGGCATTTCTCTGTACATCCACAGGAAAAATTTTGCCTTCCTCAGGCGGTGAGTTCATAATATTAATGGTGGTTCTTTTTTCTAAAGTTATCCACCACACAGCAGAACACAGCCCACACCTTAGCACCACTCTGCAGGGACATGCTCAGCAGAAGAGCTGGAATAAGCCACAGCCTCAGGCAGGGCTGGCGAGGACTGGTGCCTCTCATGGTGCGGAGACTCTCCTACTTGTAGAGCCTAAGTCTGGACTCCTGAGAAAATTATCAGTGGATGAGTCTGTTCAGATCAGGCCTCTGTCCCCGAGTGCACACACTCTAATTCTTGCGTTACCATTCTCTCATTTAAGATTTGCAATCACAGGCTTGAATCTCTTTGGAAAGCAGATCCCCCAGCGATCCGCGTGACATTCTTTAAAGAACAACACTCTATCAAATGAAGCCTAGCAGTTTTAACAGGAGTCTCACAACCACTCTGTCCCCTGAAGACAGTAAGTTGCCTGCGCAGCTCAAGGGCATGAGGTTTGCCCTACACACATCTCTTCCCTTTTGTGACTGGCACCACGTCACTCCCAGTCTGCAACAAAACATCATCAGCCAACCCGAGACAGGCAACAGTGCAAGGGATGGGCTTGAGTACAGGGTGCCTTGCTGGAAGTTTGTCAGAGAGAAGGGACAAAGCGCATGCTTGGTTCTTTCTATTAACAAATGGGCTCCTCCCAGAATGAGGGGCCTCGTGGCAGGAGGAGGAAGCAGCAAAACACAGGTCAAGTGCGAGATGTCCAAAAGGAGCAGAGGGTGAAGGAAGGGCCTGTCTTCTCATAGTTGTTCGTAATGCCAGGACTGTACAGAAACCGCAAATCGTGCTCACACAGCTATGAACACACCAAAGCCAAAGAGGAACATTCAGGTGTTGCAGTTACTTCCAGCCAACAGGAATTCGTTACATCTGGAGTCTGATGCAGGCAGGCGCAGAAAAGCTTCCCTACGCACAAACATGGTGGGATGTGCCCAGCGAAGAGAGGTCACACACCTCCAGAGGCAGGGCTGGGGAACGCCGGAGGAGAAAGCCACGCACCGCCCTGCCCCAGGGCCAAAGCCGGGCCAGAGGACTGTAAGCCCCAGTTTACTGAAACTGCTCAACAGCAGAATGGTCACAAGTGTTCATTCTCTCCCGACTAACAGACACAGCAACTGCCCCTTTGAAACCAACAGCTTGAGGTTTTCAGTACCAAGGATCCATCCGGCATTCGGCAACTAAACCCCTGGCAGTGACAGGACTGCACAAGCGGCTCTCGCTCAGCCGGGAGCCCCTCAGGACAGGCAGAAGCCAAGCGGCCCCCAGGCACAAGGCACACACCACCTGGAGACCTCCTCAACAGTGCTCCCCCCAGAGAAACCCTTCGTTAATGACTTCTTGAAGCTTCCTCTTCCACTGGCCTCTATTTTGGCATTTCCATAGGAGATTTTCTGAAGAACGTATGTTGCTCTTGCATTGCAGCATTCTTGCAGGATAAATGCAGCCATGGTGAAAACTAAAACGTATCTCTAGGGAAGGAGAAAGTTGGTTATAATTATGGTTTGCTGAGGAAATCTCCAGACAATAGGGATGGCTGTGGCCTCTTCACTTCGTGTAACCTATAAAAATTTGAATAACCTTGGGCAAGAGGTTTAAGACAGTAAGCAGCAGACAAATTTCCTCCACAAGGTACTAAGAAAAAGCCACAAGAACAAAGAGCAGAAAGCACTGTCTGCTGCTTGCCACCAGCCTGCAACTCCATCAGGGTGCCAGCAGGTGAACGAGCAGGCTTAGTGAATAATTGAAGACACAATAATGAAACCTCAGAATGTCAGAGCCATAGTACAGTTTTGTAGGTTTCATCACAAAGCCTTTGAATTCCCAAATAAGACACACTGAATAATTTATCCCTGTGTCAATACTGGGTCAGCAGCTGTTCACTCACAGCTAACGATGGTCCAACACGCTTCAAGACACTTGAATGGCTCTGAATAGATTAATGAGCAAGGTCCAGAGGGAAGAGGTGATGAAAACTCAACCCATTCACCCTTCCAAACACTAAGCTCAGATAAAAACATGCGGAGCCAGCAGCCATGCCGTGTGCGTGCGGCCCCACAGGTTCTGAACCCGCTTGGGTGCCACCCAACACCACCTTGCCCCGGTGCTGCTCCTCAGCACCAAGGGAGCAGGAAGCCAACCTACGCTGGGCTGCCTCCAGGCTGGCACTTACCACCCCGTCACCCACAGCCACGCTCATCCAACTCGAACCCAGAGGCTCACCCTAGTTTATGGCACCCTACCAGTTGCATCAGCCACGGTACGGGGCAAAAAAATCAAGCCAAAGGAGTCAGCCCCGTCCTTCTGCTCTAAAGCACTCTCTCTCACACTGTTAACAGAGACACTCACCCCAGGAACCTGACTTAATGGCCTTGTTAAGTGGGAAGGTAAGTATATCTGGGGAAAAATAAACATGACTGACAATATGAACTACAAATCTGCTTCTTTTCATTTGGAATACTCCCTGCAGGCTCCTGGCTTCACAAAGCAGTGTCTGCTGTCCCGTATCTGAGCCCATCGTTCAGCTGCACACTGACAGGAGGAGACGGAACAAACCTTTCGCAGACTTGCTGCATTCACATGCCAAGTGCTGACAAACAGAAACGCTACACGGAGTGTTGTGGCCTGATGGACAAATAATTGTGAGAACAAACTCATCCATGCAGTTTTATTAGAATTCCACGTCAGTTTCCCAGTTCTGCTGCAACTGCCTCAAGGACAGCGTTTGCAGCTCTGGCAGAGGCCCACTTTATTTAATTACACTTGTTTTTCCCAGCATCCAAAATGAACAATAGCAGAAAACCTGTTACTGTCTGTAGTATCTAGCAGTCCCCAGTCATAGCTCTATGACATTACATACTACTCACTCAACAGAACAGGCAGTGTCCAGCACACCAGAACTTGGTACCTATTGTACGTGAAAAACCAGGGAATATACCAAGTCAAGAAGAAAGTGTGAATGAGGACAGAGACCCCACTGAAATATTAATTCTAGTACAATAAGCACTGCACAGCCTTTGTCTAGCCATCATCTGGAACTTGCCAGGTATTTATGTGCACTCAGATCTTAACAGCTGATTTTATTGGTTTCGTTTTGATTTCTTGCCATTTTTAGCATTCACTGATGGGCAGCATTCACACGTGCAGCACTCCATAGCTGCCCCATTTAAACAAGAACTGTACGGCAGCAGGTACAAAACCCTGTATTTCCAAGGGAAATAGCACAATTACCACACCCAACCACCCGTGTTAGTAGGATCAAAGAGCACAGCTCAATCTGTCCTGGAAATCTGCTTTCTTAGAAATCTGCTTTAGATAATATGAATACCCAGGCGCCTCACACACACAACAAAGCTTGCAGGATTTAAGATAATTCTCAGCCGCCAAGGACTTACCCACATATAACAGTCCTGAAGCCGCCCCCATCAATACTAACTGACCTGGTGGCATGAGTAATTACCTCCTAGTTCATCCTTTAAATGACAGAAGAATTCTTCTCAGCTGAGCTATTCCCCTGAGCACCTCCCTGGGAGGAAAGGGCAGCGTATCAGAAGCAGAGCTGTGTGCTTGTAGCTTTCCCTGAAGAAAATGCAAGTGCTCACTAATGAATTCCCCTTTCCACCTATGCTTACATTAGTTTTGTGAAGTATCAGATTATTTGAGGGGAAAAAAATAAAGTACTACAACTACTCTGTGCACACTTTCTTTTGGCTTTAATGATAATAAAAGCCTTCTACTGTTTCTCTTAAAAATCTCTATCATTCAAGTCAAAAAATCTAGAGATTTGCAGTAAATGTCATGAGGTATTAGTTATGTCCATTCATTCGTAAGATACAACGAATTCTTCCATATGAGACCTCTTGGTCTGCTATGCTCTCTGACAGTCACCGATCCTGCACCATCTTTTAGCAGAAGCTCCTTTTCTTTCACTCGGAATGTTTTCACAGACTCGCACACAGCCCAGCTCTGCTCTTTGCTGCTAAAGACAAAGCAACTGAACATGGCCGCACCGCAGCACAGTCACACTGCGGAGGATGCCACGCATGTCCAGGACTAATTCTTGGCATCTTCCCTTCAGAAAGGTGAGTTACACACCACGTTCTGCACTCACCGCTGCTTTAAGCTCTGGCTCCCAGTGACCACGAGGTCTGCAAGCTGCATGCGGGATCTGACCGACAACACTCAACAACTGCTTTATTTATGATCATCAAGACAGTTACAGTAATGCTGGGGAAAGCATCAAGTGCCCCAACACCTACAGCTAGAGAGTAACCAGAAATCACTCTTTGTGAAGAGAAGCCTAAACCCTGGCTGTACCCCGGGAATGTCCACACGCACTCTGCGCGGTCCTGACCTGCAGCCCGCAGCCATCGGCACTCCCTTCACAGGCTCCTAGATGCCATCGCTGATGAGGTGGGACTGTGCCCCAGTGCTCTTCAGCAACTCAACACAAGGAGGATTCAAACAGTGCCTGGGTGCTGAAAAGGGAGACGAAACTTTTTTAAAGAAATGTAAAGTGAGAATTAAAAGTCTGGAAAGATCTGATCATTTAAATGACGTGTCAGACAAACACAAAAGACAAGGAATGAAGAAATCAAATTCACTGAAGTGTGCACGTGGGTGCGCTCATGTATATGTAACAGAAAAAGACATCCAGCCACAGATCAATCATGCTAACATCATATTAACATCAAAAGAATCAGCTTTGTGTTACTGTATGTACACCAGCATAGAAACAGAGACGTAGGGAAAGGTGTAATTGCCACAATTGCACCAGGGTCCCTATGTCCCAGTGCTGTCCTGGAGCAGCTTTTTCTGCAGGTCAGTTAAGCAGTCTTCCATTTAATTCTTGCATAACAGAGTGAAAAACAAGAACATCATTCTTTAGGTCTTTGTTAAATACTTCAGTAAGCTTTTCACTGTTCGTATGGCATTCTTTCAAGGCATCTATTCTTTCTCATCACACATCTTCAAATGCACTCCTAATCTGGGTGCCACGTGTCAACAAGGAAATCACTAAGCTGGATCACACCAACCACACGGGGTCTGACAAAAGGCCCCTCCAGACCTGCCCCTGCTCCTGGCAGCAGCCAGCAGTGGATTCCACAGGAGGAACCGGGCAAGCCTGCAGCGACTGTCCTCAAAGCATTTCCCCACACTCCTATTCGTGACTCAGTACCACCTGGAAACGAGAACATGCACTACATTATTTCTTTCTTGTATTTTTAACTCTTTTTGAAGTTTTAAAGCCGTACATTTCCTCTGTGGCGCCGCTGTCCACACCCATATGCCCCAACAGCTGTTGCAGACAGGTGTACCAGTGACGCCCGGGAACTCAAGGGAGAATGGAAAGCAAGAGTTTCTCCAAGATGAGAGTTGCTTTAACAGAGGCACAGCAAGACCCTACACCTCAGTAGCTGGAGACATCTCCCCGTCACATTAGGCAACCAGATTTCACAATCATGTGACCCAGACAACAAAGCAAGTGTCAAGCACAGGAAACACCACACGATTTGCTTACTAAACAGTAGTGTTGGATCTCACAGGCTACTGGCTTGGTGTGATCTTGGTCAAGTCACTTCCCTCCATATGCTGAGCACATCTGCAGAGAATATCCACATTCTTTGCAAATAATGCAGGACCCATGTGTAAGGAAATGCTTTGAGTGCTGTTAAGTGGGAGACAGGAGGCTCATCACACCTCATGGCATTAGGTAGGAGAGTTCTGCAGACATACATTCTTCATTTAACAAGACAATAAATACATGAAAGCTAAAATTTCCTCTCTTAATTGAAAAATGAAACAATTAGGAAGTGCATTTTTCTGGGAACACGCTGCTTCCACTGCAGCATGACAGAGGTTATTCTGAACTTATTACTTTGACTGGATTCAGCTGTAAGTAATTAAATTTAGTCATAGAAGTCTGATCTATAAATGGAACCTACAAAAGCAATTACCATAGCTTCCATTAGATCAGTAAGCAATGGCAGCTCTGTTTGATGTAAACCAAAAGGAACGTTATTTATACTGCACAAGAAATCACAGTAACTCAGTCCCCTTACAGAGATTTGCTTTGAAAATTACAGTTTTCAGTGAAGAGAGTCACAGGTTATAAATTTCAGCCATGCTCTGCTCCTTCCACTTTAACAGCCTCATCGGCAAAAGAGACAATCGCATCCTATGATTCAAAGGGACAATTTTTCTCCTGTTCTGTACTCAGAGACCAGACAAAGGAAAAGCTAAATTAAACATGTAAGAGATGGGGTGACTAAGCATCCATTTTAAAAATATATATATTTTTATACGTGCTTTTGCTCCTGTTGGAATCCAGATTGTGCAGAAGCTGATGGACCTGTGAACCAGTTGGTATCTCTCAGCCCAGACCATGAGCATACACGTTTTCACTTCTCAAAGGGCCGCTGTAGAAGTCCACTTGAAACACCCATTTTGGAATGGAAACAAACGAAACAAAACCACTGAAGAAATCAAACTCCCAGCTAGGGTAGTGGAAAGCCCAGCCTTCCGCTCTCACATGCAAGTGAAAATTAGCATCTGTCAAAAACACCTATCCCAAGCACAGCAGCAAGGTGCAAACGCAAAGCTGTGTCGTAGCCAGAGCAGACAGCATATCCTAGAGTTGAGACGACCACCTGACATTTTCCATTACATATAGTCCATTTTCTGTCACTTACAAAATTTTGCCAAACTGATACAGTTGAAATTTCCCATACTGGTTATCGACATGAGACTAATTACCTAAAAAAAGTGCTAAATGGTACAGCCATTTCTCTGAGCTGGATTGGGGGGATCTTTTTTCCTTCAAGTTTAAAAAAAAAAATTAAAACCCCAGCTATTTATTTTCCCTCTGCATCATCCAAAATTTGGAACCAGAATCTGAAAATAAGAAAGGATGTCAGAAATAAATTCACCCAACCTGCAGATCTTATACTCGGGAGAGTCTTGCTGCAGTTCTGCAGTTACCCAACCATCCAAGTCCCTTACAGGTATTTTTTCACCTCAGTGCTGCAAGATGTAGTGGGGGGAGGAGGGGGTGATGTTGTTTGGTTTTGGGTGGGTTTTGCCTTTTCTATTTTTTTTTAAAAACACATCTTTTGAGTTACACTAACAAAGCAAATTGAAGCAATATTAAAATACTTTTTTTAAAAATCAAATTTAAAATGTAAAAAATGACAAAAATGAAGGTGTACGGGCAACCAGAATTCAGGCCTTCTGTGTATACGTTGTCTCCTTCCCTAGTAATATCAACACATTCCCTTCTCCAGTCAACTGTAAAAGAAACCCAAACCCCAAAACAGAAACAAAACCAAAACCATCCAAATCATCCCAACAAACCACTTGTACAGGGTTTGCGTGGCAAGGTTTTGGCAGTGGGGTGGCTGCCTGAAGCTTCCCCCATGTCCGATGGAGCCAACACCAGCTGGCTCCAAGATGGACCCACTGCTGGCCAAGGCCAAGCCCACCAGGGACGGGGGGAGCACCTCTGGGAGAATGTATTTAAGAAGGGGAAGAAGTTGCTGCACAACAGCAATTGCAGCCGGAGAGAGGAATGAGAATATGTGAGAGAAACAACTCTGCAGCCACCAAGGGCAGTGAAGAAGAAGGGGGTAGAGAAATCGGGAGCAAAGCTGAGCCTGGGCAGAAGGGAAGAGTGGGGGGAGGTGTTTTTAAGATTTGGTTTTATTTCTCATTATCCTACTCTGATTTGATTGGTAATAAATTAAATTAATTTCCCCAAGTCAAGTCTGGTTTGTCTGTGATGGAAACTGGCAAGTGATCTCTCCCTCTCCTTATCCTGACCCACGAGCTTTTTGTTGCATTTTCTCTCCCCTGTCGGGTTGAGGAGGGCTGTGATGGAGTGGCTTTGGTGGGCACCCGGCATCCAGCCAGGGTCAACCCCCCACACCACTATAAATAAACTCTGGCATTTCCTATTACGTGAAGGGCTGTTTGACCCAACAGCCTTCAGGTTTTACACACTCTTCAGTTTGTTTTCAATTCCCTTCTATCGATTCCGCTGGTCTTTTACTCTTTTGAGTCAGATTTTAGGCACCTCACGCTCCGTATGTTATCCAGCACGGACTGTGTAATCAGAGTTGAACAAGTAACAAATCACACACCCACGAGCTGTGTCCTCACGAGTGTGTGCATACTGCATGCGGCAGGTAGCAAGCGCTTGTCCTTTCTGGTCTGTAAGCTGGGAAAAACCTGAACAGCCACGATTGCATAGCACCAGGACCAAGCTAAAAGAGTTCAGCTAGGTTTATTTCCAGAAGAGACCGCAGGCAGGACGAGCCTGTGCCTGGGGGACGTGCCAGCGCACCAGTGCCACTGGAGAGCAGAGAACTGCGTTCCGCACCCTGCCTGCTGCAGCGCGGAGAGCCCGTTCAAGACACTGCACTCTGCCTGCAACGCCTCCTTTTCCCCTCCATTTTCTATCTTTTTACAGGCAAAGACATGGACTGGAAGTGAAGCACTGACTCATGCAGGAGAAACAGCTCAAACGTGCTCCCTCTTGTCAAGAAGATGAAGGGCCTGTGTGTTGCTGGAAGTGAGATCTGCCAGACGCTCATCAAATTTGAGTCCCCAGCTGGAATTGCAATCCAGGGACCCGGGTAGCAGAAGGCCACCGCACTAAACTCCTCTGTGCTCAGACATCAGCATCGCCGTCAGTGCTACAGCGCTCACCTTCATGGTACGGGCAAGGATAACCACCTACTCTTCATTGCTATTCCTTTTACTCCACAGAAGAAAGCAGGAACAATAGTTCATTAGCAAGCACAACATAATTAACAGAGTAATAATGATCAGAACCATTCTTGTTCTAAAATCTTTGCTTGGTTTTAAAGGACTTTGACTATTAATGACATTGCACAATGAGGACTGCAGCAGCATGGC
The DNA here is from genome assembly GCF_047716275.1 of Strix uralensis. NCBI lineage: Eukaryota > Metazoa > Chordata > Aves > Strigiformes > Strigidae > Strix > Strix uralensis. Next base: position 17,859,336 of record NC_133988.1, read on the forward strand.
AGCATTAGAAATGATTCACTGCCCCAAGATACCAATGTATTCAGGAATGCACAATTCTGCAAGCTTTTCCTGATCAATCTCTGTGCACAGAAATACAGGGAAGACACAGGATCTGCAAGGAATTAACAGAGATCCCTGCAGACTGAAAATAATATAGAGAGTGGTTATAAATATCTTGTAGGACATTTGCTATCAGATGTTCTAATTTTATATGTAACACAAAAAATATCATTATCATTTGATAAGAAATGTGCTAGAGTCATTCCTCAATGGGACTGAATACACAGATTCTGCACATGTTTATGCTACTGCAGAAAAACTGCAATCACACAGCCAATCTCTGAAAAGTGGGCCATGTGATAGTTTCCAGACAAGCGAGTTTGCAATCAGAAAATAAGTAAAACGTACATTAGTAGATCAGGAAATCCTCCAACAATCTCCTCAGGACAAGTACTTTGAAGATGGAACCTCCTAAGCCTGACTAGGACAAACTTACTTTGAGGATCATCTCGGTATTTGCATCCTGACAGTGTGTTAGAAGTCTCTCCATGGGAAAAAAAAAAAACACAAAACAACGAACCACAAAACTTTTAACAGAAAACCTGAAAAATTCACTGTCTGGAAAAACCTCCTCAGCATGAGAAGACGGTCTTCTTGGTAGTCAAACATCGACCGCTGTCCTACATTAATATCAGCAAATGCCAATTCAGTTACTAGGCAGACTTCTCACACAACAGATCTTCCTTTGGGGAGATGGAAAGCTTAGAAAAGTGGCATATCAAATAATGACACTGACATGTGATTTTGTGACTGTGCATTTCATGAACTGGGAGATGCGGTACAGTAAGCCAGTGGAAAAGCAGCCAACAGCACCACATCCTCAAGAACATCTGCTCCGTGCACAGCAAACACAGCAACCACCCAACAGCAGGCATCGTCACTTAACCCTGCAACCTCTGATCACTGATCTCTCCTAGGTGGGGATGCAACAGTTAAATAGATTTGGGTAGCTCTGAATGTTTGTTCCTTCAGTAATACAGTCTCATTTTAAAAAAATGAGAAAGTAATTCAGCAGGGTCTGAAGGTTTAAATTTTAATCATCTCCCCTTTGCCCTTTCACAAGACTATTCCCAAAGAAAATTCTGCTTCAAAGCATCACTGTTTCAGGCACCTGAACCAATAAGCCTCTGCTCCGAAATACACAACAGCAAGGGAATACACTGTCCCCACTGCTTTTAAATACACGTCCCCACCCTACACACACTGATCCTCACTCCTCACCCAGCCTGCTGCGCTGCCTTCACACGGCCGGCCCCGCCATCCCCAGCTCCTCCTGGCCGGCACTGGACCGGGCTGGGGCTGAGCACGGGCACACGGGGGCTCGCACACCTCTAGCTGCAGTCTGATAATAATCAGCTTGCTGTTTCACTGAACTTCTCAAAGGTTTAATCCTGTTTTACCAGTCACATGAAACAGACTTGTCCAGAGCAGCTGTAATCTCCTCGAACTAGAGATTTATTATTCCCAGCTAGATGGGAAAAATTAAGAGTGCTACGACCATTTACACTGGCAAAGATATGCCAGAGTAATGTAAAAGATTTGCTTTAAATTAACAACGGGATAGAAAATGCAGAGTTAGTGATGACGCACAACCCTGCTCCCAGGCTTTGGTACTACAACCAGCTAGGAAAGAAAACTTTCAAGCCAGCCCAGAAGACCCCATACAGCCACCAGTTCAGTTAAAATAGATTTTAGCTTAAAGGCAAAGATTCAGCTGGAATTTCCAAGAAGAGCCTTGCACTTATTAAGCTATTATTAACATCAGTAGAAGAGATAACCAATCAGCTCATACAGAAGCCCAGACTCATTTAAAGATTTCTGTTAAGAAAGTAATTCAGTGGGAGAGGTATGAACATAACTGCCATGAGATGCAAGAGCATGGGATGCCTGGCAGAAGGTACACTTTTAAAGCGGTGTCCTGGAAACATCACCTAAAGTATCACTAATTCCTGCAACTGCTAATTCTGAAAGTCCTAGATCCCACTTTAATACCTAGGCTCTAGTCCTAATTTCTGAATCAAAGCTACACAACTACTGACCCTGTGCAGTAGCACTTTTTTGAAATCCCAGACTACTGCAGAAGGACGAACGGTACAGACAGGTGACCTCCATCAGCCTGATTACGTCAGTCCTGATGCAAAAGCCAGAAAAGCCTGTTTCTCTGTGTCCTACCTGCTGCTCTGTCCAGCAAGTTCCACCACAGCCAAAGACACATGGAACCATAGAGTCATTTTCGCAGCAATCTCAGCTTTGTACTTCTACCTCTCTCTGGAAGATTTTATGTGTGTTCATCAGTAAATTAAAAAGCAGTAGCTTAAGACACTGGATTTACCGCGAGAGACAACTATATACCCTACCTTATCTTATTGTTGGGAAATTTCCTTATTTAACAGCTGTTTCCCCCTTACTAATGTAATCCCATTCCCCCATCATCCCACCCTGAATAATCTCTCCCCAACCCTTCCCTGTTTATACATGTTCAATAATCACAGACTTTCATGTTCCCCGTTCACTGTCAGTTATCCAAACGATACAAATTTAGCCCCTTTGATCTTTCCTCATACATCAGTCCCTCCAGGCCCCTAATCACTTTTTTCACTCTTCTCTGAACTCCCTCCAGTAATGATGTGATTCTAATCCTCTGAAAGGAGAGGCTTTTGGCTTCAGTTCTTCACACAGATGCGAGCAAACTAATTCAGAGAGACTTCATAAGCTCCGTGCGTAGTACTGTCACCAGCCGCCAAGCATTAAACCCTGACACTGAGACAAAGATGGAATTGTCTCATGAACACTAGAGATGCCAAAAGCTGAAAGAAAACACAATGAAAATTAAAACGATGAACTGATCAGCACTTTATACAGCCATCAGGACTCTGCATGAGTAAAAGCCACATTTAGGAGACAGGCACAGTTGTCTGCTGGTTGCTTTCAAGAAGCCAGGATCTTACAAAACGGCAGCTCACGTAGCAGCTTCATGATAAATACACCAGGTGAATGGTGTACAAAGCACTGGGGTCCTGCCTACAGCGCCCAAGAGCTGTTTCACAACTACCCCAGGCCATCGTGCAGGGCTGCACGGCAGCGGTGGCTAGGACGAACCCTGCTTATACCAGGGAGTGCCTGGCAGCCCACCAAGGGTCTCCACCGGAGCCCCCAGTCAGCACAAGGGCCTCCAGAGGCCAGGCACAGCCTACCAGTGCCGTCAGTCATGTCCAGTTTTGAAGAGTTTCCAAATTTACAGATTTCTTGCTGAGTTAAAGCCACACTTAAAAATATATATACATATTTACAATAGGATATATGACAAAACCATGTATTAGCGTATACTAGCTGATATAGCTGAGAAAGAAGGAAGCCTACTGCTTCCTTTCTAAAAACACCTCTTGTATATTGATCCAGACAGAACACAAACACAAAGGACAAGTAGCAAGTATCACATAACCATGAAGAAAAGAAACTAGAGATGCTATACACACAACTTGGTAAAGTCAGTTCAATAAAGTCTGAAAGACAGTTAAGTAACAAGTTCTCACTTTACCTGTTACAGTTTGGAAAATGCCCTCAAGCTGGAAAAAAATGTTAAATAAATCTCTCCCCAAAAACACAGCAACCTAATTTTTAAAAGTTATTTTCATGATGTCTATTTCTGACCTTTGTGTTTTAACAGTTATCTTTCTAAAAAACTTTAAATACTGTTAAAATACTGCTTTAATTAGTAGTTCACTGGCTGACTGTGGTCAGTAGCAGCACATCTTCATGCTGTAAGAAGAGTTTTAGATTTTTTGCATTTTCCTCCTTTTGCTATGAGTTTCTTCCTCCACCACCTATGAGACAAGCGGAAGGGATCTGGACACAACTTCCTTGCACAAATTAATAACAAATGTATGTTCCACATGCTACTTTCACCATAACCACACTGCAGCAATGCGACAACAGCTCCAGCTCCTGCCTTTTCTCCCCACCTGGTGCAGAGCAAAGCAGGGACAGGAGCTCCCTGGCAGCCCTTGTGTTTGTCACAGTCACTCCTTGGTCTAGCAGGCAGGCTGCAAAGGAGATGGAGGAGTAACATCAAAGATGCTGCACGGAGAAATTTGGGATGCAGAGGAAAGGAATGAAATACATTAAACAACAGAACCAGATGAAGCTGTGGGTCCTTTTGTCTCCCTTCAGCACAACCCACCTCGAGCGCAGAACAAAGCAGCAGGATGTAAGCACTGCCCGCTTCAGAGAGGTGGCTGCACTAGTTCCCATACCCGAGAGACCAAAGACTACTAATAAGTTAATCCTGATGCAGGGAATCTCATGGTAAGGGAAGACCCTATGTAGAAACCAGCAGGTGTCCTGGGACACCACACAGTGCAGCCAGGCCACGGAGGAGGCACCTGAGCTCAGCCCAAGGGCAGGAGGGCACGCAGCTTGCCTCATTTCAGCGCCGGGCTGCCCAGCTGAGTTCGGAACAATTTCCCACAGCCTAATTCAAATGGACAGATGACTAATGAATGGAGAGGCACAGAGCATGTTTCCAGGTGACACAAGGCACACTTCAGTGCAATGAAGAGTTCAACAGCAAGGCATTGCTGCTCTCCTGCCTTACAGGGAAGGGATCCAGGTCACACGAACACAAATACACACAAGCGCACGCACAACATCTGTGTCTGGTTCACTGACTTCACCAGCAGTACAGCTCCACAAACATCTGTGCTGACCTGCTGGCACAGAAACCACCCCTGAGAAATGAACACCCCACAAGAGTGCTAGCAGCATATACCTGCTTATCCTGAACCTACAGCCGGTAAGGAAGCCGGCATTTTCTGAGCGCGCTTCACGGCTCTAAGTACTGACCAGAGCTGACCATTCCAAACCTGCTGCGCATCATGACAGGTATCTGACCACTGAACAAGTTTTCATATTGCACAAGAACACCAATGCCTGTCGCTTACCTGCCAGTACAAAACACAAGACAACTCTAAGGCGTCAAACAAAGGATTCTAACTTTGCGCCGTATTTCTGCTTTAAGGATTCTTCCAACTAGTCCACATTTATCTCTGCCTGATTAGAAAACAATCAGCACTGGTCCCGTATCCATTTGAACTAAAGCAAAATCTGAGCTCTCCCTATCCTTACCACCACCAGGCAATCCCCCACTAAACCATTTTAGCCCTACCAGGATATCTCATGTCTACATGGGAGTGTGTTCAGCTGGTGCGCAAGCATTTCCACGTGCCCAGATATCAGACCTGCAAATCAGTTCAATTGCCTCATCACAGCCACGCTAAATGTGGCTTATCTGCAGCCTTCAGAAACTCCTCCGAATGGGTGCCCGCAGAGGCAGTACTGCAGACTGTGGACAAGGCATCCAAAGGCACCGCAGACAACACAGCCTATGGCATCGCCACCAACATTTCAGAACTAGACAGGGATAGCTCTGAGACTCCATCCTCTTCACCAGAAAGGACACGATGAACCATCCATGCTTCATGCAGCCCAGCCAATAAGCAGCTAGTGGTCAGGTAACCAGTGGCTGGTTAACTAACACAGCCAAACCACAGGCCCTGCACAGGGGAGCATTGGACTAGATAACCTTTAAAGGTCCCTTCCAACCCAAACTATTCTATAATTCTATCATTCTATGATAAGTAAACTAAGTCCTGAGCCTCTGTGGCCACTGAAGAACAAAATGAACTTAATAAAACTTTATGAACAGCCTCTCTTGGTGATACTTTCCATATTCATAGTTCACTACTCATGAGGCTCAGAGGATTACAATCCTCTCCTAGCTTTTACATGAGTCAAAGCATTTACACAACCCCTCTGCCACTCCCTCTAAGTCCTTGTATGTTCTTTGCTACACAGCAGCAGTCCTCGATATTTTAGACTATTTCCCTTAGAGCATTTTCTAGTGAGCACGTAAATAAACTATGACAAATTGACTCTAATTTGACAACCAGTAATTAAATACCCTTTAAATTCTTTCCACAGATGTGCTGCCTGATTAGTGTATTCTTCACCACAGTTAAGAGATAAATTTCTGACAAAGGAAGGTACCTTTATCAGAATCCACAGGGCTCTGCCCATTGCAGAAAACTTCCCACTTTAAGCACAGGGATTACACCGGGTCCCTAATTGTACTGGAATTCCATGTACTCCAATCTGATCAGTGACCCTCTCATGGCTGGATCCCATGTGCACACCACCAGCTCTCCTCTGGGTGGGATGCAGATCTCCTGCCTCCTCACACATCACGTGAAAGCCAGGAGAAGCCTTATCAAAAAACAGATGGCAGAAACAGCTCAAAACGCTGCATTTCAATGATGAAAAGGTATCGGAGTAAGACAAGAGTCAGCTCCTGTTGGGCCACAAAGCGTTACATCCAACAGCTACGTACATGCCTGGAAGGGCACCAGGTACTGTGCTATGAGCACAGAGGAGATGGAATTCAACAAAGCAGGATTCAAACCAGAAAAATGCTGATGGAAGCACAACGATAGGAATCGCAGCAGCAGGAGACGCCATCTCAGCGCCAGTTTAATGGCCACTGGTGACGCGTCTCCATGGCAGCAAAGGCTGCAGTGAAACTGCTGCCTGAGAAGGGACGGGGCTGATCACGGGAGCACTGGGAGACCGAGCAGCAAACGTTCCCACTGCAGCAGCCTGGCCCTCTCCCTTCTGTATTTCTAGACGAGAGACCCGAGACAAATGGAAATGAAAACCCTTCTGGAACTCGGTCCATAACAAAGCCAGCTCGTAAGCCTCAGCACCTCAGACCTCTCCCTTCAGATGGAGGCACAGTAGAGGAACACCAGGTGCAGGGCTGTAGTGTAAGAGCCCAGGGTAAGAACCCCTTAAACAGGTTCAGGCGATTCAGGGACAAGTGATTTTAATGCAGCTTTAAGTGAACTTTTCACAAGTCAAGAGCTTCAGTGCTGTCTGCATCCAAACCGCCTAACAGCTCTGGGCTGAACGCCTCAAAGGATTCAGTGCTGTTCAAATGAGAACGTTATTGTCCAATGAAAGTAAGCATCAGGTAAGGAAGTGCTTGGGTACACTGGAACCTGCGTTTGTCAAATGGATTCAGCTGAACACAGCGAGTCAAACAGCAGCAAACACAGAGGTGAGAGGAGACGCCTCCTCGTACACCTTCGCTGATCACCGAAGACCCAGACAGACTTGGGATACAGCTTGAAATTAAGGTAATTATCGTTTTGACACCGGGTACAAATGGCACTAGACATATTCTGGCTCCGGAGGCATGAACTAGTGCATCTGTGTACACAGCATTGATTATCTTGTGGTGGGGTCCAGGTTTTCTAGGATTTACTACAGAAGCCACAGATTTTTCACAGAAGTGGATAGGTCAACCACCAGCAGGACCATAAAGATTCTAACAGTCTTGCTAATAATGTCCCTGGAGATACCTGCAAGATCTGGGATTCGCTTATGCTGCAGTGAAACACAACTCTACAAAGAGGGTACAGGTTAATGTAGCCAACATGAACATCTATAATGGGGTGAATCCTAGTTTTACCTGCTTATTGGAACAAAAACATTAATCAGTCAATGCTGAGATGATTAACGGGATAAGATTAAGGTTAAAACTAGAAAATCTATTAACCTATTTAAGAAATAAATGTTGTACCTGGCAGGTCATCAGTCTTTCAAGCCTCAAGGGTTTAGACGCTCTAAGCAAACAGGAGACTGACTCACACAGCTGAAGGCTCTGTGCACTGTCCTGCCACGTCAGAAGCCATATCCCTTCTCCCTAAACTAAGCAGGGTGAGCCACAGACCATCGCTTTAGCTTCAGCTGCCGCAGACACGACGTACCACAACCCTTGCACAGGGTGGGACTTGGGAGGAAAGCCTGAGCTAGTAAGAGGTTGCTACATATGACAGGAAGCAGGAAAAAAAGAAACCAGCATCTGGAATGGCAGATTCAACTTCATGTCTGTATCATAACAACTATTAATTCGGCTCGTAACAAAAGTTTTAGTCAGAAAACTAAATTCACCCAGTCTGCCTGTTCTAGTCTGCGTATATGCTTGTCATTCAACTGTCACACTTACCCATTCACTGTGTGTTGTGAGAATAATTGGAAAGAATTTTAATTATGTCTCAGAAGACACATCTTCTCAAGGAGACAGAGACACACGGTCCACCTGCATCCTTCAGTCTAATTTCCCTTAGGAAAATTCCCCTCTAATGCATTATTTCACATCAGACAACCTACTACACAGAGCAACTCTCCAGACTGCACCGATTTGTTAAGTTTGGTGTTTATCACTTTCTACTTTTTAAAGCCATGTATAGAGCCAGTCAGGATTGTGAGAGCCCAGATGACCTGTTCAGAGGGATGCTGAACCACAGAAATGAGAAAAGAAACGCTGAAGGTGCCAGGGGTCCAGTACTTTCCAAACACAGATTTAGAAATATCAGGAACATTGTCACCTTGACAAAGAAGGCAGCTCAATGCACAACCCATCCATGAAATTCCATAATAATCCATACCCTGTCACTGATGAGAATGCTCAGTTATGAGATGATAATGTACAAATATGGTTGGATAACTGGCATCAAATAGTGATACAGTGCCTTGTACTTTTCGTAAGTAACTAGAGGTTGTCATGCCTGCTGGATTTTGAGGTGTAAGGAAAAAAAAAAGGCTCAGCTTTAAGTATTTACTTCAAGATTTACCACAGATGGTTTTCTTCAACAGCAGAACTAGAATACGACAAACTAACAGGAAAGCAAGCTAAAGAGCTGTCAGTCCTGACCAGGTAGCCCCTGCAACTTATTCTGCACCCACTTTTCAGTAGGACTGTCAGGTATCTTACAGACAGCACCATCCAGAAGACACAACAGTTGCAAATGCTTCTGTGGTTTGGACTGTGGAAAAACAGAGAATAAGATGACAGTGATTCAACACATATCCAGGAGTCTTGAACTTAAGCCTGACTGTAACTGGCCAGTTACAGTCACAACGGCACCAAGACCTTGTCTCAGGTGGAACCGAACATACATATTTTTGCTGTCAAGACCCTTGTTTTGTAACAGTGGGCACCAAAAAGCATTCCTACTCTCCCAAGACTTCTCCTGTGCACTGAAGAAAAGCTACAGTAATTTCTGGGGAAATTTGTAATAGGAAGAGCATTGGATTGCTCTTTAGCAGAGTTGTAAAGAATTTACCCTGCCTCCCTTCTTCACTTATGTATCACATACTAGATTCTCTTCTTACAAAAACCGCTTATTAGTCACCGGGCTAATGAAGCACACGGCTGTCCTCAGTAAGGTGCTTCCCCACACCAGCTGGCTCCTCTACTCAGGGCAGTTTGATGCAGCTGCCATCGTTACCTCCCCGGGACGGCTCCTCCACTCTGCTGGAGGCCGGATGACAGTCTGCTTCCCGTTCACCCCCGGGTGCCAGTCACAGCCACAGCTGTCAGCCTTTCAGACTGCCCTGGAAGGCTGACACTGACGCTTCCAGCGAACTCTGCCTGCCACGCCAGAAGGGCTGGCTACGGCAACGAGCCCGACCCCAGCGCGACACGGGGCAGAACCACCTGCCAATGCACCACCACACCTTGCTCAGCTCCCACGTGCCTCCTAGAAACACGCTCTGGACGCAAAGCCACCGAGCGCAGAACAAGCCACATCCCTACAGAACTCACTCAAATACTTCTTTATGGATAAAACTGTACATCTTTCTGTTTGAAATGAAACTTTCAGTCACAAGCCCTTGCTCTGCCTTATCTCAGGAAAACACTGTTAGGTGGCAATTGACTTCACAAAGTCCTGCATCCAAGCATACGGCCCAACTTCCAGATCTGGAGCCTTTCCTGTGGAGTCAGCACAAGTGCCAAACATTGAGACAGGAGCTGTAAACACAACCAGGGCACTGTCCTCAGCCCAAAACAGTTTCTGCTCACACAGTCACTCCACATAATCCTGTCAGCTCTGCCCAACTGTAGGTCAAGAATCATGCATGATGCTATAAGTCTGACACTGCAACCGAAACATCCTAGCAGGCGAGACCCCTGCTTCGAATAACTGCTCCAACAAGGATCATGCCTTGTAATCCACACTGTCAGTTCTCATTTGTTTGATCATGTCATGGCAGGAGAAGCCATGAATCGAAAGGAGGGAGTAACTCCCTGCTTACGACAAGCTGCATGACACTGGGCATCCACGGAGCCTGCACTACCTGTGTTCCCCAAGAAACCACTGACAACCTGCAGCGGGTTGTCCCTGGCCAGCAGCTAAGTCCAGCACAGACACTCACCCACTTGTCCCACAAGTGGGACAGGAGAGGGAAGAGCAAAGGCATGAAGACTTGTAGGTCAAGATAAAAATAGTTCAATAAGCAAAGGAAAGAGAAAGAAAACAACAAAAATAAGTGATGCAAAGGCAATGACTCACCACCTCCCACAAGAAGAGCGATGCCTGGGCAGTCTCTGAGCAATGGCTCCCTTCCCAAAGAAGTCCTCCCCTCAGTTTCCATTGCCAAGCATGTCATCACACGGCACAGAACATCCCTGCAGTCCATCGGGGTCAGCCATGTGCCCTCCCAACCCCCAGTCCACCCCGGGGGCAAAGTAAGAAACAGAGGCAGCCTTGATGCTGTGTTACCAGCACCACCCTGATCACAAATCCAAACCAGCACCATATTCCACCCGAGCCAAACCCAGCACAGCCCTGTGCCAAACTGACACAACCACACTGACTATCCTCCTCGGCACGAGGCTCACCTAGCACCGCAGCAGGAACGCATACATCAAAAACCAAACAAAAAACCCAGACACCCAGTTAGTTTACTTGTGCCAACTACAAATGAATCTGATGTGATGCCCTGAATCTCTGTAGATCATTTAGGACGTGAACGGCTTTACCGTCAGCCTACTACTAGGTATCTGTGCAATTAAGTACAGTCAAACACAGGCAGCGAACTTACACTCTGCTGAGCGCATCAGAGCACACAGCATAAGCTTCAAAGGCCGCCCTTTGGGATGAAACAAAAGTCCAAGAACAACTGTGGCTCGGGGAACTTTACATCTCTTTCACTGAGTGCCTGGACAAAACATTAAGTCTTTCCCTACATTCCTTTACCCACCAAAATACAGGTCTAGTCATTCTAACCACTGCACACATCCACGTCCAAAACAACAGGCCTTCAAACTTTGGGGAGAGAGGACTTCGTACCAAAAGGCTGCAGGAGATAGTAACTGGGCCACTGGAGCACCTCCTTACTAATTATCCCAGAGTGCCCATTTGCTATGTAACCAAGGAAGAAAGCATGTCGGACTTGAGCAAAGCTGTCTTCAGCAGCTTATGGAATGCTTCTCTAAGCCATGATGCAATTAACTGCCAGAAAGTGCTGAGGCAGGCAGAATTAGGAAGCTATAACAAATCAAGTATATAATCCTACACCATTTACATTTAAAACAGCTGAATTGCTTATAACTCAAAGTGCTGTAGCATGTTTACAATTTTATTTCCTAAGATCTAGATGTCTTATCCCCCGAGCAGGACAAATGAAACAATGCAGCTTCAAAGCCAAAATGGGAAAAGACTCCAAAGGCGGCGCAGCTCTCCAGAGCTTCCTGACGTAGGCAGCAATACCTGCCATCCTGAACCCCAAGAGTCACTGTGAAAATTCAGAACTACTAAAGAATCACAATTACCCCAGAAGTTCTTGATTAGCCCATAGGAAATTTGAGTAATGTACAATATGGAGACCACCAGGTTCAGAAAACACCTCTGCATACAAACAAGGGTGCAAGCGCTTCAGCATTCTTGATGCAATATTCAGTCAACTGGCAGAGAGAAAAAAGCGACTGCTGTTAAATTGTTTAAAAGGGCTTGAAATGTTGTCTACCTCCTCGGCACTGAAACAGATACCAAACAGGACACGACAATCAAAACAGTAACAATCCTTGAAATTAATTTACAGTGTGAAGAGTCTATCCCTTCTTGCCTTAACTCTCTAAATTGTAATTGTCAGAATGTCATCTTCCCCAAGTTCGTGTATTATCCCGTAACAGAACATCAAGCGAGCTCTTCTGAATCTCTAACTCATACAAAATTTCCATTATCCTAAAAGTCTCACAAGGCACTAGCTTTTTAAAAAGCATTTGGGGGGGGGGGGGGGGGGGCAAGGACAGGGAGACATTTCTGTAGACTCTGAAGACTTCTATAGGAGTCTATTTAAAAACAAACAAAAAATCCCCATCAAACAAAAACCACACACACAAAACACCCTGCTTCTTTCTTAAAAGACAATAAAGGCAAGGTATGACAAGGTCCTAAGCTTAAGCTACAGTGTCCGAAAGAGAACATACTCTACTCAACACTGATGTCTTCAGCAGTCCTGGCACAAAAATGGTAGGGCAGCCACAGATCCAACAGCTATCGAAGATGACAGGAATTCCTCCGCTAACTCAGATGAGTTTTTAGATTGGACTGCTGGGCTGAAATTGCTGCTACTAAATGCTCAGAAGATAATGTCAGTTAACAAGGAAAGCAACACACAGACCCCACAAAGTGCTTTTCATTTCTGCCAGCTACACAAAGTACAGAATAAATGTTTAAGAAAAACATATAAAAGTGACACCTGTACTCAGAAACCTCATCATCATACAACCAGCTGCATTAAGATGTGTGACACGCTGTGACCCAACGCTGAGAGTTTGCTAACTCTAATAGCTGGCCTCTAATAGCCTTCACTGCGACAGCAAAATGCCCCCACGAAGGAGCGCTGGAGTTCCACCCCAGCACGGCAGAGCAGCTCACGCCGCTTTTAACAGTGGGAACACTGCAGATTGCAGAGTATCAGGTACGCGTTCAGAGTCATCAGAGCTGAAGCACAGCTGGGGCTTATACTCATATGGCAAATTTCTCTCTTTAATGTAACTTTGATACTGAGATGTGTTAAATCTCTGATTTTATTGGCAGATGCTGACTGTATTTGCCTAACCTCTGAAGCCTGCTGATTGACAGTGTTAATGCACTTTTTAATGGATGAAAAGCAAAATGACAGCTTTTGGCTCACTTTCAAGCACATTTCTTCACTGCAAAATACCCTATAGCTCAATCGGCTTTTCATACAACCTAAGAAACCTATTCTTCATTGTGTTGCTAATAACTGGTGGCATACGGAAGAACACAGGAGCTGGATAGGAATACCTACCCAGGGAGCTGCTTTACTTCCTGAAAGGAAGATGTTTTCTTCCTTTCTTTAATTTGAGCTGCATTGATCTGATCTCAGAAAATCCCAGACAGAAGTTAAACATTACTTAAAAATAATTTCTTCGCTCTTTCTACACCAAACAGTTTGCCCCCAGACTTTTCAAGAAGAGCAGCTATGCTAACAAGAAGCTAGTGCTCCAAGAGTCAGAGGTAATACCTTCATGGGCAGAGGGACCGCATTCTTACACATGAAGGAAACTGCTGATAGACTGGTTTGGGTTGGAAGGAACCTTAAAGCCCACCCAGTCCCACCCCCCTGCCCCGGGCAGGGACACCTTCCACTAGCCCAGGTTGCCCAAAGCCCTGGCCAACCTGGCCTTGAACCCTTCCAGGGAGGGGGCAGCCACAGTTTCTCTGGGCAACCTGTGCCAGGGCCTCACCACCATCACAGGGAAGAATTTCTTCCTTAGATCTCATCTAAATCTCCCCTCTATCAGTTTAGACCTGTCACCCCTCATCCTATCCCTACACCTCCTGATCAAGAGTCCCTCCCCCCTTTCCTGTAGCCCCTTTCAGTCCTGGAAGGCCACTCTAAGGTCTCCCCGGAGCCTTCTCTTCTCCAGCTGAACCCCCCAACTCTCTCAGCCTGTCCTCACAGGGGGGTGCTCCAGCCCCCCGAGCATCTTCGTGGCCTCCTCTGGCCCCGCTCGAGCAGGTCCGTGTCCTTCTGATGTTGGTACTCCCAGAGCTGGACTCAGCACTGCAGGATGGTCTCACCAGAGTGGAGCAGAGGGGGAGAATCCCCCCCCCCCCCCCCCCCCCCGCTGCCCACACTGCTCTGGGTGCAGCCCAGTTCTTTGTTTAAATGCAACAGCAACAAAAACCCGCAGCTGATAAGCCTCACCCTCGTGATGGAGATGCAGCTGGAGGGAGAATGACTCTGAATCCTCCAACACAACTCCTGATTGGCAGAACATTCTTAAAGCCTCCCTAGGAGAGTAAGGAATTTCTCCGACAACATAATTTGTTATGGTCATCCACAGCAAACTGAGATGTGCCTCTTTTTGGAGGCAGCAAGGAATTTCCTCTAATACATTTAAGTGACTCTGTTGAAGAAACAGGTTAAACTTTAACAGAATCTCATAAAATGAGAAGTCTGGTACAAAAGATTCTCCCTCCTTTCCTACTGGCTGATATGTGAAGCTCCATCAGCCCCACACAGGCTGAGTTCCGTTGCTAGACTCTGCTCTGGTCACAGAGCATACTGTTGTTTTCAGGACTCTCAAGGTGGACAAGGTGGCACTGAACCTTCTTGTTAACATGTCTGGAAGCCTACCAGTCATCTTTTACCCATCCATAAGTCTACAAAAAGCTATTTGCTCTTTTCTGTCCCTGCAACAGTCCTTGGGTCTGAGCCTAATTATGAATCTCATTTTACTCTATGAATGTCAACCATGATGGCAACTGTTGCCTACAGCATCCATTTTATAGCAAGAGCCTGACACCTTCTGCAGGTCTAGAAGCCCATGACAGGGCAAAGAGGACCACTACAAAAAAAGAGCCTAATCTAATGCAACAATAGCTGGCTCTAACAGTGGCCATTTATTTGGCAAAGCTTCCTATCTAGAAGATAAGAGCAAGAACAGAGGCAGAGTTTTAAAAGAAAACTGATATTCTAAACACAGAACCGATTTGGTTATGAGAGGTCTGGTTGACTGGCTGCAGGACTCCAACCGACCAAAGCTCACCGGCGTGGTAAGATCGTAACAATGGAAGCTGTGTTCCAAAGCCTGTTGCTTTGCAGAGTCCTGTAACTCTAGTGTCTTTTATGGTAACAGGACTTGTGGCTAAGAAAGTCCCCACTATACCAAAACTCACGGCTTTATGGCCCCTTGGTACTTCTCAGGTGCAATCAGGAAACCAGGAAGGCACCAGGGACATGCCAAGGAACCAGCGAGTCTGGGGAGAGAAGACCCTGGGGTATGCACTCCATGCTGTGGCAGACTGGCAATGGGGTTTCTCTACCCAGATACACCTGGTAGGGGTCTGCATCTGAGCAAGAGCTCCAATTTAGAACCAGAAATTCACAAAAGGGCTCTCCAACCATAACAGATTAACATTTCTATGGAAAATGGGATGGTGCCAAGTCGTAACAGTCTCTGTAAAGTCCTAATTAACATGAATAACACAGCTGGATATTTTACATATCAGCCTTCTAAGTCACTCCTTCCTGCCACTTAAGAGTAAAAATAGTAGAATGTTTTATGAAGGTTAATTCATGGTTGCTTAGGTGTGATTCCACTTTAGGAGAAGGCAGAATGGCTAGCCCCTTGCAGTCACCCATACGGAGGAGGTATGGATAGTCTGCCTTAGTGGTTTGCTGAAGGAAGCTACAGAACAGCAGGTTTGTCAGGGAAATGTGGATACTTGGCAGAATATAAATGGAATTACCTTTCCTTCCATTCCAGACCTGGGTTTCAAAGTAGATGAGCTGATATCATCACCTGGCAGGTTACAAGATAATCATAGAAGAAAATAATAATGACAAGGTAAAAAGAAAAACACAAAAAATGCTGAAGAAGAACCAGCACAGTTTACCATGAGATCAGACAGTCGTTTTATCACTCTGATGGCAGTCTAGCTCAGAATACATTTTGGCATGCTTGTTTACAAATCTGAATTGATTTGAGGAGGGGGCAGCTCCCAGAACAACACAGTTTTATTTGGGTTGTGTACCCGCAAAGCCGCCGAGAGCAGCGCCCCAAGGCAGCCAGGTCGCCCCTCCAGGGCCGCCCAGCTCCTCTCCCAGCACAGCGCCGGGGCTGAGAGCCGCTGCCTCTGAGCAGGACGAGTGCCCAGGGTGTGGCAGATGCGGCTCTACCCAAGCAAGACCCAAAGCAGGCTGGGTTTAGCCATGCTGGGTACCTCTGCGCTGGGGCCTGCCCTACAGCAAGCACAGCAAAGGCCTAAGCCTGCACTGGCTAGCACCAAGCCTAACACAAGCTGGTTTGTGTCCAGGTGTCTCTCCCTTAACATCTTCAACTTACGGGGATGATGTAAACAGCCCGTGTGGACACAACACTGCAACCCGGGCACCCGGCCTCCCCGGGTTCCAGTGGCAGACACCCACCCAGCTCTTCAGGCTCAGCTCCAGCTGAGCTAGGCTCACTACGGTAATACCCCTGGGCTCGATCGAGTCAGTGGCTGCCCAAACAACAGCTTCTGTCCAGGAAAGATTCAACTGAATTGTACACTAACTGCAAAGAGTGCTTTTACAAACTATTTTCCATTAAAAGGACAAAAATTATTTGCAACTAAAGCCACAAAACTTAATTTTGATTCCAGAGTTTCAGACTAGGCTATCCCATAAACATTTCCATCTCAGCTGTAGTGTACCTCAGGCAAGAAACTAAACAAGCCTAGATCTGGGTTATTAAAACAGCTGAAGTCACTGAATTGTTCATGCTCCCAGGAAAGGCATGTAAACATAGTTTGCAGTAAGATCTCACACTGAAGTTCATCTCACAATCCCTATTTACTCCATTAAATGTAGCAAGCTAGTAAATAATAAAAATAAGAATAAAAGAAACAACAAACAACTCTGATAGGAAGCATTTCCATATAACGGAAAAAAAAAAAATCATCACAACAGTAACACCAAGGCTCGGGCCTCCAAGCAGCATGGCCCCACCAGAGCCGGCGGCCGCTTCTCCTGCAGGCCGGGCCAGGCAGGGCTCTGCTCCCCCCTCACAGCGTGGGGAGCTGCCGAGGAAGCTGGGCCCCCGAAACCAAGCTTGCTCCCCACAGGTCTGCTCCCCGGCCCAGCCCCAGCCCAGCTCAGGCAGGACCATGGCATTCACCTAGGCCAGCTCAAGCCACACAGCCTCGCTTCGGGGAACGAACCTGAGCTGTGCTGATGGCACCATCCGTACAGCTTTAATAAACACCCAGGACAAATGCTGCCACCATTCTGAACTGTGGCTAACCAAAGAGGAATGGTCTCAGAGATGATTCCAATTAAACCAATGACACAGTCAGGTATTTTATTATTTATTGAGTCCTGGTTTCCTCAGCACAGGAGAAAGCAATCAGAGAACATTTCCCTGTTCATCTCTCCAAACCTTTTTAAGCCAGCATCCCAGCAAAAAATCCCCTCCATCCTGGGCTTCTGCTGTTATCCTGCACTAGGTATTTCTCTAGCCTGGTTTTGGGCCATCTTGTTCACCTTGAGTAAGGAATCCTTTCCCACTCCTCCACACACATTCTCTCCTTCCCAACTACTCTACTGACATGGGTTGGATGGACTGGTTCGGCCATAAACTGTACAATTTCACTTTGCCTGTATTTTGTCAGATTTGTATGCTTAGCTGTTCCTGTCAAACCAATATTCCAAGTTTCCAGTTAAATATATTTAGCAATACAAGCTGCTGCTGTTCTTACAAATTAACTCAGGAATTCCTATTATGAGGGTCCATTAACCAGAGCAGAGAATAAACTTCTGCTTAAATACAGAAAAATATTATATATATGCTAAAAAGCACTAATTTCATTTGGCAGCTGAGGACTCTATTTTTCCCATCTGACATCGAGAAGTGACATTCAAACTTGTCAGAAAGACTCCAAATCAAGAAATTCTTTTCCAGGTTCAGTTCAAATACAGAAATCTATCTGATAAACATATACAAATACAGCAAGACAATAAACCACACAGAGCAGTGCCTACAAAGCCACAAGTCTGGCTATGCAGAAGAGGACAGAGACATCAGCTTTCACGTGAACGGGAGCTGTCAGGCCGTGCCACGCGAGGACGTTGGCCTCGCGGAGGGACAGGCTGCAGGCAACACGCTGATTACATCTGAGCAACTTCTGATTTCACAAGCAGGCAAAGTGGGTGCACATCCTCTCCAAGTGAGGGAGGAACATTGCACCAATCTAGAAAGGTTATGATCTTCCCCAGTTTCCCTGCACTGAAAAGGCTTCTTACTCACACTGCACACAAACCACACCTGAAGTTTCCCTTAGACTTGACACCCACGATCACCAGAACACACATGTACAACGCGCATGTCCCACACCCTTGCTATAAGGAGTAAGTTCTTACCTTTGCTGAGTATGACAACCTCTTCTTTCACCTTCACCCACATCTAAGTTTCTTCTTGTACTTCTGTATGCTCATTTTTAACCTCTTTTGTCAGCTCTTGAAATAACAGACCCAGTTTAAGAGAAGCTTTGTGCATATTATTGATTTTTCTTCTAAACCAAACTAAGTTTTAGTAGAAATTCAAACGGATGAGCAGGATTAAAAGGGTGATTTTACATATACCAGAAGGTTACAAAGCCCATTCACAGTAATGAAGGAAGATTGCATTAATCTCCTAAAAGGATTCAAATGCTGCAACTAGAGCAATTCCATTTCTTAACAGGAACAAATTAAGACAATTTCCCTTGCAGAAATTTCTATAATTACAAGTAATTATCTTCTACTCTGAAATTCTCCAGTACAGCACTTACTGCAAAGAGTATTCCTATCAAATGGTCTATTTAGGAAATATAGGAGGAATTGTTTCTTGGTGAATTGTATGTTGTCATCACATGGATTAACCCACAGTTCTGCTCTGCCAGAATATGCATCTATCTTTGATAATAACAAGAATCATCACCAATCCTTATCTGATGACTCTATCATTAGGTTATTATGAAAGCCTAAAAGATACAGACTTTTAAAAATGCACGCAGAGAAGGGGAGGAATAAAGCACATCCACAGATTAAGTCAAAGAAAGATCATTCACAGCACTGCACTGGACAATGCAGTTCTTTTCTGCTGGGTAAATCAAAGGCTCAAAGACAGCATTTTGATGCACATTCTTTTCGGGCAATAAGGACGAGTACGGCAACAGCTGCTGCAGTATGTGTAAAAGCTGTATAAAGACCAAAATATCAGAGGTTACAAGAAACTAAGCTTTGCATTTGTTCTTCTCGTGCATATGGAAAATGTATGTCGGGAAAATGTAATGTCACTTATTCACTATTTTTCATAGGCAAACACGTACAATCCCACATATCTTGTAACCAACTGTGGGAACAGAGTCTGCTGGAATGCTGCTGCCTCTGCACACCTCTGTGGCCATGTAATACCCCCGTTGGCACTTTACTCCTAACCCTGTGCTGCAAGGCACAGACCGGGATTCCAGCAGAACAGCAAAATGGAGCCTGCTCCAAGCCCACGCCAAGAGGCAGCGCAGTCATCACTAAACTTCTGCAGTACTTGACAAATCAGTGATGGATTGAGCTTGGTCACAGCACAGCATCTTCCCAGCATTTTAGAACATCCGTTTTCAAACAGAGCTTATTAGAGCTCGTGCTCTACCCAACAGTTAAATAGTATTATCAACGGGCCAATCTTTACTGTGTTGAAAGACCCCAAATATTTACAGACAGGTGAAGTCAATAATCCACACAGCAGAAAACACAAGTACCAGAGACGATAAAAGGCAACAGCAATCTGACAGCAAAGGACAACATGATCATGTTTTGGGGGGCTGCCCCCTCAAAAACTGCTGGGTCTCTACTGTGTTCACATTACAGAAAAAGAGTTTGCAACACCGAGCGGGTGTCACAGATCTTACTACATCTATGAGACTGAAAGTCTGTCAAGAGAAGATGTAGAACCTCTACCATTTATTTGGAAGTTTGGATCATACACTGTAGTTACAAATTGCACATTACATCCCATCAGAATGTGCGAGATGTGGGGCAAGACTAATCAGGACTTCACGGGTTTTTCTATCGGGTCTGGAAATACACAGATCAGCACAGACACAACACTAAGCCCTGCTCCCACCCAGCCAGCCTTCCTCTCAGAGGGTACCCTCACACTCTCCCCTCCTGTGCAAAACAGAGACTATAAATACCTTTCACGGCTCATCCACATACCACACCACAACAGAAAAACACTTACGTAAATCGAGAACAAAATAACAAAGTCAACAGCTGAATATTTTTTTTGTTTTGAAATTCTGTGCTCTTTCAAAAGCCTCACTTACTACTGCACGAAACACTTCACAAACAAAATACAGTACTGGAAAGCTCTCTCCCTCTCAAATCTTCACTGAAGCATCCAGGACCCACAGCAATTTTAATCACTGCTGAACAAAGGGTATATTCAGCTACTAAATGGTATAAATGAACAAAAATGTAAACTTAAGCAGCGGTAACTTTGTTGGTAATGTGTTGAAGTTAGATATAACCTTGTTCCAGTATTTGACAACCTTCATAGTAAAACATTTTCTCCCTGTACCTAGTCAGAATTTCCTATACTCATGTATTCACTGCCTCTCATCTGCCCCATGCACCTCCGAGGAGTCTCTCAACTTCCTCTACACCCTCTCGGTGGGTGCCTCCTCCTGCTCATACAGCAGCAAGATCTCCTCTTAGGTGAACCCTTTTCTTCTCAAGGCTTCCTCCTTCAAAACTACAAACAACCAACCCACCACAAGGCCACAACCTTCAAAAACCTTTAGCAAGCAGAGCTCCTGCAGTCAAAGTTTGGGAAGGTTTGGCACTAACGTTTGCCTGGGAAGTCCCAAAAGCAAAGCCCTGTGACTGGCACCTAGTTCCAGAGCCCACATCCCCTTAGACCTGACAGCTCTGAAGAAGCTTCTCCATTCCAGGTCGCTGTCAGAGGAAAGCAGGACAGCCCTCTATCGCTCTGCAGGAAGAGGGATTACCAGCTCAGATTGCTATGAATTCAGGCATAACATCATTCCAGAGCCAAGTACTGTATGGCCTTAAATGGAAAAGATCTACAATATTTAAGAGGTCAGGAATACTATCCTTTTTTGTTTATTTAAGCATATAAGAGGGTAGATTTAGATTTTAAAGCCTCTTAAGAAATATGAGATAGGAAAGCTTACTGTGAACGCTTCTAAGTTTAAGTGGTCTCTCATAACTGCTACTTACAAAACTGGGGGGAAGAAACGGGTGGGGAAGGAAGGGAAAAAACAGAGATAAAAAATTAAAAGAAAATAAATTCTTATTTTCACCCAGTATGAGCAGAATTCTGCAAAACAAGTTTGATTTTTCAGCTTGGAAAAATGAGAGCACTTGTCACATGGGTAAATACTGATGCAACCAATCCCACTATTGCCCCGTAACCTACTAATCTGTAGAGAAAGGAACCCAGGGGTCAACTAAACTCGTGCTCCTTTGCAGAAATTATCATTGTCTTACAAGTATTTCTCAGTTTTTTTCTGTTCCGTAGCACAACTCATTTCACCCCGCGACTCGAGAGGGAAAAGGTTACGTTTATACAAGCAGCCCACCCGGGAATCAGCCCCCTCGGTTCCCTCTGGAGCAGAACTCCACAGCCAGTGGCATGTCACCGGCGATCACAAGTGACACGGCACAGGTTGCACTCACCGTATTTTCCCAACAGTGCTTCTGTGCAACACGCCATGTACGCACCGCTGCTGACAGGAGTAAGGTCACAGAAAGATGTTCTGCTGTTTCTAGTGAAATTAAGAGACTGTCTCGTGAACCCAAACACCTTCTATCCAGACTCCATGTTGACTCTAAATTGCACAGGGAGTAAACGGCTCCTCTCCATCCGTGCGGAAGTGGACGTGCATGTCCAGAGTGAGCAGCATGCAGGGATAGATGGAGCCATGAATTGCGGCTCACAGTTACAGGCTAAAAAGAAACCTAAAAAAAAAAATTTAAAAATGCCTGAGCTTTTGGATCCTACTGTTATGCTTTTTAAAAATGACAGTGACCAAGATGTAAATGCACTGTTACAGTCTTGAGCACGTATTTAAAATCCTAATAGAGAACTTAGACATATCACACTATTATAGATCCAAACTTAAAAAAAAAATACAGATCTCAAAGAGATTAAATTATGGCAGAAATGTAATGAGATTTGCATGAATTTACTAAGAGCACGTTTTTTCTGTACAGCAGGAAAACTGAAAAAGCTATTTCTTTCTACTGGAGTTCATATATATGAATGAATCCTCTTACTGACATGCTCTTGGTAAATATGTGTAACTTTTGCATGTCAGTAACAAAGGGATATTGCAGTTTATCACTGTGCATTCATTAATGATTTATTGAATCCTTCATGTAATCCGCACCTGACACAGTCAGTGATTTCATGTTTTGTCCAGCAGTCAGTCATCACAACCATGTAGCAGATGACTCCTATATGGAAATTTTTTTAGTGTCTAAACCAGTTTCTGTTATCAGGCTTCTTAAACCTGCAAAATTTACCATGTTGCTCCTGCACAACAAACCAGGTACACTCAATAAACTCGAAACACCCCTTTTTTCAATTTACTGGCTTTAATAATGCTGAAAGGAGTGCTCTCTCACCTGAACTCCAGTATCCCAGTATACCATCACAAGTATAATGGCTTTTTTATTATTATTATTCACAGATAAAAGAATCTGCATCAGCACACAAGAACACAGCACCATCCAAGGCATCCTCTCATTCCCTCAGCTGAGAGCCTGCAGCAAATCCTGGTCAGCAACGGGTCAGAGCAGCTGGAGGCGAGTCCGGGGGGACGCGAGCCAGCAAGAAGCACCAGAGGCAGAGCCAGGGAGCCGACGGCGCGAGCTCCCTCAGGACAGGGCGCGTGGCGCGCTCACCCTCCCAGCCAGAGGAAGCTTCAAAAGAGGTTGCAATAAGGGACGGACTGGAAAGAAAGATGTCATTCCTGCAGCCTCAGCCGCTCAGTGTATTAACATGGCTAATTTTATGCTTTTCAAAGAATATAATGGGTATAACGCATCAGGCGCATCTGTACCCAGATCACGTGTGATTTCGCTACCAGCCTCCTGAGAGTTCGTCAGGGCAGCTGTGTTCACCTTAACGCACCGGACAGCGCACGCTTGAATTCTAGCCTGGCCTCCCGAGGAAACAGGCAGCACACCTGCCCCCCAGCCCAGCTCCAACGGCTTTGGGGCCACTGACCGTCGGCCAGAGGAACATATTCCAGTGGCAGAGGCCGCCCAGCAGGAACCTTGCTCTGAACCAGCCACCTGCTAGACTGAGACGCAGGGGGAACCCAAAGGGAAATGGAGTCAGAGGCAAGTTGCTAAAGTCCACAGGAAAAGAGTCTTTATTAGTTCTGGTACTTGTGGAAGAATTTAGTAAACAATAGTAATTTTCCAAACTTAGAAAAATATACGTGGTTTACAACAGACAAAAATTATTTCAGTTGCATGCAAACTCTTTTTTTCACTAGCTGAAGGCAAGATAATGCCTTATGCACTATGGGCAATATCTGTATCTTAACATTACCAAACAAAGGAGCTTGCTTACTCCAGGTTTACACACAGGACTAAAAACTGCACGCACTTCTACTCTGCACAGTTTAACAGTTACAAAGGCAAAAATCCCTCAATGAACAAAACATCTTAAACATTTAATAATAAAAAAAACGGGTGAAGCAAAAGAACATGAGTACAAATATAATAAATCAAACAAGACTCCAAATTCAGTACAGCAGCACACATGTTCAGCTTCTGTACTGACAGCTCTCACATTTGGGCATTTTAACAGGAAAGAGGCAGGGAAATCACTTCTCTGAAGTCACTTTCAGAAATGACCGACAGCTATAAATGACCAAGGGCTACAGGAACGCTGGCTACTACGCTGTCTTTCTCATTTTGTGTCCTATTAAGAACTGGAGCAGCCCTGCTTTCTTGAGCAGTTTGCATGAGTCATTTTCTTAAACTGCTCAGTAAAGCACATGACTGCAACACTACAAAGGCACTCGGGCCAGGCCCGCAGAAATCCTGGCTAGACTCACGTGAGTATGCTGGCAACGCTGACAAAACAACCTCTGCTGAGACTTTACTGGTACTACAGTTGAAAACAGAACCTATTCCAACATGAACATAGTTTCCATCACATCATAGCAGGAGTAGGAATTATTTTTTGCTCAGACTAGTAAGATACTTGACAGTTCAGACGAGTTCAGCTATCTTCTGCACTCGCTACACAGTCAAATTTGGTTGCCCAAAGTCAACTCTATTTGGACACAGCCAATAATGCAGAGAAAAAAATAACCATCTAACACTGTGATTTAAGCATAAGTGGGTGAGCCAATACTGCAGAGTGAATCCTGACACTCGAAACGGAATCTTCCAGAGCCGAGGAGTCCAACCAGCAGCCAAGAATAATATTTCAGTGGTTCAGTCGATACTGCTGTAACCATGGCCTGGAGGGGTTTCCATAGCCATAACCACAGGAGTGACTGCACAGTCAGTTGAAAATAGTAAAAACAGACACTTAAAAAATCTATAGCTTGTAGACATCTTAAAACCAGCTTGAAAAGAGGCACAGAGGGGCTTGAAAAATGCACAGACGTTCCCATCGTGCTTGCCCATCATCTGTTTATCCTGCTGAAGACACAATGATTTGAAATGAGAACTCCTCTCACTAGAAGCAATTGTCTGCTTGAAAAAATGAAAGGGACCGCTTCGGAGCGGCTGAGAAGAGATGAGGTATCAGTGACACAAAGCCTGACGGATTACCCGGAGATGCAGTGGCAACACACACTCCAATCAGGACGCCCCGAGCACCGTTTATTTCAGCGGCCAGCACTCCAAGCGAGAGACGCTCTCATGCATTTCACATATGATTTCTATTTCTTCCCTGATGTAAAACACAGTATCACACATCATGCTACAAAGAAAGAAGGAGCCCTGCTGGTTCAAGCAGGTTTTTCCAAAAGAAAAAAAAGAAAAAAAAAAAAGAAAATGAAAAGTATAATAGTCCACAGCTGCCAGGAGCAAGGGGTCACTGCTGAGGAGGGGCAGCACAGCGCACTCGGTTCGCGAGGTTTTCCCTCAGAAGAATGTCAATAAAAAGTCCTGCCAGGCGCGGCGGGGGGAGGTCCTGCGGCCGGATCCGGAGCCCCCGCACCGGCTCCGCGCCCCGGGGCCGCCGCCGGGCACCCGCGGGGCAGCGTCCCCCAAGGGCGGCCCGGCCCCGCCGCGGGCCCCGGCCCGGGCCGCGGCCCCCGCAGCCATGTTAGGCCTCAGCCCGACGGCCCGGCTGAGCGCCCGCCGCCCGGGCCCCCGCGTCCCCTCGGCGTCCCGGGCAAGGCGCGGCGCCACAACCGCCGGGGGACGAGAAAAGTTCGCGACGCCTGAGGCGGGTCCCGCCGCGAGGGGACAGGGGGACACGACGCACGGACGGACGCAACGGACGGCGGGGGGGAGCGCGGCCCGGCCAGCCCCGGGACGGGGACCCGGCCCCGGACCGGGACGGGGGCCCGGCCCCTCCTCGCCACCCACCTTCTTCCGGGGCTGCCATTTCATCATATTTGTAGAGCGGGGACGCGGAGCATCAAGGTCGCGCCCGGGTGCCGGCGGCGAGCGCAGCGGGGCGGCAGCCCGCCGTCATGCCGCCCGGCCCCGCCGCCGCGCCCGCGGGGGAAGGGCCGGCCCCGCCGCGCGGGCCATAGCAGCGGGGCTCTCCTCAGCCGGCGGCGGGCGGCCCCGCCTCACGCCCGCAGCCCGCGGGCGGCCGCAGCTCCCGGGCGCATCGTGCGCGGCGAGACCCGGCCCGGCCCGGCGCCGCCCGCCGCTCCGCCGCGCTCCGAGGCTGAGAGGGGCGCGGGCAGAGCCCCCCCCGCCCCGCCGGCCGGCAGCCCCCGGGCCCCGCCCCGCCCCGCCCCGGACCTCCGCGCCAGCAGGCGGCCGCGGCGCACACAGACGCGGGTGCCGCCCCCCCGCGGCCGCTCCCGCTCCCGCCGGGGCCGCGCCCCGGCCGGCGGGTCCCTGAGCCCACACACACACCCCCCCCCGGCTGGGACGGGGCGGCGGAGCGGGGGGCAGGAGCTGAGGGGAACCGGGGGCCGCCAGCCCCGGGCGGGCAGGGCAGGGCAGGCAGCGCGCGGGGCGCCCGCAGCCCCAGGCCTGGCAGCGCGGGCCGGCGCGCACCTTCCTGGGGTAAAGAAGAGTTATTTGGAATGGGTCGGCGAGGCCAGGGGGCTTCTGCTCAGAATTCCCATTTTTCCACTACAATAAAAACTGCGGACAAAACCCAGCTCGAGGGATTCGGCCTCGTCCCCCAGCGGCGCCCTCTGCACCCCGGCTGCGGGGCAGGTAAAAGCCACAGCAAAGCACCACTCTCCCTCACAGGTACGGTTTTTTCCCGGAGTAGAATCCAAGATGGTGGATTAAAGAGGCCAGAATGTGCTTTACTCGTGATTCTCCAAAATGCAAAAGCTCAGGACTCACCCTACAAAAGTGTTTTGGCTCTTGGAAATATTTTGAGGCAATAGTCGAGGGGCTGAGATCATCAGCAGAACAGCCCAAAGTCCCACCATGCATCAAATCTGAACAAAGCAATGACAAGGCCACAGTTGCCCCGTGCTGTGGTGCTTGCAACGTGATATAAAATACAATCTACAGAGCGGACAGCAGAGGATATTTTGGGGAGAAGAGCCTGTTCTGTTCTTTGAGCTCACCGCCAGGGGAAAGGGATAAACCAACTAGGATGAAACTGGATCTTCCAATGAAATTTCCCATCCGATGCATCTGTTTCTTCCGCTCCTCCTGGCTTGGCTCACATGCATTGAGGGGAATCACAACTTCACCTCCCTGTGTTCAGCACCTGGATTGTTACAGTCGAAGAAAACCAAAGGAGACATACCAATCCCAGCACCGGTGCAGAATTCCCTGCAGCCTGATGCAAAATTCTTAACACACCTTTTATATCCATCAAACTGAGAAACTAAGTTCTTGAACTGCCATATACTCCTGTTCCAGTATACTGCTGTTGTACAGGACCTGTAAAACTTGTTTAGACTGAAAACAATCCAGACAATATCTCAATACTGAGATTTTTTTTATCTGGATAAAAAAGATGCAAGATTCAAAACATGGTCCATAAAGTCCATTCTAACCAACATCCTGCTGGAGGATGCAAGATCTGATTTGATTCTAAGAAGCTCTGGCTTTTCTCCCTGGTAATAGCATTATTTATTTTACTGAAATGTAATTTTTTCTCTACTCAAAGAGAAATCTGTCTTTTTCTTCCCCAGTAAATAAAGCAGAATAAATTTCTTCTTACCATTAAAGTGGGTCACCAAAAAATCCCACTTGCTGAAATCTGCAATCTAATGTTCTACTCTCTCATTAGTAGTATTCCAAGAAAGTGGCCAAGACCTGCAAAAAAAAGGGAGCTATTCATTCTTGTAAGAGGATCACAGAGAAGAAGGTCCATGTCACTGTCCCGTTCATTTGCTTCATGGGATCAAGTGTGACATGTCTGGTGTAACAGGCTGACCCTCCTCCGGGTTCTGGGTCGGTCAGTGCCTCCGGCTGAGCTGAGGTGGCAGCAAGGAGGTCACAGGTGAAATGCAGTAAATGCACACAGTGCTCCTCCTGAAGGACTGAAGACACAAGAACCCCAGAGAGGTGCAGCAACTCATCTCCCATTTGCTTGTTTAAGAAATTTAACCAGTTTATGACTGGAATATCTGTGTGGTTTCAGCTTTATATCGTGGTTGGAGTACTTGTTCTGCTGTGCTTGCCTCACTGCTAACAATACTGCAGACAGAAGGTAAAGCTGGGCAGCTGAAGCATCCTGGCCATCTCCCAGAAACAGGTTATGCTGAAACTGCAAAGCTTTAGCCTGAGCTCTGGGTACTGTTCTGAGATAATTCTCTAAAAAAAGGAACAGAGAGTCTCAGGAAAATTAAAAATCCTCAGTACAGGAACACAACTCCATTTAACTGGGTTTTATATTATTGAAATGGTGCAGAGTCATAGTTTTCCTTGCTATGATGAATGACAACAGTGCCACATCTCAGAGGTAAACAATAAATGGAACCGCAAATGTGGTATCAAAACATCGATCAACAGATATTTACTGCTGGGTCCCTTGGAAATACAAGGGTCAGCTGCTTTTTGTTGCAGTTCCTCAGTCCTGAGGGACGGTGTGCTGCAGATCCCATGGGGGCAAGCCCAGCTAACTCAGGCAGGGTGTTTCAGCTCAGAGCCTCTGGTCAGAGGATCCCTGCCACAGTGACTGCATCAGCTCTGGAACGAAGACAACACTCAGGCAGCAGGTCCAGAGCACGTTGGCCTCAGTCACAAAGCCACCTTCAGTAGTTCCCATCTTGTCCTGCACCACCCTCAAACACCACCACCCCCCACCCCGTTCTGTGTTTCTCTTCACACACCTACCACTGGATTACTGAAAGTACTTGCGGCAGTGTGCTAGACATTAAATCGCCAAGAAGATACAAGTGAAAAACAAAGCTTTGAAAAGCAGCAGGGACAGAAGAGAACAGGTGTGGCAGCGCAGAAAAGGAACTCCATCTGGTTTTACTTATCAGAGCTAGCGTATCACTGAGCTGTGCCCTTCTATTATACTAACAGTAGAGCCAGTGTGCCCTGAAACTCACTGATTTCCATAAATTTAAAAACTAGCACTGACAATTCTGAAGAGTTCTGTAAATGGCAGAGTCAGTACTCGAGTAAAGAAAATAAACGCTCAGAATCAGACAATGCCATTTACCATGATGCTGTCAGAAAGCAGCTTAATTTAATTCACGGACAGATTGCAAAATGTGTTGTTTTGACATGATCAACAAGAGATTTTTGAAATTCTTCCTGAGTAAAGATAATTAACAGGAAGCAAAGCAGGAGCTGTGCGTATACACCTGTCACAAAAGGGAGCGAGCTGCTTCGCTCCTAATCTTAATTCTTACTCCAGTGATTGGCATTTCTGCTATATTTAAACTTCTTTTTTTTTTTTTCTGCTTTTGAAAAAAAAAGATAATGTTGGCACTATTTTCAAAGCCATAGAAAATATCCAGAATAAAGGCAGTATAAATGCCTGGTATCTGAAGAAAATGGCAAACATTCTTCACTCTTTCAAAGTCAGAGAGTTATCTGACTTCTTTAAGATTAAAGAAGATGCAGTATGATTTTTGGTTTTGTTTTTAGGGTCCCAGTTTTTCTTCCCAGGTTGGAAGCCACTCAGTATGTAGCGATTCAATTGCCAGAACATGCTGAAACCATCCTCTTATGCTGGCAGCTTCCATCTCCTCCATCATGAGAACAGAATCCTCATGTCCATTTCAAAGTGAACCAATTCATTTTCTCAAGTAATCAGCAAAGCCAAGAAAATTCAGGTGCTGGTGCTTTGTAAAGTTGTCTGACTCAGTGGACAAGTTGTGTAATAATATGAATACGAAGTAGAAGATAATGTTGATCCATCAAAGTTAAACGCCTCTCAGTTCATTAAAGGTGAAATGGCTGAAAAGGAACCATCAGCTCCTCTCTCCAGTATCCCTGCCTCAAAATACTGCCGTGTCTGCAGAGCCACGCGCCATCGTTCCCCGCGCAGGACCATGCCCCGCTCAGAGCCTGTCACAGCTGACACCTCCCTGAGAAACAGCATTATGTATCCATTCCGAGGGAATGGGCCAGACTTCTGGACACTGACGAGAGCTCCCAGGGAACAGAGTTTTTTCTCTTCCAAACATAGATCAATGAGGAATAAACACATTTTATTTCTTCCAGTATTTATGAGTGAATAATGATCAGCGTTTTGGCTGATTGGCACAAAACCATCCAGCAAAATAACGGGCTACACCAATACCTTTTTTTTTTTTTTTTCCCCCCTTTCCACAATTCACTGGCATTTTTAAAATTCAGACTGTGGATCTGAGAGCCCAGTATATTGTGCCAAATACCTGTTCCTTTTCTCCTAAAGATGTTGACTAACACAGAAGCAAGCTGTGTGCTACTAAGACATATCTAATATTAGATCTCAATCTTCAACTCATTTATTAAAGTGTCTTTTTCAAATTAATCCTTGGCAAGAACCTAGAACTATTTCATGTACTCTCTTCTTTCTTGCATAACCCTTCATTTTTAATAACTTCCAAGTTCTAATACCTTTGTTACACCTTGAAATTCCCTCCTCAACTGAAGTGCATCACCCAGGAGCAATCACATATACTTCAAGTAGAAAAAAGCCCTGTTGGAGATGGCTTAGTGAGCAGACTGCAAGTTAGGCTAACCAAAGTGTATGAGAATTCAGTTTATTGTGTCATTCTACAGCTTAGCAAGCAGCTAAACTGGACAGTATTCAGCAGGTACATAAAGATTTAGAGTAACAGCTTGATCTCACAACGTACGCTTTCCTGTGAGCTCAGCAGACTGCTAGTCTGAAAGATGCCGGCATTTCAACAGTTAACACACCAACACAGCAAGAGGGATGTAGATCAAGCTCCTAATAGCCAAGTCCCTTGGCAAATTCATGAAGCTTAATAAAATCAAATCCTTTTATTTCTGAATTTATTAAAGCGGCTTTCAATTCATTACAATGAGTCTGTGTCTATTGCTTTGTCTGCCTCAAACCAGCACGCTGAGTGCAAATACAGCACCTTGCAATTGTTTGAAGATCAGAAACAGCACACTTGATCTGAGCTACTGCAGCTGCTAAGCAAGTGTGGACTACGAAAGGGAGAAAGCATTTCAGAAAATTTGCCTCGTCTGGGAGACAGGAACTCCCTTGAAGTGGAGTAATTGGTGTACTGCAGTTCTGAGAAGAATCTCACTTCTCTAGATTACCAGAAATCAGCAAATGCTAATTCATCTCTACGCATTCATTTATGGCAAGTTCTCGTGCAACTTATAATCAAAACCTACTTCCAGCCTCCACACCACAGGTGCTTGGGGCACACAATCTGCCATTTCTCTCTCATGTAGGAAGAGGGAATTACGAAGTTCAACTCAAGGTGCTGGGGTCACTTACCACTGTCACAGTACATGCGTGAGAGTGGCAGTGAAGGGCAAGAATGCAGTAGGCTAGGAAAGCAATTCAAGGTCCTACAAAGTTTTTGCATATTATGCTGGTCTTTTGGTCCATCTACCTTTGGTTCCTGTTGCCCTTTGCTACTAGACTATAGCATTTCGCCCTGTTCTCTTGATAATAAAGATTGATTGTTCTATGCTGTATAGCAGTAGCACAGATTATTTTCATTATTAGGTTACCTGGGGTTCACATCTCAGCAGCTGACTCCCTTCAAAAGACTGAAAATCACTTCAGAAAATACTTTGTTTAGTCAAGCAGAAAAAGCTCTTTTCACAGGGGTATAATCCAGGCTGAAAAACCAAGGAGAGGGCTTTAAAAAATGAGGACATACTTACCTGGAAAATACCACTTCTGACAGGAGAAGCAGCTGAGAAAAACTGGTTGCTTAAGACTAATTAGAGAGTTGTAGCACAATCTAGTTCAAAGAGATGCAGAACTGAAGATAAGGAAAAAGCCTACAGCATTTACTACTGGATTCGTGAAGCTGGAGGGGCAAGGGAGGGAGGTGGTCACAGAGGCTAAATTATCTGAGGACTGTAGGTGCCTGCTACTAATTACAAATTATTCAGTGGTACCATGAAATGATCAAATAGGCTAATACAAGATTAGAACTAATCTTGTTGTGATAGAGAGTCCCCTCTCAGGTCCTGATACCTGAGCTAGGACTTAAGGAATGGACTTTTGCACCACGCTTTCTTCCATGCTGGTCCCAGAGAACACAGGACGCTGCATTGCATGTTTCGCTCGTGGTGATTCATCACCCTGGCTTCCAGGCACTCATTTGTAAATATTTTCCGCAGAAAGCAAATCTAGCTTGGAGTGGTATTTGCCTAATACCAGGGGGATGGACTAGATGACCTTCAAAGGTCTCTTCCAACCCAAACCATTCTACGATTCTACAGCTCTGTAAGGCAGAAGCACAGGAGGCAGCAGGTATTCCCACCAAAGATTTGCCTGCAGTGCAGAGATGGGTAAGCCAGGAATGTGTATGGAAAATAAACCCCCCAAAAACCACTCATCCTTGGAGGGCGTGCAAATGCACATCCATCTTTTCTACCTCATTTGAGGCTTTTGCCCTAAAATTAGGCAGTCCTCTTTTAATTAGCAGACCAAGTCTTGTGATAAAACTCCATCCATTTCACACCCTTTGGGAAATAAACAGTGAAACGCTGAATCGTTCCCTACTCCACCCTTTGGTATTCCAAATGAGAGCCCTACTCCCTGCCTTGTAGAAGAAAAGAAAAAAAGAGAACAGCATACTGCCCCGTTTCATCATCTTTCCATTCATAGCATAGCAAGAGAGTCTCTGTAGGCACCTTAATTGTGACTGTAAATATTTGTGCATGCACATTTATACATATAATGTTGAAAAGGTGCAAGGAAACAAGTGCTATCACAGAGTGAGAAGCAGAGAAGGCTTTGGTGCTGCGTAGGCACAGTTCAGCAACAGCCAAAACATTTGTGTGTTATCAACATTGGTTTGGTCACAGATCTGGAACAAAGCACCATACACTCTGCTATGAAGAAAATCACCTACATCCCTGCCAAACCCAGCACACCCAGTGTCCAGCACTTCAACAAGATGCATAAATACTTTCCAGGTCTCCACGTGAGGAACTAGACAGAATCTTGTCCACACACAGGTGAGGCTAATATTAACAGAATCCAAACTCATCTGCAGCAGGGACAAACAGCGACAAAACACAGGGAAGAAGTAACTAGACCCACATGGAGATGGCACTCCGATTCTTCACGGGCACACGCTTAAGTCGATACTCTAAAATATTCAGAAATCAATATGGGGGGGAAATTCCATCTTTATTTGCAAGGGAAAAGTGAATTATATACAGTACCCTGCAAGACAAAGATGGGGAACTTCCAGATCAAGAAGCCTAAGGATGAAAGTGTCAGTCACAAATAGAATTTTTTGGCTAGTGACTGTATTCATCATTATTTAAATGTAATGTTGCGCCTGTGAAATGTTTATGTGATAGTCTTATGGCAAAATGTGTATTTCTGTAGTTCACTGGATAGGAAATATATCCTAAATGTTAACCGTATCTTACCAGGGAAGGTGCTTTCAAACTGTTGATTGTGATCCTGTTATTGGCTTAAGAAGCTTCAGCTGTTTCATTACACGATTCTGAGCAGAACACATCGTGTTTGGGACCTGCTTCTAATTATGACTTCCCCCTCCCTTTTTCCATAGGAAGCACAATTACTGCTGCTATGGAGACAAGTGTAATTCAGTCAAGATGTGGGTCAAAGCAATACTTAGGAGGCAAAGATTTAGCAAAAAGTATCTTTTTCGCTGTCCTCTCCTGGAGAAGGATTTTCTCCCAGTCTTCCCTTGCTGACTTCCATCACCATCTGCTGTCTCAAGTAACACATTCAAAGAGCCACATAAATCACCTTTGACGATCTCCCACACACATGGCACCAGGACAATCCCATCTGCCCCTCTCGCAAGGCCGGTGACAGTGGGGGGACCTGCACGTGCCACAGCGGAGCCACCCCTGCAGACGGAGGGACTGGCATCCTCCGAAGCGCAGGCTCAGTCACCCCCTCTGCAAGCACATTTCTGCAGATTCTAAGGGAAAGGAGCTTGAGGTTGAGGGGGGAAACCTCCTCCTACCTCAGAGCACTAAAACTGAGCCTTATTTTTCAGGGCATGTTATTTATTGTTTATTAGTGGTAGAACTAACTATGCGACAGGCACTTTCCAAATCTTTAAGAATAGCACTTTTTCCAAAGAATCCACAATGCTACACAGACAGCCAAGAAGAGACATAAAGGGAAGGAAAGTATTATTATCCGGGCATGCTGGAAATGAATTGATTCTAACTAGTACAGAATGGCCCTATGCATGCCCATAACGGACGTGGAGTGACACAAAGTCACTGCTGTAATTCCAGCCAAGCCGTTAATATCAAAGGAGGACATTTCATGACCGAAGTTGTTGCATTTAGATTCTTTCGAAGCAAGGAGAAAAATCCAGGCAGCCCAGACTGTACATTCATCCCAGCAGGATCATCTCCATCTTTTTCCTCACCCACCTTTATCCCAAGAATACAAACTGATGGAAATGTCTGTCACTATTCATTGTAGCAAACACAACTGGGTTTCCCCCGACCCTTTGGACTTTCTGACCTCATGTCATGATTTACGAGGATGCCCAGAGACTTGTAATCAGTTTAGGTTCTTTTCCACACTTCCTGAGCACACATTTTCTAATGCTGGGGATACATGGGTAATCTGATCAAATTGCAGGTGAAAAGAGCCACCCAGCTTTAAGAGCTTTTGTCTTTCTGCCCTTAGAGCTGAGACTCTTGTTGACTTCAGTTTTCATCTTTTTTTTCCCCCCTGACACCTGCAAGTTACATAGGTCTACTTCTAGCTGGTTATGCTAAAAGGACTGGCAAGTGGCTTTTAGCACAGAAAAGAACAGACAGACACCTGAGAGGGGGAGTCTGGCGGTAAGCTGTCAAGGAAATCCGTTGTTTCTTTAGTGACACTGCTAATTTGATCAAAAAACTTGACAAATACAGCTTGACCTCACACACAGGTAAGACTTCTGGTGAAATCTGCATTGCTATTCCAAAGCAGACACAGGCACTGGGGACTTTCCCTCACTGGAAAAGGCAGAAATGTCCTGTCCCTACATAGTTCAGCTCCATGGGATCCTTCCTACTGTACACGTGTAAACAACTCAATGAAAAAAGCAAGGTTCAACTCACAGGGTTGTTCTCTTGCTTCTCCTGCCAGAAACAAGCGGGCTGCAGGAGGAGGAGGAGGAGTAAAGAGCAGGAGAGGAAGAGCACGCACAGGAAAGGGATCAAGACGTCTGAGAGGGAGAGATGAGGAGGTGCCCAGGTGTAGGGGTGTGTCTGCGTGAGTGTCTGTGTGTGCTCGTGTGCGTGCGGGGGTCTGTCCCTGCACCTGTGCTTCACGGCACGCCGCAACACCCCGTCTGCCCAATTAAACAGCAGCGCCAGTGGCCTTCAAAGAGCTGGCAGCAATGCTATGGAGCCAAGAACAAGGAGTAGACCAAGGAATACACATGGAGCACTGTTAGTCGGAGAGGGGAAGGGGATCTCGTGAATGGGGAATTTAGAAATAAGTATTTTTGACTGTAAGTAGTAGAATTCAAAGGCAACCACAATTTCATTCCATGTTCCAATATTCCCAATATTCCCTCACATCCCCGAGAAGTGTTCCCTAATGCTGTAGGTCTTTGAGGAAACTCTCCCGTTTCACATGTCAGTGATTTCCGAGGGGATGCTGTTGTTCATATATTCGGAAGCTGCTCCTTCCTCCTCGCCTCCCTCCCTGCTCCCGCCCGTTGCCAAGCAACTCCAGCCATTCTGCAGGACCTGCTTTTTAACCACCCGCAGCTTAAACCAATACCATTTACTGAAAAATACAAATTCAAGAATGAAAACAGACATGGCTAAAACAGAAAAGCATAGTTTCCTTTAGCGCTTGGATCATTTTGAGGAACCCTGGGGTTGCAGTTTGTCTGCTGGCAATAAACCGCAGAGTCCCCGGAGGCTGAGGTGGGACAGCACCTCCGTAGGTCACCTCGTCCGACCCCTGCTCAAGCAGGGCCAGGCTGCCAGGACCATGTCTGGGCGGCTTCTGACTGTCTCTGGGGAGGGAGGGGGTCTCCACCACCTCCCTGGGCGACCTGTGCCAGTGCTCGGTCACACTTCACAGTGAAAAGGTGTTTCCTG
Source organism: Strix uralensis (assembly GCF_047716275.1). Classification (NCBI taxonomy): domain Eukaryota; kingdom Metazoa; phylum Chordata; class Aves; order Strigiformes; family Strigidae; genus Strix; species Strix uralensis. The sequence goes on from NC_133988.1 coordinate 17,895,159, forward strand.
ACGTTCAGAGGGACCCTCCTGTGTGTCGGTGTGTCCCCGTGGCCTCTGGTCCTGTCCCTGGCACCGCTGGGAAGAGCCTGGCTCCGTCCCCTTTGCACCCTCCCTTCAGGTATTTATATATTACCAAAACTAGCAAGTGTTAAGAGCACTTCAAAAACATTTTCTAGTGCTTTAAAAAAAACTTCCTTGCAAACCTCAGTAGGTCACCCCTGCTACTTCTAATCAAACAAAATTAAACAGCAGCACCCAGCAAGAAAATGCACCTTAAAAATAACAAAAATGGGTCTGCTTCAGGCACTGCTGCAGAAGAACCATCCATACACCACAAGCGGCACCAGTCACAAACACACAGCGAACATGAGTTACCCAAAAGAATGTCAGCTGATCCGTGACTTCTTGTCCAGAAAACACTGTGAATACATTTACAGATTGGGTCTGCATTCTATTATCTGTACAAATACTACAATTTGTGGATCACTTTAACCACTGGTATTTCCAATAAACTCACAAGCAAGATCAATAAGCTGCGCTTTGCCCTGGTGCCTTTTGTAAGATGTCAGCAAGACCACTCAAAGAATACACAGTTTTTGAAATCCAGTTTAGTCTGTTTTGTATTTCTGTGACACACACCACCTAACCTTTCTCCTCGAGGAGCAAGCTTTAAGGTGCTCACAACACAACTGAACCACTTCAGTAAAAGCATGCTCTTAGCACTTAAATAATAAAATAGTGACCAGAGCTAAGCACAATTGATCCACAAGACAAACAGTAATTGCTAACTATACAGGTAGTATGTAAATGCTAGTATTGATCGATAATTTTTTTAATACCACAAGGGAAAAACAGAAACATTGCTTAATTTGATGACTACCACAAAGAATTCAAATTGTTTAGAAATAGCCTGTTTATTGATTCCACGATTGTTGCCCACAAGTGGATGGTGCCCAGTAGATCACAGACCATGGACAAAAGGGACATGCTTCTGTAACGTGTCAGAAAGAGGTAGCCATGGGGACTTTTGGGGCTTTGAGTCTTGGTTTTGGGGTTCTTGGGGAAAAGGGAGTTGTTTAAACTTTAGGATCTCTTGTCCTACCAAGAAAAGATTAATTAGACCTTGTTTTGGGCACAGACTTTCGTCACTGCTGCCTATTTATTCCAGAGCACTGCAGGCACCTAATTGTTCTGAATTTACCTCTGTTCAACTCTGCAGAAGAATTCTTGTGCAATGTCTAGGAATTCTACAGAACAGAGGAAGCTTGCAAAAAGTGTATGAAGTATGAAAAGCTAGGAAGGACAATAAAGGGATAATTTAAAGAGACTAGGCACAAAAATAGAGGTGGAGGAGAAAGACAAACTGTGCTAATTAATTTCATGTAAGAAATGAAACTAGCTGCCTAGTGAGATTAATCGTCTCATCTGACAAGAGCCCCAAGAAGCAAAGTCAAGTCGTGCTAAGTGGTGTTGATTCTTCCTAATTAAGACAGTCTTCCTTCTTAAGGCAGCCTATCAATCAGAAATCTACAGTACTTATCAAAAAAGAGAAAACCAAACTGCTTTACAAGTGCCTTTTCTGGAGCTCACGGGTTTCTTTGGAAGAGGAAATGGGGGGAGGAAGGTACAGAGTTTTGTGACATACTAAATTTGTCCTGCTTTTCAGGACACAGAACATACCTCCTAAATTAAAAGAAATGCAAGGTTTAATTTAAAATTCTTTTTTAGTTTCCTCTGAAAGGGCTACACAATAAAACTATTGTATTGTAAAAGATCTGTTTTGTCTATTCAAAATTTCTCTTCTACACAGTGGAAATGTAGGTGTGTTACACCAGCCATCCTACTCCTGAGCCCTGAGATACTCAACAAAAGATCCTGTAACAGTCAGAAACAGCACTTAAAATTCTCTAAGGAGTCTTCTCTTACTGATTTACAATGATAGACAGTTATTCTGCTGAACTTTCTTGTAAAATGTAGAACAGGAATTCCGTTTGTGTCTGTTCACATATTCAGTTGGGACTATATGAATAAGAGATGTGACACAATTCATCCATATGCAGTATCACCTTTTCCCCAAACCACAGCATGCTGAAGTTATACAGCAGCCCTTTTCACTGTTCCAGCATTGCAAGAACGGAAGAAAGGTATAAACTGAACTTCTGTACAATGAAAAAGTGTCTACAGATACACAGCCAACAAGCTCTCAAAAAAACCCCAAAATTTGATAAATCTTCTTCAGGAAGATGTTCAAAGAGCAGTTCTTTCTTTAGGCTACAGTTAATGTGAAGAATAACTTGTCATTGCCATGTCCGAGATAACAATTTTAAAAGTGGGAAACAACCTTGAGGTGCTGTAAAACCACACAGCATCACTGAAATCATTGGAGCAGAGACAATTTGGACTCTCTGAGGCGTTACATCTAAGATTCTTACAACAGAATAGCATAGTTCCAGTTGGAGGAGACCTACAACAATCATCTAGTCCAACCTGCGTTGGAGAAGCATATCCAGATGGAGGTTTAACTTGCACTGTCCTCATTGCTGACACTGCTGCCAGCCCAGAGCTCTTCACGATCTGTCCGCAGTGAGCAGACGTGCCCAATCCTATGGGGTGCAGCACACTCTCAACTCTCATGGAGCCTGTTCTTTCCAAAAGGGGGTACAAGTAGACGTGAATGTAGTCTAGTACACTTCACCACCACGATGAAGAGCTTCTGATGCAGTTTTATTTAGCTGCACTACTTTGTACAGTAAGCTTAGGAGAGCTCATCAAAATAAGAACTTAAGAACCTGCCAGTGACCAGGGCAAGTCCCAGTCAGCTTTGTTCTTCGGTGGAGAGGCCAGCACACTGCTACATCACAAAACACTTGCTCAGAACCTGACCTGCAATGATATTTTCCAGCATACAGTTGTGAGAGTATTTAAGAATAACTAGGACAGCTGTTGGCTCCAGCCATGGCTCCAGCCTAAAAATACAGAAGAACACAGCTGCTTCATTTAACTTTGTGTGTTCCAGCATCCAACATTGAAAGAACATAAGGCTTAGAGAGGTACTAAAATTTTTCTACATAGAGAAACAGAAGGACCCAACCATACAGCAATTTCCATCCAAGCCTTTCAGGAAAGGTGAGGGGTGAGCTATTTGCAAGAACCAAAACCATGAAAATATTCAATCTGTATCTACATAAGTGATTACTGATGATAAAAGATTAATTTTAAATACTTTTTAGAGAAAAAAAGTTAAACCATCCAATTAAAAGATTATGTAAACAGAAGTTTACTCCATAATCCATTTTGGCAATTAGCTTCCTTTCTTACTGAAGATTTATTACAAGGGGTGATCCCACAGCAGACCCAAAAGCACAAACTCAGTCTTGAAGAGTCACCCGCACTCATTTTACCTTCCTTTTACTTCAGCACAGATTTCACCATTTAGAAAAGTAAGATTATCGGTGGATACCCCTGAAACAGAGGCTCTTTGCACATGCACTGAGCAGGCAGAAAAGAGGGAGTAATGTTATATGCCTCCCCATAACATCATTGCTGACGTGCCTAAAATGCTCAGAATAAGGGCTACTTCTTGCATCCACAGCAGAATTCAACACCCAGGCTCCACAGGCCATTTCATGTATGACCTCTACTTTGACTATCAGCCAGCTGGGACTATCAGCCAGAACTGCTCAACGCCAACTAAAGATGCAGTTTCTCTCATGCAAATGCTATCTGAACAGAGCAGAACATCCATCCCACCAGGCAACTAGCAATTTTTCACAAACTTACACTGTTTCAAACCAGTGACCCGTGAGTCTAAATCTATGTAATATATTACCAATCCCCTCAGACATCCAACCAACCTGAAACTTTTTTTTAATCTTTATATTAAACCAAATCACACTGAGCTTGTGCCATAATACAGAGCACATTGTAACACTGATGAGTAGTTGGAAGTGGTCTTTTCAAACCATGCCATTACAAGTAAAACACAGTCATTAGACTTGAAGGGATCAATAATTTGTTATATTTGCTACGTTTACAGGCTGACCTTTAAAATAAGTCTAGTCATTAAAAACAGATCTGGCTTATGCTCCTCGACTTTATACAACTATGACTAACTCAAGGCAAAGAATTTTTTTCCTTTTGAAGACAGCATATCAGTGGGAGAAAACATGGCTATATTTCCAGAGTCAGCTTTGAGCAAGGATATTAATGGTAAAATTTCTTATACTGTTTCCTTTCTTCAATTCACATAATCATACGGTTAGACAGACGTAACTGTTTTAATGACTGGCCATTCCAGGCTCACATGACCTCAGCATTAGTATGCACAGAAACCACAGCTTTATCCAGTTCAAACAACTGCTGAACACAGTCTGTATGAGCAAATTAAAAAGTAATAAAGGAATAAAAATGGAAATAATATAATGACCTTCTTGGCCACTTCTGAAAATATTATTTTCTGGCCATGTGTAAATCAGTTCATCAGCAGTTTAGCATCACAAATTCTGCTAATGCAAACCAATGAAACCTTGATATTCAGTGGCACAACCAACTGCAGAGCAACTGCGAATTGAAAGAGAGGTAAGAATTATAACCAGATGTTAACCAATCCTGTGTGTGCATGCAGCAAGGCTTCAAAACAAGCCATTTTAGTCTTTTGCTACATAGATTCTACCATGGATAGGATACGATAACATTTTATTCTGGCTCTAAGGCACCTTTGCTGTCCCTCTACTATCACACTCGTTTCTGAGCACTTCACCAGCAAGTTATTGATAACGCAGAAGCGGCCCAGAAAACACAATTAGAACCGAAAATGTAATGAAGGAATTATATATGGAAAAAAGACTGTGGCAAGTATCTTTAACCTGCCATGCAATAGCTCTGACAGCAGGTATTGGATATGTGTCAAATACTAAAAGAGCAAGTATGCGAAGGAATTACTTGACTGGTATAAGCTAAAATACAAAAGGGCAAGAATTAACTAAAAACTTTGTGAGCTCCTAAGATCTAGGAGAGGTGGAAAAGGCCATATAGATCTTGAATTTCACTGTTACATGCAATGCCTTCTTTATGTGTTGCATATCCAAGCAATGACAGAAAAAAGAGATAAATTAACTTGCTATATTCTCTCTGCCTGGTCACAGACTTTCCTCTGTTCTACACAACAACGTAGCAGGCTTTCAGGAATGGAGTGACTGTCAGTTTTCCACATCACTACCCAATCGTTCTGCAAGTATCATCATTTAGGTACAGTGCTGCCAATAAGTTCATTTTTACACTTAAGAAAAGCTTACTATTATCCTTCTGGTTAAAAATCCCTTCTAATTAACCTGTGTACAGGTTAAAGTCCTAAAACTAGAACAGTTTTACAATGGTTTATTCCAAATCAATTTAAAAAAAAAAAAAAAAAAAAATCAAGTTCTTGTTGCTGGACTGAACCAAGCTGCTGCCAGAACCACACACCAGATTGAACAAGTTGTTCCCTAAATCTGATAGCCTGGCCTCTTAAATCAGTCATTTAGTTTGCTTGGTCTTGATCCTTCTGACATAACAGACAAAATCAGTCCGATCAGTCTGGAAATGTAGGAGTCTGGGCCACGCTGGGAGAAAGTTAGTGCAGACAGAAGAATGCAAGGACGAAGACAAGGCCAGCAAAATAAGGCTGGCAAAAACACACAAGATAGCAGATAAGTGAGAAACACCTGTGGTCAGCAAAAGCACACAAGTCTGAGCAAAACAGGGTATGAGATAAGGGAGTTTTGGCAAGTTTTGGGCTTTACGTGCTAATTGCAATTAACCAATGCAAATGCTTGTAGAGGCGCGTGAACAGCGCGTGTAGATGACCTGTAGCCTATTAGAAGATAGATGAGTGCGTGTACGGAACTTAGTAGAGTATAAATGTAACCAGAAAAGGAATAGAAAAAAACTAGAACAATAACTATAATAAAAGATGGATGACCTGATCATCACATTGGTGTTGCATCGTTTCTGTTCCCGCACGGAGAAATAAGGACCCCGGCTAATGGTGACTCCGACATGGAAACATACCTCTTGTGGATCTTCCTTCTACAGAACGAAGACTAGAGCAAATCGGGTATCTTGTGTATGAGGAAGAAAACTCCTTTCTGATGCCACTTGTTAAAAGTTTATGCCTTGGAGTCTGAGAGCATTTTTCATGTCTATCCAAGCAAACTGATCTTTACAGGACTGTGCTCTTCCTTATTAAAATGGCACAGAACATAATTTGCCTCCTTAATTATCAAGCTCGAGAAGCACCAGCACATACTGCTGACACCTCTGTCTGCTGCTGGTTATCATTTGCATGGCAGAAATGCTCAGGCATCCCAAACAGAAGGAAGCGGATCCCTTTGGTGGTGCATGGTCTCAAAACTCAGCAGAAGACCGATTTCTACTCAACGAGTATAAAATATGAATCTCCCAGCAAGTCACAGATTTCACATTCCTCTGAGGCAATGATCAGAGTACATCTGAAACAGACCTTTCAAAAATGGCACCGTTCCAGAGATTCCAGAGTGGCAATTTATCTGTGTAACCGTTACAGGAGACTTGTTTGTAGTCCTGTATACAGACCAGCAAGATTACAGTACCATTAGTTGGCAATAATCCTTTTAGCAGGAAAAATCATCAGTAAACATAAAAAAATAGCACAGATATACAAAACAGAAAAAATCTCTCAAGATTGAAATGCTATCCCATTTGGATAAGGAATTCCTGACTTTCTGTAGGCGTTCTGCTGCAGCTGCCTTCCAGCAGCTCCCCTCCTCCCTTTACTAGCTCAGAGCCTGTGCAAAAGGAAGGAGAAGCAAAGCTAAATTTAACTCTCTGTATACCAACGACCAGGTAACGTATACTGTACTGAATACAGATATTCTTATTTGACCTCAAAATTTGAACGAAATTGTATTTTCACCCTGAAGTTCAGAAAAGCGTAAACCCACCTTTGGTTTTATTGCATGAAGCACTGTTGAGTTAGAGATTCAAATAATCCCTGGGAACACGTTACTCTGTAGAGAGCGCTGTGCGTCAGTAGAGAACAGCGGCTGGCACCAGAAGCCTCAGCTGTAATGCTGGTGTGACAATTCATAATAAGAAGTAAAGAGAAGTGGAAAATGGAGTGAACGGATTCCTTTGATTCTCATCTGCTGCAAACAGTTCGTACTAGGAAGCTCTAGATACGTTTTCTGGATAAAATAGGAGTTGCTCAGAGCTCATCTCTGCACCACAGAGAAACGCTGAATACGGCCTTCTACAGGGGCTGCTGCCGAGAGCTGCAGCCTGGGGTTCAGGAGTGGAAGCCCTACAGCGCCTATCTGTACTCAGCAGATACTGTGGCTGAGACCAGGCTCAGTGCGGGACATTCTTACAGCATGTCTTAGTATCTTTATAAAGATGGCTTCTCCATTTCTCAGAGCGCGTTCCAGCACACACATCTGGCAGCGCAGTGCGGTGTGAACAGCATTTACTAGCTCTCCGTGCATATGTTATCCCTCCAATGACATCATGCGCTCTTCAGCTTGCCAGAGCTCGGTCTCTACTGTACAGACCACCAAAACAGAGCCTCAGAATCCCCGCGGGGAAGAAGGGCTAACTTCCAACCCAAAAGGTTTTCCCCTTGCAAAACCTTATTTAATGCTTCATCTGTTGTGCTTTGTTCTCTCCTGCTCGCACCCATTCTACTTCCCATCTACCTGAGAACAGTTTTCAGATCATTCCTAAATTGCTTATATTTTATCCTGCCTGTAAACATTTTCTCTTTGCACAAGGCCTTAAACTTCTCTGAACTGAACGTGCCTTTTTCCTTTTATTCACAGTGGGGTTTATACTCTTTAACCACCTGAAAACTGGAAAATCTGTATTTCCCCCAAAAACCCTGTATTGTTTTTCTTTGCTGTGGGTAATATGGGCAAGAATAAAGCAACCCTGTGCAACACACTCAGCCAGCTCCTGGCAACCTCCTATTTTTGAGACTTCCTAAGATATATTTGGACAATTAGGTATCACGGTCTTCAACAGTCTTCTCATCTATGAATTTATCTAATTAATAGTGGAACCCAAATACTTCCACAGGCTTCTACAACACCCTTTGTTAGCATATCCCACCACGCAATTAAGTTGTGTGTGGAAAAACCACCGTATTTTCCACACATGCAACCTGAAGGCTAATTACAGCACTGAGATCCAGACATTACATCATTTACCATATGCAGGTAATTGAAAGAGACATTTTCTTTCATTTGCTACTTGAGCTGTCCCGACTTTGAACCCTTATTGCCTGCTTCCTCTAACTAGCTGTCCTCCAGGCTCTGACTTTGAATAGCTTATCAGAAAAATATCTAGAATGCTATGACAGAACTAGATTTAATTTGTTTTAACCTATTGCTTAATCATTTCATTGAGTGCCCTGTTTTTCTTGTATTATGAAAAGCTCTAAATAATAATTTCTTATTCTCTAAACATTGATGAGTTTATAGACCTTTTTCAGATTATCCATTACCTTTTATCCTCAGCTGAACAGTCCAAGTCTATTTAGCATCTCCCTACATGAAAGCCTTTCTATACCCTTGATATACTTTCCACTGTATTGCTTTCCAACTGTAATATTTTTTTCAAAAAAAAAAAAAAAAAGACGGATACAGCATTTAAAGCATTCAAGACGACAGAAAGATCATAATTTTGTCCTCTCTTTTTTCCAGTTATTCCTGATTTTCCATGTGGGGGCAGGGAGGTGGGGAGGGCAGGGAAGTGGGCTAACTGCTGATCAGGCATCGGCTGGATTTTCAGGGAACCATCCATATGGACTTCAAGCACATCTGACACCTGACAGACATGGCACAGCCAACCTGAAAGCCTGTCATAATGTTTGCACAGTCAGGGCTGGGTTTTTTTCCCCCACGAGCATTACTCTGCACTTACCAGCATTCAATACCCTAAAATTTTACCATCCAGTCATTCATTAAATTGTCTGTCCACAAGCCTGCTTGTTTTGACATTGTTTTCTTCTTCTAAGTTCACCATTACAGTGATCAATTTTTGTTTATTCTAGCTACAAGAATACTGCATTCTGTCACTATTAGAGTACCTTTTAATAGTCACATCTTGAATATAGCCCTGTGCACTGTTCAAGATTTTCTTCTTTTAACCCTTGAAATAGATGGGTAATAGAGCCAGTCAAGAGCTTTTTTGATTGAAGTTGTTACAGATTGAAAACACTGCCTTATGAAATTTAGTTTTTCATGGGAATTGCTGTTTCAATGCAAAATTAATAAAAGAATTTTTTCACATTCAGGAAGATGAAAGAAGACAAAAAGGCACCAATAGATCCAATAACCCGATGTTTAAACAATTCACCTAGAAAACTGGGAAAAGAAATTAAGAGAAGTAAGTTGAAAAATGCACCTCCAACTTCTCTGGCAAAGGTCTTAATCAGAAGGCTGTAAGATTCAGTGTATCTCTCAATAAATACACCTTTATAATCAGTGGTGTGTACTCTAACTGCTGATGGTTTTTAGAGTCAGTCTTTCTCAAGTTTTCTTCTTACGTCTCTTCTTTTATTTTCCCTTTTAGCAAAGTGTCAGATGGAGCCACTACTATGAATCTGCACAAGTTCCAAAGGGAACCCAATTCAGGATCACAGAAATTTAAGCTGGCTACTGCCCACTTTTCTTCTTATCACCTGTAGCTCACAAGAATAATGGCACCAGCCAGAAGATTTGAGAAACTTGAGCAATCTTCAAATTTGCTGCTTTATCTCAAAAAGTGGCAATTCCTTCCTCTGCTAGGGCTGTCAGCCTGACAGAGAGAAGTCGATAGTCATCATAGCCTAGACTGTCATGAAATTAAGACAGGTAACTGCTCTAGGTAACTGAGGAAAGTTTGATATGAGCCAGAAATTTTTGAAAAGAACAGTCAGTGTTCTAATAACAGCACTTGAGCTGATGACTAAGACAAATTTGAGACCAAAGGACAAGAAGCAGCTGGAAACCACTTGCTTGAATGACAAGGTCTCGGGTGCTGTAAATGCAGAACATTGTGCACTTTTCAATGCTCAGGCATGCAGTGGCACTCCGATTTTCTTGTTTTCCTCTCAGGTAAGTGGAAGAAACTAGCAGAGACTTATCACTCCTTGTGGGACACTGAGTTGCCAGGATAGCAATAGAGGCAATATGGACCACCTCCAACTGTTTTACTAGCTGTATCTCTCATATTAATACTTTTTATCAGTTAAGAACTGATACCAGTTCCAGATCATGAATGATCTCGTTTGTCTATCTCTGTATACACATACCATCTCCCACTACCACTGAAATAATGGAACTTACCAAAACGAGCTCTCTGCTTCATCTCCTTTTATCAATCAAAAATAAGTCAGTCAGAAGGAAATACATATACAGATACCGCAAATGGTAACAAAATAATGATGAGAGATAAGCAAGGTTATAAGATTTCCCTGCAATAATTTCTCTAACAGAGGTGAAAAACAGTTTCCAGGTCTGATTCCACTCAAATAGACTTAATTGCCAACTCTAAAGCAGCTCAGAAGGTGGAGAAAAAATTGCAACTGATTGAGGTTTCAAAATGAAAAATTCATCCTTTCATGAAAAATGGTTCCATGTGCAACAGAGCCAACTCAGTCATCAGTCAAGGGTCACTCAAAGGTTACCCACAGAAACACGACAAAAGCTAGAAGCTAGATCTATCACAAATTAACAGGCATGTTGGCTCAAGGCAACGGCAGTCCATAAATCCATTCTTCCCAAGATACTACTTGCATTTCTAGATATAGTGATTCTGTTGAAATCTCCTTTGCTTGCCACCAAAGTGTTTCCAGATATCAGTCTAATGTTCCAGAACAGAAAAATGAGGGCATTTGAATGATTTCAAGCCACTCTGTTCCTAAATGAAAAAGCAATTTTTTCCTATTTCCTACCCTAACTAAAAGGCTTCCAAGCTTCAACTGCTGCATTTGGCAGCAGTCAATTGTACTAATTTATTGTAGCTACTGACAGTTGCTTCAGACTACTCTTTAAAAGACCAACTATAGAGACACAGTTAATGCCAACAACCCTGGCTAAAATAGGCAAAAAACAGGTTTAAGAGCAATTAGTTAAATCCATTGTTTCCAGATTAGTCGGGCCTGATGAAATCCAAGTCAGCAGCGTAGAGAAAACAGACAAGCAGCCCAAGAGCAATCTGCAGATAATTTTAAGCGCTCCTGAAAGATGGTGGGATTAACATTATTCATGGAAAAACACTGGAACAAGAAATCTTACAAATTGTCTATAAGGATACGGAAAACACCGTGACAAGCTTAACCAATAGCCAACAAGCGTTTGTTTTTTTCATCCAGAACAAATCTCAATCTAAACTAATTCCTTCCTTTAACATGGTAGCTGCACTGTGGGCAAGACAACCACAGCCAGTGTTGCACCTTCCCTGCAGTTGGGCTTTCAGACATACTGTAGGTGCGTCAAAAGAAAGAGAAACACGGTCCAGCAGCACAATGCAGAGAAGGGTGGTAAACTGCAGGCAGAGTTATCCAGAATGACACAATCATCTAGGTTGGAAAAGACCTTGAAGATCACCTAGTCCAGAAACAGTTCACCATCAAACGGAAATGAGTACCATTGAGAAGTGAAGAGGGTTAACACTTGATCAGTAATTAATCAATACATACTCAAATAGCTTACGTAATAAATAAAAACATACCCTCTGTTTAATTTGCAAATTATGACGAGCTAGGGAATGCTAAAAACAGTACCAGAGACAAGATCAGAATAGAGGATATTTTAAATAAAATTAGAAATTGCTATTAAAAACAATCAACAGAATTTAATAAAAGATAAACCATTTCCATAAAGAAAAAAATTATGTAAATAAACAACTGACTATGCAGCAGCACTGACTGAAAATTTAAAACAAGAAAATATAGCAGATTGACTATTAACAATGATGATACAGCAAAAGAAGGCAAATCTCTTCATAGGATGCATTTATATAAGTATAAATTCAAGGCACAGAGTAATTATTCCATTCCACCAAGCAGTGGAGAGCCTACTGGCTACAGTAGTCAATCAAGTTTTGTGCAGCTAAAGCAAACCTGACAGAAGATAAGACAGACATCATTTTAAGAAACATAACATAGAAAGATTGTCAGTTAGAATACAGAACATGTAGAAAAAGTAAAAATAATAGAAAAATATTTCTGAAATTAATTTCAAGAGGACACCTATCTAATCCTGTTTTGCACAGGTATCATCACCAAAGCCTGAACTGTAATTAACAGAAGTTTGTTCAACTGCTTCTTAAACACCTTGCTTGGTTCATGTTTAAGGAATTAAAAATTGGAAGAAGCAATAATTTCTGCTTCTTCTGAAATTTCTTTTCGACTGGAAAACATACCATGCAGAAGCTCTTTTACCAACTGCTGCTCTCCACTTAGGTTACCCCTAGGCACCAAATCTTGCCATGTACTGAGGAATATCCACAGTAACACAGAGTAAATGGTTTCTTTGGATTGTTTGGAAATGACAAAACGTTCAGATGAAACAGATTTATATGCACTTGGAATAACTACTTTAAATGGATCCACTATCCAGTGATCATCTTATAATTTATTCTGACCTTACTGTTTTACCTTGCAAAGTTCCTTTTCACCCAGTATTATGCCACATAATGGATGATTATTTTAGTATTTTTTCCAGTAATAATCAATGTTTCAACTAAATAATTTGCTTTATATTCATAAAGATTAAGATATGCTATTTATTTACAACTGTGTAGTGCTTTCCACATTGAAATATAGATGGTTTGTTTATACTACCGCTTCAATCAGAAAAATCTCAGATTAATTGTCACATGTGATACTCCAGTGACTATGTACTTTCTATTTTACTTTTGGTGGGGAAACACACACATTATACAAAGAGAATCCCAACTGCAGATAAAGTAAAAGACTTTAGAAAGACCAGATTTAAAAGACACCAAAACAAGGAAGAGATCCTAAGGGTCAACCTTGCACTCCTAGACTTACTATTACAGGGTATGTTTAACAACACTTTGGGGAGTTCTGAATATTTCTGGTCCTTCCTCATTTGTACCAGCAATTCAAGGAAAAAAGTAGTATGTGTCAGAGGAACGGAATTTGTCTCCCTGTATTACAATTCTGTATCTGTTTTCATGGCAAGTTACTCCTGACAGTCTTTATAGAAGGCTTAAAGAAAAGTTATCCTGTGATCTTAGAGATGGAGCACTAATGTGTTCAATTAGAATGCAATGCAGCAACCCTAGGCTGAGACATAGCCCAACACAATTCATTTCCCTGTTGGAATGGCTGCAGCAAAATAGAGGGGGCTAACAAGGCCATCATTTAAAAGCTGTGTCTACCTACTTTTCTCCACGTGCCTGAAGAGGTATTGTCCTTCACCGAATGCTTGACTATCACTGTGACACCTATGGACGGTGTAGGTACCAGCTCAATAGAAGATAATTAATCATTGTCTCTATTAGCAATTACCCTTGTTCATTTCAAAAGTAAGGTCAGTTTTATTTAGCATATTTATCTTTCCAAATAGTGTCAATGTTCCGAGTACTATTCAGCATCAACTACTACGAGGCTACATAAAAACTGGAATCTTCACAGGATTCTTATTTCCCAGCTAAGTTTATTATCATGTCCAATCAAACTAATTCAAAAATTATCTCAATTAACCTTTTGAAATACATCAGCCGGCTCCCCTCAGTTCACTCACAGTAACAAAAATCTAGAGTTGAAAATATATTTCCTTGATTTTTACTTTTCAGAACATCTTGAAGAGATATTTGACTATAAAAGATATCTGAAGCATATTTGGAAAGCAGACTGCAGGTTAACCTACAGCTGCCTAAAGTTTATTGGCAATATCTTGAAAGCTGTCGCTTTCTGTAGTTTTAAGATGCCCCTAACGAGGGTTTAGCCACAAACGTTAGGCACCAGAACGCACTGCCCATATGCTCCTCAATCCTTACAGCCAGCAAACTGCGTACAGAATGCATAGGGCTCGGCCCACTTCCCAGTCAGGCACCGAAATGAAAAGTTTTCAGTTATAAAATCTCCTCCATATCTCAGGCAGACTAGCTTGTTCCAAAAATTGTACACCTCATACAGATGCAAAGCATCTACTCTACATATTTGCTTTTGGTAGTATATGTTTGGACGTGATGGTCTTTAGAGGTCCCTTCCAACCCAAGCCATTCTGGGATTCTGCGTTACAATAAGCGTGGAATATAGACCTGAAGTTCGGAGATGATTGAGTTTTGTTTTGGTGTGAACAATAGACATTTCATAATAGCCTTCCAATGGTTTTCTGTATTTAGCATGCCTGCAACATGTGGTAGAGGCCTCCTTGCTGGCTATTAAACTTGCTATGCGTGCAGCGTAGGCATTGCTGGAATGTAAATAGTTCTCACATGGTTATGTTATTTCTGATATAGGCCTGTCTATACCACTTATTATTATTGAAAAGTACTACTAAACCCTACTTGCACCTCTCAGCGTCTGCCAAAAAGCTGCAAGCCACACCAGCTCCATTTCGACTCTTCCATTTGTAACACATCTAATGAGCAGATGGTTAATTTTTGTGAGGGAAGAATAAAAAACAAAACAACTTTTGTTGGTGCAAGTGATTTGGGGTACTTTAGTTTTCAAAAGGCAGTTGTTTTGGACATCTACTCCAACTCTTGACTGCAAACTTAGCTTTCTCTACGTTACTAGAGAAATATTCATATCCTGTATTTGTTTTCAAATAAAAACCTGTTAGAAATTGTTCAAACATTTTTTAGATATTTAGCAGTTGGGAAATATTCCAAGACTAACAAAATTTTCTTGTGTCTGGTTCCTGTGTATTACCAGCAATAAAGTCCTTGTACCTCTTGTTCACAAAGGGTATGTGTTTTTCCATCTTTATTACTGCCACCTCATTAAAGGACAGTAGATGAAGTTCCCATACAAGTAGAAGTACCTCATCTTTGGAAGTACCTCATCTTTGGAGCGAGTTTCTCAAATACACTCTTAGACTGAACCTGAAGGCTACATAATACCTGAACTGTGAATATCTGAACAATGCTGCTGTTCACTTCTAGACCTAACAAGTATACTGCTTCCCAATTACAATTTTTTCTCAGTTCAGCTGAAGAGGCTAGGGTTTCATTCAGTCATTGAGGGACCGGGGTGTTCGCCAAAGTAAGGAAAATAATTAGGTAACAAATTTTCTGTATGTTGTACTGTTAAGATTTGGGGCTTTGTAGCAATATGTAGACATTCTCAGAGACACTTAAAAGTAAAACATAAACACCACCTTCTTTATCTTTACTGTGATAAAATGCAAAAAATTAAGCTAAATGAACATAAAAGCCCCTTCAGAGGTCTCAGCATTTGAAAGACCTGCTAGCTCACCACACTTACCTTACTGGAAAAACTGTCTTCATTTCTCAGATTAATAGAATGAAGATTTGTGGATCTGCTACATTCAAGTTGCTTCTTTGTTCTACAGCATGATTTTATGAAACATGAAGCTACAGTAAATTTTTAGTGAAATAGCGATGGTTATTTTCATACAAATTTTAAATTTCCCTGTTTTATTAAGCACCAAAACCAAACACAATGCACAACATATTTACAAATGCATAAAAATATTTAAAGCTCCAGAAATTATTTATCACTTTACTTAACACTACTGAGCACTCTAAATTACCAACAATAAAAATTACTTTTCAGTGATTTTTTTTGTCTAGTTTAAGCACAATTTTGTATGGGGAGACAGAAAGAAAAAGAAAAAAAAAAAAGCATTAGTATTTAGGAGGAGAAACTGTGTGAGAGCATGAGACAATGGATGTTTCTGAGCCAGAACTCAGTTGCTGGTTTGGATCGTTAACTACCAGCTCTGATGCTTACTACTCCTCTCCATACAGACGTCAGAATCAGTATCATTCTTAACATAGCCCAAGTGTGAGGCAAAGCAGAACAAATGTGGGAGGGCATGAAATCATACAGGCAAATGATTACTTTTTTATTCTCTGGAATATTAATTTAGGCTCTTTAAAAAGCTATGTTTACTATACACACTCCTCTTATTCACATTCCTTTTCTGCTGCATTCCCTATTCTGTTACAGCTTTCCAGAGCCTTAATGGTCGTACATTGCAATACCAAACATTTCCCTCTGCAGTTAAGTGCACATATTTTCTGCTTTTAAACCTAGGAGGGTTCAGTGCTATAGCTGTCCTTTCCCAAACAGTCACAGAATCCATTATTTCTGGGCACACTTTTATAGTGCAACCAAATCCAAGAAGCTGACATTTTTTATTTAGTACCCGTGGGCTATAATCATGAAAAATTTACTCCCTGAAATACAGTTGCATGCATTTCATATCCACCATACTCATGATAAAAAGTAATTTCCTTGAACACACTGGTAACAATGGTAACTTAACGAAATGTATCAACATAAAATAAACATGAGCGTGTAGCACATCTGAATTCTCCAGAGAGAAACTACTAGTCCATGTTCCTAGCAAAGATTTAAATGAGTAAGAGGCCTTGAAGCTTGACACGTATCTCTAAAGGCATGGGAGAGGATTCGGGGAAACTGTCATTTAAATAAATTGCTATTAGTGACTACAAACCTCCAATAATACTATGGCTCACTGCAGAAGAACTATCAGAGGTAAAACCAAGATGCCCAAGCAATGAAAAACAAAAGATAATCAAGAAGCTTACGTGTATTCCTGTGTGATAACTGAGGGAGGCAAAAGGTTACATTTACAATGGAATCTAATATTAGATTGTTTTCCAGTTCCTACCCATCTGGTAAAAGAAACAAAGGAGGTCCATTATTTTTTGGTTTGGATCAATGAAGACTGAATTATGATCTGAGAAACAGTAACAAGAAAATAAAAATAAGAGAATCTGTCCAGAATTCCTGTCCTGAAATATTCCAGAAGTCCAACTGAGTGACGCAGGCAGGACCCCTCGATGCTCTGCCCAATTCACGGGGGAGCTGTCCAGCAAAACTCAATCTGAAAGTACCATGGTAACAGAAATAAAACCACCTTTCATTAGTTTTCTCACACAACCCTTAGAAAAATTATGAAACTAAATTTCTGGGCTCAGAAATTATTAAGTTCTTGAGGAGAAGGCCGTCAGTGATAACGAAAATACAACAGCTCAGAGGCAACCTCTGTGTCAGAAAGCCCCTGAACCTTTTTGACAGCTATCAAGTAGAAATGTTTGCTAGGAAAATGTTGACCCTGCATGTCCTGTTTCCTTAAATATCTCATACCCACCAGCGTTCAAACTCCATATGTGGACCTTCAGTCCGATTCCGCATGGCAGTTCTTATGGAAGAGGAGTTGATATTCCATGAGCTGAAGGGAACAGAGCTTTCAGAGACAGAAGAGGGCTCTTTCCACTCTTCACCGACCACCCTATGCTATACTGTAAGAGTTGTTTGTGTTATTAACATTATTTGTTCTTTTTTAAACAGAATAAAAATTGAAGATGACAAAATAAATCCTATAAAGAGGAGTTTAGATTGAACTGATGACTGTATTGACAGTCATGCTCCCTGTGCTCTCAGCAGGACTTTAAAGCTCTGCTAGGTGTGCCTAGTCTTGCTATGATCACACAAAAGCCTGCTGCCCTGCAGTCAGAATAATCATGGACCGGCTTTTGAAACAGACACCCTCTGTGTGTGCTATACAAGTAAATGGTCTTGTTTGTTTCTACTTTGTTTTATGACCCTCATTTTGGATCTGGTGCTAGCACCTGAAAGACACAGCATAACTTCAGCTAAACATCAAACAGCAGCACAAGCACAGTCAACGAAGTATTTACGAATATTCAGTAAGCTGAGACATAGTGGGCATTTCATGCTATACAACATTTTTACATAAAGATACAGCCATAACCACTCATGGCAGAGGTTTGTAACAAAGATATTAAGATTAGCAGGAAATTGATATGAACAGAAATGTACACACACAAAAGCTTTGGGAGAAACAGCAGAACAAGGGGTAAAAGAGGAAGAACATAAGGAAGAACACCATTTTCTGTTCCTTCTCCTAGCAGTAACATTAAGGAATGTGTTGTATTATGTTATGGTCACAAGGTCTATACTGTAACCAGACCACAGCACAGATGAATTATCAGCCCAAGACCCTGTACTTTAACAACATGAGGATAACAACAAATCTGCAGCACATCACTTATGCCATTTCTTTTCCTATTAGCCCCCCAGGGAATCAGATGTATATTTCAAACAAACATGGAAACCAGACAGTGAAAAGCAATTTTGCCTAAGATTTACAGAAAATTAAGCAAGTTCGAAGCAAAGGACAACACCAGAACAACTACTGACTTCTAAGGGATATAAAAAGATCTGTCCAAAGACTTGCTCGTTGCCGCCAATTGAGAGGGACCCAAGAGACATAGTAAGGACTAGACAGTCAGCATCCTTTGTCGTCCCTGTTGCACAGAAGTGATGCTGGACAGACTACTTGCATACTTGTGTCCTAGTGCTCCTGAGTATGTGGGTTTATAAAATTATCTTGCTTAAATATTTTGTATAACAACTTACATTTCCCTTTCTGCCAGATCTTGCATTGGTTTTCGTGTTTTGTTTGTGAAGGACAAAAGCCTGCAAGCAGATAGCCACAATGAGTAAAATACAGACTACATAACCCAGGGCAAAAATTAAATCTCCTTTTTCAGAGTGAAAAAGGATGGAAAATTATGCCCAAAGTATGTCTTTAATCAGTGTTTCAAGAAGGTTCCTTTCCACTTCACATGTGACATGAGCTTCTATTAACAAAGGTTCCATCAAAGTACATTCTCTCTCTGTTAGCATCCAGAGTAACTAGGGCTTGGTATACATTTTTGACGAAGACCATTAAAAATGCATCATAAAACCATAAGTTTAACATTTGTCCAAATAAAAAATAGGGTTTCCACTAGGGGAAGTGAGCAGAGGTCTAACACATGACTGCACTTTATTAGTTCTAACACAAGAAAAACTAAAGGAATAGCTTTCAATTACAGGCCTATCAAGCACGTTGAACAGGGCTCTTAGCAATGCCTAGTGCAAGACTAAGAAAATCCATCAGATAAACACTTTGGTGAGAATATTCTCAAATCCGGGAACACTAACAAAAAGGATGCCTTTATTATACTTTTTTTATATACATCAATATTCATATGATCTATTATTTCTATGAGCTGGCTCCTCAACAGCTTTAGAATGGAAAAAAGCAATACAGGAATTTGCATACCACTGCCAACTTCTGGAAAAGTCATCAGAAATTATAAAAATAACTGCACTGAAGAGCTCACAAATCTTGTATTTCATGTTCAGGATCTTATGATAGACTTCTAATAACTTCTAGAGAAATTCAGTTATTTGACTTCCAGGATGCAAACTTGACATTCCAGAGTGAAGGGGAGAAGGAAAGAGTTCAAAACTAACTTAAATCCAGAAAATAAAATGGAAACTAGAGCGTCTATTCATTATATGACAGAAATGACAGTATTACCTAACCTTTTTTTTTTAATGTCAGGGGTAAATTCTCCATTAGTTGGTAATAGCCAAACTATTAGTAATTTATTGCTGTTGTTCCATACAACAGAAGAGGCTTTATGATTTCTCCTTTGCTCCAAAGGGCAATTTATGTGCAAAGATACTTGTGGCAAAAGGGATATGTCACCTGCTTTGTCTAAAAGTTCAGGTGAGGGGCTGAGACCTTAGTACTCTCAGAAACAAAGGGAGGGCAGTGACTTTGGAGAACAATGGTTATAGAAATTATAAGAATTGCTACAAGTTTTTCCCCTGCTTTCATTACTCTGAACTGTCATCATGCTTTTGACTCGGAAAATGTCTATGCTTAATGCAGCAATTATTCCTGTGCTGCATTTCCTACCTTTACACTACTACGTACACTTCACAACCTACTTGGCTACAGGGAGGTGAGATGGTGGGAATAATGTTACCAGAATAAACCCCTGGTGCTGCTGAAAGGCCAGTAAGGCAAAACTGCCAAGCCGTGCACATACCTTGTAGCTCTCAGCAAGCCCCACCACTAATTAGTTGGGTTTTCTTGATCTTGGCACAGTGCAGTATACTGTGTAAATGGTACGCTTAAGTTTTTCTACTGGCTTGTTAGTCAAGGCAATTTTCTGCTTTCTCCATTTTTAGTATTTTCTTTTGTCTATTTGTTCTCCCAAGCTCTCCAGTTCATTTAATTTCCTCAGAGACTGGTTGAGGTTGCAGGTCTGTGATGAGGATCCAGTGATGTGCGGGCACGCCATGATGTATCAGACTGTATACCCAAACAAGAAATGCAGCTTTCCAAGAGCATTCCCTTCTATTACAGAGGAATCCAGGTTCAGCATCTTAGAATCTCCTCCTGTTCTTCACTGCCATACAGCCACCTATTGGTAGCACTCAAAAAATAGGAAGTCTCACTGCAGTCCTTTTAATCCACAGTGTCTAAAACAGTCTCCCTTCAAATTCTAATCCTTGTGCAGCCAGAACTACATCACAAATTTGGAGAATCGGTATAAATCCAGGATGCTAAACACCTAACAAAAATAGGACTATTTGCTGCAGAACAAAACCAAAAGAATCTGAGGCACAGTTGTTTGTGATTTGATTAATCAAAGCAGCGAGTAACATCAATGTGGCAAAAGGAACAATAAATGGGAATAAGGGGCTTACAGACACTATGTTAACAAAAAAATGGAACAAACAATAAAAATACAAAGAAAAACAAACGTGTATGTATAATGTAAGTTTTAAAGCAAAGCATTCTAGAAAGCAGCTGTAAGACAGAGCTGCTCTCCTTCCATTGCTCCGCATCAGTGATACACATTACAATCTCAGGGAGCCTGATTTATTAGCACTCTCGTGCCAACCCGTTTGATGTCAAAGAAAAAGAAAAAGCAGTATGAACAGTATGGACTTTGGGAAAAAAAAAATTAAATACCTCTTAGAAATATCTAAAAAATGCAAATAACTATATACAATTTAAATTAGATCCTAGTCACTACTTCTGAAATATCTAAGCACAGAGCGCCCTCTCATGTGTGCTTTGTTCATTGTAATTCTTCACAATTCCTCAACTCCAGACTGTGAGTCACCATTATGATATTAAGAAAGAAATTAATCTCCAAGATGAGGACACTCAATCCTTGTATGCTGAGGAAAAAAAAAAAAAAGAGGAATAAATATCTCATTTTTATGAATAAGCAAATTGAAAAAAGAAACCATGGAAGAGCTGAAAGCTGATCAGAAAAGTCATCCAGCAACTAACACCTCAGGGTTTGGGGAGGTGAAAAAAAAAGAGGTAAAAACACTCCAGAATATCAACCACCACACTCAGCTTGGTGTCACCTGGAAACGCGCTGAGAGTGCCTCGATCCCACTGTCCGTGTCCCCGACACAGATGTTAAACAGCGCCGGTCCCAACTCCGACCCTGAGGACGCCGCTCGTCACTGCTCTGCACTTGGACATGGAGCTGCTGACCCCAACTCTCTGAGTGCGACCCTCCAGCCAATTCCTGATCCCCCGAGTGCTCCATCCGTCAGACCCACGGCTCTCCAATTAGAGACAAGGATGTTGTGTGGGGCAGTGTCAGATGCTGTGCACAAGTCAGGTGGATGACGTCAGCTGCTCTTCTCTTACCCACCAACGCTGTAACCCCGTTGTAGAAGGCCACCAAATTTGTCAGGCAGGATTTGCCCTTAGTGAAGCTGTGTTGGCCAACACCAATCCCCTCCTTATTTTCCATGTGCCCCAGCACAGCTTCCAGGAGGATCCACCCTGTGATCTTGCCGGGCACAGAGGTGAGACTGACTGGCCTGTACTTCCCTGGGTTTTCCTTTTTTCCCTTTTTAAAATGGGGGTTGTTTCCCCTTCTCCAGTTGGTGGGAACTTCACTGGACTGCCACGGCTTCTCAAATATGATGGACAGTGGCTGAGCCACTTCATCCGCCAGTTCCTTCGGGACCTGCAGATGCATCTCATCAGGTCCCGTGGACTTGTGCACCTTCAGGTTCCTGCGATGGTCTCAAACCTGCTCTTCTCCTGCAGTGGGTGGCTCTTCATTCTCCCAGTCCCCCCCTTTGTCTTCTGCCCCTTGGGCGGTGTGGCTGGAGCACTTGCCGGTGAAGACTGAGGCAAAAAGGTCATTGAGCACCTTCCTCATGTCCCAGGTAACCAGGTCTCTGTTTCCTTCCGGAGAGGGTTCACATTTTCCCCAGTCTTCCTTTTATCACCGACATACCTACAGAAGCTTTCCTTGTTGCCCTTGATGTTCCTGGCCAGATTTAATTCTATCAGGGCTTTGGCCTTCCTAACCCGATCCCTGGCTGCTCAGACAGTTTCTCTGTATCCCTCCCAGGCTACCTGGGAATGCAGAAAAGAATAATGAAACCCTACAGTAAATGCTTGAAAATTTTGTGTTGATTTGTTGCATGCTGAGACTCAAGTACCTATATAAGCTTTTCAAATTCTAACGCAGTAAGCTGATTTCTTAGAAAGGAGCAGTTTTTCCTGTATATTCATCTCAGAAAGACAACCATTACATGGGAAAAAAAATTTTTAGGATGACATAACTATAGTGTCATCTGTCCATCACACATGCCACACCCCTTCCCCCTACTCCTGTGTAAGAATTTAGAGAAAGGAGCACCTATACAGCTTATCTGCACAACAGCTTTCCCCTAGCAATACCATAACCATCACTTGTGGTGCCAAGAAGGTGATGGAATACTTCTCCAGTAAACTTAACTGTTAGGAAAAATGTTAATTCTGTAAAGCTGTCAAAATACTACATGCTGCTCATTATTTAAATATCTAATTAGAAAAAAACCTGACACAAAAGATGATCCTGTGACTAGGACCTGGGTTAAACTTAGTATTTCACAGACTCCCTGCCTGGCCTTGGAAAAATTGCTTAAAAGTGTGTCCAGCTGTCCTAGGTCCAGAACCAAGAGCAACAGAGCCACGTCAGTGTGATGTAATGCTCGAGGCCAGATCCACCAGCTCAGGTTACAGCACTGCAGTCACGCAGCTGTGCGGCTTCCAGACCCGCACTGCTGGGACCACGTTACATGGATGCAACAGCACGGCTTGGCACCAACACAAGTTATCACTAAACAACAGAACCAACGCTCTCCCTCTCTCTATTCCCAACTGGTAAAATGAGAACAGAACTACCCCACCCACTTTACAGGCAGTAAGAACATGTTATATGAAATGCAGGGAAAAAATTATGTACACATCCTACTATAAAGGGTACACAAACCTGCCATTCCATTCAAGAGTATTATCAGAAAGCAGCACTAAGAAAGAGGAAGGGTACAGAAAGCTGAGACAACTGCAGTCCCTTAATCACAATAAACAACACACTATTAATTTGGAGATTCACCCCAAACACGGACCAAAAAGAAGGAAAAAAGTAAAAGTGTCTTCATATAAGTAAATAGACAAAGATACAGAGCATTATTCCGCCACCAGATTAGTGATGCTCACTTTGGTACATGGTCCAGCTTCACTCTACCAGACCAAAAAAAAAAAAAAAAAGGAGAAAATAGAAGGGATGGGAAGAAGGCACTGAAAACAACAGCAACAAAAAACCCTAACAGGCAAATCTATATATAATGAGAATATAAGATAAAAACATATCTGGAGTGCTATGACCAGTTCTGGGCTCCCCAATACAAGAGAGAGAGGGACAGACTGGACCAAGTCAAGGAAAAAGTCACAAAGATGACTGAGGGATTGAAGCATCAGTCATATGAGCAGAGGCTGAGACACCTTCAGTTGTTTAACCCGGAGAAGGGAAGGTTTCAGTGGAGCAGGGTTTTACTAATGTGCATGAATGCCTGATGGGGAACAGTAAAAGAATGGAACCAGGCTCTTCTCAATGGTATCCAGTGAACGGACAAGAGGCAATGGGCACAAATTCCAACACAAGAAATTCCATTTAAACATAAGAAAAAAATGTTTTGGTGAGGGTGGTGTCATCATTTAACCCCAGCCAGCAACTAAGCCCCACACATCCACTTGCTCACTCCCCCCCACATTGGGATGGGGGAGAGAATCGTAAAAGTGAGAAAATTCACGGTTTGAGATAAAGACAGTTTAATAGGTAAAGCAAAAGCCGCCCACCCAAGCAAAGCAAAACAAGGGATTCATTCACCCCTTCCCGCGGCAGGCAGGTGCTCAGCCATCCCCAGGACAGCCGGACTCCATCACGCATCACAGTGACTTGGTGACAAACACCATCACTCCAAACATCCCCCCCTTCCCTCTCCCCCAGCTGTAGGTGCTGAGCATGGCGCCACAGGGGCTGGGGTGTCCCTCAGGTCAGCTGGGGTCAGCTGTCCCAGCTGGATTCCCCCTAGCTCCTTGGGCACCCCCAGCACCCTCGCTGGTGGGGTGGGGTAAGGAGCAGAAAAGGCCCCGACTGTGTGTAAGCACCACTCAGCAATGACAAAACACCCCTCGATTATCAACACTGTTTCCAGCACAAATCCAAAACACAGCCCCATACTAGCTACTATGAAGAAAATTAACTCTGACCCAGCCAAAACCAACACAGGTGGTCAAACACTGGAACAGGTTGCCCAGAGAGGTCGCGGAGTCTCCATCCTTGGAGATATTCAAAACCCGACTAGACAACATCCTGGACAGCCTGCTCTAGCTGACTCTGCTTTCAGCAGCCAGGGCTGCACTACATGATCTCCAGAAGTCCCATCCAACTTCAGCTATGCTGCGAGTCTGCAAGATGAAAAGATAGAAACAAATGCACGAACCTCAAGATAACATAACACAGCGAGTTCTACCAAAGCCAAAAAAATCCGTTAAACAGTTTAATGCCTGAAAAACTGGAATGCATCTTTCTGCAAATTAAAGACAGATTGTGAGGCAGAGGACAGAACTGGAAAGTTCCTTGCTCATCAGATTAAAAACAAGAGGCCTATTCATGAAAAAAACTATGTGGTCAAGTCACATTCTTTGCTCCAAAGTTTTACATGCAACTGTGGGTGGGCACTCGCAATTCATTGAGAAACTTTTAGGTTGCTATGGATTGCTGCAGCACATGAGGGTCATTTATAAAGATATACAAGCAGTCAGTAGAAGTACAAGAAGACGAGCAAATGTCCCTTCTAATTTTTTAAAAGGACTGGTCACATGACTAACAGCTGGAGTCACTTAACAAAATACCAGTACAAGCTATTTTGTTGAATTCCCCTACAGTTACATGACAACATCTAAAATTCTCCTGCATTTCAAATACCCAAAGGCCTCATGGCTCAAAATCCCCCCTTCTTTCTGTTCTTACAGACTTCTCCGTCTACATATACAAAGCCACATTTTCAAATGAAGTGGAGGCCATAGACGAAGATCGTAAGAGCGATTTGCACCTGATGAAAAGTGGTAATTTGTTCTAGTTACTTTTAGATTACATACACACCAGGCATTCCTCTTGCATCAACTAACTTCTCCGAACTATTCACCTTTTCTCTAAAAGGCACTGCAGCAGCTCAAAACCAGGTTGATTTGAAAGTGTCCCTGCTTTAAGAAATAACATTTTTACCTGCTCTACGGCCTAAAGAGTTGCACATAATCACAGACTATTGTTGAACCCCAATCTTCAAATTCGTTAGCCAGCTTGGCTCCCTCTCACTTGGTAGCCTATCGTGCTCTTCAGGGAACACTGCTACTCATCACCAGCACCCAGGTCTTCAAATAGCACGGTGTTACTAAACTGTTCAGTCAACATCCTTCTACTCACAAAGAAATAAAATAAAATCAAGGTACCCCTCAGAGTGCTGAAAACATTCATTTTTGTGGTTCTTGCTTCCACGTTAGACTTTGGTTGTGACTGTCCTATTAGCCAAATGCATTCAGGTCAGACAAAGCCATCTCCTGTTAATCAACAACTTTTCTGTTGGGAGATTAAGATCATAAATCAATGACAAAACCCAGTTAATTATCCTCACCCAAATACTGCCTGCTTTTTCTCAAAGACCAAATCTTAGATTAAAAGAGGTGACTTAGTTCTTAGAATCCCACTAGGTATAGTTCACATTTACATTCATACTTGTGGAGTATCACTCAAGACCAGAAATTTTTCTCCTCACAATACCAGGAGGTGAGCTGGGAAGCATAGTCTCAATATTTTTGAGCTCAAACAGTACAAAATGTTTGCCAAACACCTCAAAGCAATATAGAAGTTAACCATGGTAAGTAACAAGACAAACACAGCCACTACAAGCTACATAAAGAAGCAAAATGGCATGGTTATTAGAATTAAGGAAATCCAATACATTTCTTAAATTGGTCAGGGTTTGATTAACTCCTGTTTTTTGCACAATGCTCAGAAAGAATTTGGGGGGGTTGTTTTGTATGGTTTGTTTGGTTTTTAAAATCACTAGACCTTTTGTTAAGGGCTCTGTCAAACTGTTTCTACTTGTGAAGGGGCCTGTTTTCCCATGCAATCAAAACTATTATCTAGTTACCACTAAACGAGTTACCTTGCTATGCAAATATTTTAAATTGAATGTGATGGAGTTTGCTCAGATCACATTTGGCTTTCCTTTTGTATGTAAAAAGATCTTACATTAACCAGAGGAGGCTGCTTACTACTGCATCACCTGCTTCATTTCACTCTGCAATCTCTCCGGTAAACTTAAAATAAATTAAACATCACCTGTTTAACAGAAATTATGATTTTACAAGTTCCATAATGAGGGATTTCTAATTAACTTGTATATAGATAGACAACACTTGAAACCCTACAAAACAAATATGTCTGTATACCATTTATAGCTGTCTAAAAACCTACTTCCGTTAGAGTACTAAAATACTAAAGCAACCTCCAATTCAATGAATAGGAATTAAAAAACCCACCTTGCTTTAAAATAGAGCTTTATCAATTTATGAAAGGGACTGTATGATAATTGTCTACATGGGACTGGATTACATTATTTGATGTGCTTCTTTTCAGTCCCATAACACCTATGTCACTCAGTATTCAGAAACTAAGCTCCAAAACCAGTTCTTCAGTTATGACAGCTACATATTTGGTGGCTTCTCTTTTATAAGTTCTTCTCTTATAGTTATTTTTGTGAATTAGTAAAAATGATTTCTCCCCAGAAATAAGACAAACAAGGTCTTTATTGAAATTTCAAAAATATGCCCAAACCTTGTCAGTCAAGACAAAACACTTATTCTCCAAGAAAGTAAGTTATAATAAGCTCAATTATTAATTACTCACTTTTTAAGTACTAAAAAGTTCACACGTTAACATTGTAAAGATAGAATAAGTATCTTAAATTACTTTTTGCACTATGTAAAATATTGGAAACTTAAAACTTTTCTGTGCTTCTGAAGAACTGGAGTCACAGAGGCAAATCAATTGGTAACAGAAGTTGAAGAGCATAATCCTTCCCCAGTATTACATGCAATGTTATCGTTAAAATCTCCTTCTGTTCTCCTCAATTAAGTATAAAGACACATATGAATTTATTCTTATTCTGCCACATGCTCGCAATTTTTTCCAGTAGCCTGAGAATTGGAATGATGCAAATGCTCAGACATTTATTTTAAATAAAGCCAGCTTTTGTCCCTGTTCGGCACTTTGAAAACCAAACGAAAAAGTACTCTCACCACTATGTTATCTTACCTCCTGTGCTGACACCTGGACACAGATTATCTTAATCAAATCCCCACATATGCCTCCAGGGCTGCTCCTTTCCTATCACAGAAAGGCTTTTGAACATCTCCTTTCCCAGCTGGTCAAAGGCAGAACACGCTTCTGCAGTTAGAAAGTTCCATGATACTTAGACAATGCTGCGATAGCATTTACTGTTAAACTCTGTGCATGCCATAGATTTGTTGATGGTGGTGGTTTTGTTTTAAAGTTACCTTACAGAATGATTCTTCCGGTATGAATATCTTCTAGACTGTGTACATCTGGAGGTTTGCAAAGTGCATACTAGACAAAAATGTTTGGTTGGTTTGTTTGGTAAACTTGGCTTATTGTTGCCAACAAAAAAAGCAAGCAGAAAGTTAAAGATGACAAATTCTAAAGACAAAACCATCACTGACAATTTCTGTGTGACTCAGACTGTGGAAACCAAGCACTGCCCAAGTAGATTGATTGCCTGTATCGATTGCTACAGCAGCAGTCACGGTGCTTACACTTGCCACAAATTCCTGAGCGATTATAGGTAAGCATACATGCGCCGCGGTCTCACAACGCAGAGTGAAAGTGCCGGTGGCACAGAGAGGTGCAGCGCAGCCGCCCCCGACCAGGCCGGAGCGGGCACCCCCGCGGGGCACCAGGCGGCTGCACCCCGAGCGAGGGGACCCCGGCAGGCGAGGCGCACGCCCAGCGCTCCTCGGGCTCCGCAGGCACCCGGGCTCGGCTTCCTTCTGCACCTTTGGCCGAGGTAATAACAAACCATCTAGCTGTTTGTCAAGATGACCAAATTCAGATTTCAGTGTAAAAGAATAAAAGACACACACACACACACACAAAAGAAGGTGAAACACCCGAAATACTGGTTCTTATAAGCCTGAGGAAAATAAATGTGATTCAGACAAAGTGCATCTCAGCCACCACATCGTAATAAAACAAATGTTTGCTCCTCACCTTACAAATATTTAATGTTGCCATCCTAGCACAGAGTGAAACACACCACTAGGAACTCAAGGCGCAGGTAGGACCAGCGCTCCACCCCAGCTGGTCCCTGCCAAGCGCTGTTGGCAGTCGGTGCTCCCAAGGATGGCAAGGAAAGAGAAATCTGAAGATACAAGTCAGCCTTCTCCCTCCTCCTCCAAAAAATCTGCACTAATGAGTGACTGGTGTCCCCAGAAATTTAAGATTATTTCTTATCCATCTACTTCATCCTGAACTTTTTTGTAATTCTGATACGCTCATCATCTGGAAGTTTCCAGTCCTTTCAAAGTACAGCTACACTAATGGTTTCAGTAATGCACTGCGATAAACAACTCCCATGGACCAAGAATAGACTATCTGAAAATAACATTTCTTTGCATCCTTTTTAAATATGTCACCTTTCCATTTGTTCAGATACCTCTTTATCATTGTACTATAAGAATGAGCTGTTCTGTAGAATTTCGGTGTCTTGCTACAATGTCCTGGACAACCTGCTTTAGCTGGCCCTGCTTTGAGTAGGGGGTGCTGGACTAGTCCATCTCCAGAGGCCCCTTCCAACCTCGGCAGTGCTGTGATTCTGTAACCCTGGAAAGTTTTTTTCTCTAAGACACTGTCATTTCCCATCCCCCAAAGAAACTCTGAACTCAGAAAATGCTTCATAAAATCTCAGAGAATGTGAAGATTGAAACCAGCCTCACACAGGGGTTATTAGAAACAGCAGCTAGGGAAAGGAAGATTTGGGGGATTTTAATGAAAAATTCCTTTTTCTTTTTTTTTTTTAAAAAAAATATGAAGATATAAACATCAAAATGTTGCTCTACCAAAAAACACCCTGCAGTATTTAATATATCTATTTTATATTATCAAGATTCAAGTAAAAATATCTGAGAAGTACAGCAGAACATACTGAACAGGTCTGCATCTTTCATTTAAACAGAGATCACAGATAAAATAAACACTAATTTATGTAGCTGGGTCCAACAGAGCAAAAGCAATGAACACAGGACACAGGTTGAGTACATACACTTGAAGTACTTTGCATACTTGGACTGACACAGTCAAGCCCAGTCAATAAAATGTAACAAATATACCCAAGCAACTGTTGGATCTAACGAATTTTTGACAGGTGCAAACCCAGACATGTGGAGTGTAACTGAATTGAAAAAGAGGATTTCCAAAAGTTTGTCCGTTTGAAGGCCAGAACACAGATCTTTGATGATAATGGGTCTTCTTACCATGCAGAATATCGCCAGTTTGAATATCAGAAAAAAAATTGTCATTTAAGCTTTTCTTTGAATATTTCGGAAAAAAATATTTTACATGTTACCTCTGCACATGAAGAAACATGAAGTGTTTCTTCAGCACTTACAGAAGATTCAAAACAGCACTGTTCCGAGCAGTGTGATACTTTCAAAGAGGCATGCTGGATCGCTCAAGCCATGCTTCACGTATTTTGAGAGGCACATTCATCTTTCAGGCAATTTCACTACCACAGAAGGTTATCAAAGGCCAAGATCCACGTGCCGTATTTAGCTAGGCTTCCCACCAACTTCAGTTTAGTTTGACAACAAATATGAAAACTGCAAGTGGATGTTCCTACACGAGTTGCAAAAAAGCCAAATGGGAAAACATCTGCAAAACATGAGCTAATTCTGTAATAATCAATCAGCCAATAAGCGATCGTGTGACACAAAGGAGGTGGAGGCTTTGGGGGGAAAACAAAAGAGTAACAAGAGAAAGAGATGGAACCAGCGCATGCACGCGTGTGCGCATGTCAGGGGTTGCAGGAGCAAGATCATGAGGACAGCAGCCTGAGAGGAAGGGAAATGTTTCCCCAGCAGCAAATGGTGCCTCTGGAAAACTGCCACCACAGAGCAGGGCTTCTTTCTGTAAGAAAAAAGAGCTATCACCACCAAAATTAACGAGCGAAGAGATACTTTCAGTTATCCTTTAGGTTTTAGCTGGTCTGGCTGAGAAAGTGGAACCTCGGCATATGCAGAACCGTCACCATTTCTGACTCCTATTGCTGTCTACCCTCACTTCTTTACTCTGCATTTCTTTTTTCTGGAGCAACTCACAGTTCTTCCTACACAATTTGCCCAGTTTCTCTAGCCCATCTATTTAAAAATAATAAAAATCAGTGATAAAAACATTGACAGCAATTAAAGATTTGTAGTTAGATTGTGAAATTAACGATTTTGTGATGTTTGCAAGGAAGTCCCCCCAGCTAAATCTGTGGCTAACCCTGATCAAGAAAGGCTACGCAGATTCAAGAAAACAAAATAGTTCTACTTATAGTTGCATTACCCTTGGAACAGTTTGGCATATAAGTATAAACAGATTTAAATAAGTGTCTTGCAAGATCTATATAAAATCATCCCAAAAATACAGAAACTATCATGTACTTTTCAGCATGCTTGTTTGTCTACAGCATCCATTAGCAACAAGCAGTCAAAATCCAACAAAAGTCTGGTTAGGGAAAGGGCAAATTATGCCACATGTCTTAAGAGACTCTCCAAAGCTAACCCTACAACGTGCACTGGGATGGTTTTATTTGGGATTAGTGAAAGAACATAACTTACATAAGTATTTTTGCTTTCTTAGTAGCAGTAGGCCTTTCACACTATCATAGCACCGAGACCAGCTCTCTATCTATAATTAATGCCCAAATTAGTATACATCTGCAACTGTTACTGAAATCTACATTTGAGCACAGAATTAGGCCCAAATTTAAACCACTTAAGCCACAGCATATTTTTTCTATAATGTGAGGATTAAAAAACCCATATCACAAAATCAGCAAGAACTAAGAACAGACTGTACAGGTGTCAGAGTCACAGAATATATATCCTTCCATTTTCATTTACCATGCCTAAGATACTCAGGCTGCACAGCTGTGAAGACAAACCAAATAAAAATTTTCTAGAGCCTGATCATCAACATCAAAACAAAGAAAACTGTTTGGTGGGAAATCAAAGAACAAAATCAGCCTGATCTGATTCTCCTGTAGGGTATTCCCAAAATATTCTGTTACCTTTGCATTTCTCAGTGATATGCACACAAAATATTTTTAAAATAGCAGGACTGACAAGCCAGTCCCCTCAGACAAACACTACAGTTTTGTGTGCTGTTGTAATAAACATGCTACAGTCACACAACACAACACCCACAGTAAGTTATTCTGATCTGCAACAGATCAGAACATTTCTTACTTCAGTTGCTTTCTCATTGTTCATGTTTGGTTTAAAGTTGCAGCAGATAAGCAGATGTATTTGTATAAAAAAATACACTTGCTTATTACTCCACATGAATTAATGCTTTAAAGACAGATTTTGGGGTGGGAAGGGGAGCTGTATTAAGAGAATGTCTTTCAGCCACAGATTTTCACAATCTAGCCTTTATTTTTTTTAAAATTAAATTCACAAGACAATAACTGCAGTGAGAGCACACACCTCTAAGAGGAGTTCATTTGGGGATACAGCACACGAATGAGCTCCAGTGCAGAAAGGAGCGAAACAAAGTTACGTTACTTTAAAGAAACATTGCTCAGAATTTGCAGGATTCAAAAGAAGTAAAAAAAAAAAAAAAAAAAAAGAAAAAAAGTATCTCGAGAGAACTGGGCTGGAGGGCGGAGGATGAGGGATTGAAACGTAAAGTAACTCAAGACCCTAACTGGAAATACAAGCTGTATGAAAATTCAAAAAGTTGTAGACAATTATGTTTGAAAGCATGAAAGCAATAACAACCACTTTCTACACTGTCTCATTTCACAGCTTTATTTCACAATAATTTTTGTTTTGTTTTTATTTGCCATCCTCTGAACAAAGGATCAGCTTAATGCATTGGCCTGGTTAGCGTGAAAATACACTTATTTCAAACACATGTAAGATTGTGATAATCCCCATTAGCACTGTAAACGCATACCCAAGATAAAGGAGGAAAAAAATAAATTTACATTTAGTAGCTTAAATCTCAGAAAACTTGGATTCAAATTAACGTTTCAACTTCCCAAGTAAAAGGAAACTGGGTTCTGTATTTGACACTCAGGCCTTTTAAACAAAATACCAGCTATACCTGTTAAGCTCCCTCTTCTGGCTAATTAATAAAATTGCTTAGATTTTGTATGCATAAGTTTCAATTTTCCCAGTTATGTTCTATCACTAAAAGTCAAATAACTATTAAAAAAAAATCCATAGAGCAGCTTTGATATTGAAATATGCAACATAAGTGTTCGACTTCAGACAGTGCCCTCCTGTTGTCTCACACTGACAAGTTGCACACACACACACAAAAAAAAAAGTATCCATGTACTATGTAGGGATAGCTCTGCAAACCAAGCTTAACCAACAACCAACCATCTAGGCCTGTAGTAAGTTTATAAACACCACTGCATATTTTCTGATATCAGATATCCAATCCAACCTGAAATTTCTGTGTTCAAAACAGACTAGCCAATTAGTCCCCAAAGTACACCTTTCCTTGTTCTAGCTAAAATTAGAATTAATTGTGTAATAAAAATACAAATACACTTTTCAGAAAACGTAAATGTTGAAAATGAGGAAAACATGCCACAAAAACTTAGCTGCCTCCCTTCCAGGATTTCCCATCTCTGCTGTTACTTCCCAAGCATTTCTGTTGGATAAGCATGGCTCCCAGTAACCAGTTGAGGACACACTAACACTACCTAGCAATCCCGCTGTTACCACCCAAAGAGGGGACTGGCATTTTACAATGTCATCGGGGGGTGGGTAACCACCCTATTTATCTGTCAGTAAAATGAGAAGATGGACAAAAAAACCACCCGGTAGCCAGGATAATGTCTAACTGCCTCTGCCTCATCTGACCAAAAGTTATTTTCCAGTTCAGTCAGAAAACTCATCTGTGTTTCTGTCCCTCAACTAAATAAAAAAGAAACAAAGACTCCTCTGTGCTTTTTCCATAAAGGAAGAGGAGCAACTCAAGACCTCCAGCCACTGCGAGCTCTAAAATCCCTCTGCAGCACTATTTTCTGTCACTGTTTCATGGAAATGCCAAAAAAATATTGTAAAATACAGTTCAGTCTAGAGAGATGCATCATCCCCCCCAAGCAGATAAACAGACATCTCATAGCAGCAAAATAATTACAAGTAATTAGCGTTTATCTTATGCACTGACTTAGGTTAATCACACTAGGACTATAGCTCACACTAGTTGCTATAGCTTGTATCTTGAAAGCAGAAAGAATTTCACTGTCTGTTAAGAGCTCCAAAAATTAGTAGGGCTTAGCTAATAGCTGTGTCTTTCAAAGTTAATAGGCTTGGACTTTTAACTGGACGTTCAAATGAGCTTTCCCTTTCTTTGCCCTTGCTGATATTTTATGGAAACAGAATTAACATGTATTATTTTTAAACAGGAAAGTATCACCAACAGACTTCAGTATTTCAGTTCCATTCATCCCAGCTAATAATTCAATTGAAATTGTCAATTTAGTTACACTTAAATAATTGCAAATGCAGAGGCAGAATTTATTTTAGCCGTAAACTCTGTTCTGTCACCGGTAGGTATTTTAAGCCTGTTCACCTAGCTTTTTATCACTGAAGTGGTTCTCATCAGCATAGCTGTACAATGTTGTCCTCTTACAAAACATCCTGCTGACAAGTATCATGGCATTGTCAGGAATTAAAGGTAAACTTTCTAATGACATTCAGAATAAAAACCATACCAAAAAATCCTAAAAATAAGATTCAATTCCAATTCTATCTTAAGACAGATACTTTCACTAACTCTGGCTCCCAGTATGCCCTTGCTTGTCGTAGACATATGAAAGAAAGATTTAAGAGAAAAAAGCTGATTTATTAAATAAATTATTTGGAGAAACGGGAAAACTAGGAAAAAATGGACACTCACCAAGAACAAGAAAGGGCACATGAAGAGAAATTACAACTCCACAATGGAGGAGACAAGATGGAGAGGGCTGAAGGCTTGAAAAGGAACATTTGATGGGGAACTCCTCCTCGGATGAGACTTGCAGCTAAAGCAACTAATCCTCACCAAACTATCACAAACACAAGAGACACAATGAAGATGTAGTGGCAGCGACTGGCCTCAATTTGTAGACACAGATGTCCTAAGCCAACAGTCACCCTCATTGTGGAGCAGCCAAATTAATGACAAACAGGGACTGGCAAAATTTCTCGTTTTCTTCTAAAACCTAAGTCACTGCAGCTGACTTCTGGGGAAACAAGAATTCAAAGCAAAAGGGAAGTACTATGCAGGAGGAGTGTGAAAATCACAATTCCAGATGGAATCAACACACAGAGGATAAAAAAATACTTCACTTAGCTGTGGGTTTTCATTATCTCAATTACTGTAGTAGCACGATGGCTCCTTTTTGAAAGCCAAGACGCACTCCCTGCCAAGCCATTTTTATGAGACTTCTACCATAACTGTGTAAATAAAGGCAGACAGTGCAGCCCAACTCTGACCTCTGCAAATAATTTCCTGTTCAACACCTTATTGACCTTCAATCCAGCTAATGAAAGGCCTTGAAGGGAAATTAATTTCATGTTTATGCCATTACTGTACCTTCAGTCCAAGTGAAATCAAAAATCTGTTTCTACATAGAAAAGCTTAAAAGAACCATGACAATAAAAGATCAGATCTCACTGCAGATCAGACTTGAAATACACCTACTGTCACAGAGGGCATGGCTGAGACACAGCCTCCACATTAAAATGATGCGGGATGATCTGATGAGTCACGTTAAATCTCGTTACAGTCTCTGAAAGACTAGCTGCTACTATTGTGTACTTGATTGTATAACCCTTGCAAAACTCATTAGCCTTAAACCCAACAATTCTAATTACTTGTACTCATATGATTTATTCCTCAACTCTGCTAAGAGCTTGGCGTCAAAGCCATGAGGTGGGGGCTCCAAGGCGGAAGGCAACTCGCTGGTGCTGCGCTCTGGGAACGCTCGTGTTCCACTGGTCAGGCACGAGGGACAAATCCATTTCACAGCTCTGCCGTGAGGGACGGACCAAGTTTCAAGTTCAGCTGACAGTGGACCTGTGGGATGTTTATTGGCCGATGGCCATGGAAAAGGTTAAACTGATACAATCAGCCAACTCTGGGCTGGAACAGAAAGAAAAAGTGGTGGAATAAATACACAAGTCATCTAACAAACTGCCCCAGGAGCAGCATGGATCATGAACCAAGTCTATACTGGTTTACAGCACAAGTTTGTAACAACAGCAGTTGTTATAATGTTTTTCACTTCAGGTCAAATATCATAACAACATCATTTAGATTTTCCACTACTACTTCTACCAATAAGGTTCAAAATGTTCTGTAAAAGTGACTCCTCACCTTTTTGCAAAAAAAAAAAAATAAACAAAAACATAGAGCTTGCTCAAGGTCGGGTGGACATTTAATAGCAGAACTAGAATTAAAACAGAGTTACTTCAAGTTTTTAACTCAATAATATAGTCTACCTGAAAAAAAGTCTCATTTTTCATTACTAAAAATGTTTTTTGTTGTTCTATTCCACCTTAGTCTATTATTTCTGTATTCAACAGACTGATAATAATGCCTTCATTTAACACAGATAGCCTTTTAGCTAGTAAATCTTATATTCCATCTTATTTTCTATTTTGATCCACAAATCTATTCCAATGATTCATTTCAAAGGTCTTGTTATACTTCTGTGACTGGCATTTTGAAAGTATTCTTTTATGAAATCCTTTCACAACTTTTCATCTAAGTGAGCTCTATAGTAAATCACTGCCAGACTTCTTAGAAACAGGATACAAAACTAAGCAAAAGCACCCTTGCTTTTATACTTTCTAACTCCCTGCATTCAGACAACTGACCTGGAAATCTAGAGTTTAACGACAGTAATTCAATTCTCTTTTTTTAAACACAGTCCTTCCTACAAATCTATGCAAAATCTTTTATAACATTTAGTAATACAAGACAGAAGTTAATGGCAAAAAAACAAAAAAGGCAAACAAAAACTTATAAGCTTATAAATCATCCCTGCCAAAGCAAGTTTCTCTCTAATGTAGACTGATTCAGACAGTAAATTGCAGACAGGCTTAGTAAAAATAATGGGGAGAACACATTAAAGCTCTTTAAGAAAGATTAAACAGCAGTATAAAAGTGAAAAGAAAAAGAAAGTAAAAAAGTTAAGTGTGAAAATAAAACAACAAATTAAAGTGCTGCAATTCAAGATGGCAACTCCAAAAAATAGGATCAAAAAAGGGAAGGATCTCCCCTGGCCCATGGTCTTCCTTTTGTGATTATGAGTGGGCAGAGCTGTAGAAAACACTTTCAACAACATCCTTCTAAAGCGGTTTTCTGGTCTCACTAAAGAGAGAAACTTCATGTAAGAAAGTTTGTGTAAAATTGCAGTTTCTTGACTCCAGAGTTAAGACACCAAATTTTGACGGGGGCCAGGGAGAAGAAAAGTCAGGCTCTTTTCCTTCAGAAAGATGCATCTAATTAAAATACCTGCAGGATGCTCTCTCTCCTGGTGAGAGACCAAGAGAATTACCAAAAGAAGACGTGCCTCCAGTCCAGTAGAGTAGCTGTCACAGCCTGCACATGATTGAAGGCCGAGACAAAAGTGACCCTGTGCACACAGACTGTACTGATGAAGAGATACCAGCAGCCTTTTGCCTTCAAACGCACTCAGATGGTGCAATCCCTGTCACCCCTCCTGAGGTGAAATAAGCAGACACATACCTCAGTTAGCAAGATGTCATCTCAGGAGCTGCAGAAACAGCAGAAGTTTTCACAGCACTGAATCCTCAAACCATATACATGTATCTAGGAGAAACATCCTGTGTTCTCAGTGGAAGGAACACTATTTTATATATATATTTTTATGCAACAGCTTCCACTTGCCATATGGAAATATACTATGCAGGACTGAAAGAACAGTGTGTCTATTTACTGCAGGACAGCAAATGAACTGATGGGGAGTTTGGAAATGTAACTGCTAAGCAGTTGGCCACTAGACTAACACTCGTGGTTTTAGTTAATGGACTACTAAATACCCAGACAAGATACAGGCAATGACAGATGAACAAAGGGAGCAGGCAGCGTTTTAAAGGTATACAACACATGGAGCTGATAACAAGCAGAGTTTGGATTTGTGCTTAGAGTAAGGGCAAAGTAATTATCAAAGTCTTAAAGAAGCATATGATAAGGCTTTTCTAGAAGCTAATAAACAACTGAAAAACAGAATACAAGATTTATAGTGATCTGCTTTGAAATAAAAAGAAACTTAACTTCAGTAGTTTGGAATCCAGCTGATGAAGAGCATTATGCTTGCGACCTGCCATGATTTCTGAAGAGAGAAACCCGGGAGATGAATCCACTCTTAAATTGCATCTTTAGTCAAAGTGGCTAGTAAGACTGTGTGAGGGATTGACAGGAGAAATGGCATCTGGAGCAGATGCTACTAAAATTGATTAGCATGTAAAGGGCTGGCCCTGGGCTAGCCAAGGGGGAGTCAGTCACTGAAGCAATCGATTGCAGCTAGCGGGAAGGAACATGCAACCAACACCATTTACCCTTTACAAAATGTCTCCTTGCATAGTCAGATCTCACTGAGAGTGCTAAGATACACATTTCTTCAAATGTGTATCCAAAATATACTACACATAAACACTCTTTGAACACTGTTTTGAAAGGCCTTATTGTTCCATCACTAATAAGAATCTCCATGCTACCTCTCAAGAAGTTTTGCAACAAAATGTTCCTGGATGCTACTGAACGGTGACTACGTTTAACATTGAGAGATGTCTGGTCTTCACAACCCAGAAACCATGTTGGTTTAAAATAGTAATATAGTATCACACCCCCATTGGGGAAAAATATATTTACACAGAAAACAGTTTAATACCCGACAGGAAATTCAAGTCAGATAACTTTTAAACACAAAAGATATTATTATCTGGAGCTTCTAGCGAAAACAGACTTTAGTACAGAAATATATGCACTTGTTTACATTAGGTGTTACATATGTGAATAACAATCCCAAAGGAGTTACTCCTTCCCCAGAAGACAAATGTACTTTCTTACCTTTGGCCATTTGGGATTTAGAAGTCGTGCTTTGATGGCATCATCCAGGGCCTTGTCATACTGCTGGATTTTCATGTAGGCTGCCGAACGATTACTGTAGAGAATGCAGTTCTGAGGATCAACTCCCAAAGCCTCATTGTACAACACGACTGCTGTATGAAAATCGCCATCATGGCAAGCCTGGTTGCTCTGGCGAACTTTCTCAACAAATTCAGCTTTGCTCAACATGGGACTGTCAGGACTTCTTCTTCCAAAAGATTTTGATCCAAAGAAAGAAATCTGGGGGGCAGGGGGGAGAAATCATATATTAGTGTTACAAAATGCTACTCAAAAAAGGAAAAAAAAATATTAGAAAATGTACAGCAGAAATTAAAGCCATCAGCATTACTGCAGAACAAATTTTTAAGGATCTGATTCTGAATTCATAAAGTAAATTGTTTATCTACTGACTTTTTGGGCATACAGAAGTAACAGAAAAGAGCCTTATAAAACATATCATTCCCTATGAAGGATGTCTCCTAGAAGACATATTGCCTTCTTCAGGCACAAGACCAGTTGCAGTCTATTTTAGTATGCTGCACTCCACATATTCACAAGTTTTTCCTCCTCAGCCATATTATGCGATTCTACAACACGAAGCATTGTCGCCAGGTAAGGAAGTTTATCTGAATAGGTGGCAGGTGTGAACATGAAGATGATGCCCGAATATCCAAAGCTGAATACGTAGATCACACAGAAGCACACACATGCACAGACAGTGGAAGAATGTATAAATTCTCTTCAAACCAAAGAACTTGCACTGGTACATCTGCTCACAAACAGCTATATCCAGCTACCTGAAGGCTGCAAACTGTTCATAAATGGGAAGGGAAGGATGAGTCTTAGGAACTGGGTATACTCACAGAAATTAGTGGGGCACAGTTTATTTTAGCAACAGAACAGTCATCATTGGCAGAGCCACCTTCCTGGATTGTCAACTTCAGGCAATAACAAAGAAAAACAGGTTTAAGCCTTCTAATTATAAAAATGGTTATTATTTAAAGTCAGCTGTAGAAAGTCCTAGTTGTATCATTATGGTACACCCTTTCTCCTCATTTAACTTTCTATTCTCCTTATTTTCCCCAGTCAGTCATCTGCAGTCACTAACTGCCTTTGTCAGGTATACCCTACTCTGTCCCAAGGACCCTGAAAAACTCAGCAAGAATATCTTTGTACAACTCTGATCACAGACAGCTGTGAATTCTGCAATAATTGTATTTGGCGACAGGCAACATGTACATATGGTAATATACAAAATACTTGGAAATATTCATTAAAGGTTTAGACTAATATACTTGAGATTGGTGTCATCCATTTTTTATCCTGCAGACTGAAAAAGGTTAAGAATATCATATATTGTTACCACAACACAACAACTTCAGTGCTTAAATACATTACCAGAGCAAGCTGAGGCATATTTTTAGGTGGAAAGGGAAGCAAGCTGCAAACTGACATCCTGTCTCAAGCATCAAAATGGTCTATAGACTTTTGTTTTTTCTTAAGTCAAAAAACAACAATAGAAAAGCACCAAATTAGAAACTACTGTTTTCTTCTTTTCCTTATGATTATACCCAATTTTTTCTGACAGGTGTTTGTCCAAACTGTTTCTAAACTTCTCTACTGAAGGAGACTCTATGTTTTACACAGGCAATCTCATTACACTGCTTCATGATTTTCATAATTACAATATTTTTCCTAACATCACAGCATAATAGACTGGTTTGGGTTGGAAGGGACCTTAAAACCCATCTAGTTCCCACCTCCCTGCCCCAGGCAGAGCCACCTTCCACTAGCCCAGGTTGCCCAAAGCCCCCGCCAACCTGGCCTTGAACCCTTCCAGGGAGGGGGCAGCCACAGCTTCTCTGGGCAACCTGTGCCAGGGCCTCACCACCCTCACAGGGAAGAATTTCTTCCTTAGATCTCATCTAAATCTCCCCTCTTTCAATTTAAAACCATGACCCCTCATCCTATCCCTACACCCCTGATCAAGAGTCCCTCTCAATCCCCTCCTCGCCCAGCCTGGATTTGTGTTGGGGATTGCCCTGACCCATGGGCAGAACCTTGCCCTTGGCCTTGTTGAACTCCATGAGGTTTGCACGTCCCCCCTCTCCAGCCTGTCCAGGCCCCTCTGGATGGCACATCCCTTCCCTCAGCGTGTCCCCACACCACACAGCTCGGTGTTGTTGGGGAACTCGCTGAGGGTGCCTCGATCCCACTGTCCGTGTCCCCAACAAAGATGTTAAACAGCGCCGGTCCCAATACTGACCCCTGAGGAAT
The DNA here is from genome assembly GCF_047716275.1 of Strix uralensis. Classification (NCBI taxonomy): domain Eukaryota; kingdom Metazoa; phylum Chordata; class Aves; order Strigiformes; family Strigidae; genus Strix; species Strix uralensis. The sequence continues at coordinate 17,936,277 of NC_133988.1, forward strand.
GCCAGATCTCCTTTGTATCAGTAAATATACTGCTTCTTGTCCTGTCTACAGTACAGCAAACAAAAAACTTTGTTCCTTTCATCTGTGTAGTTGCCCTTTATATAACACTCCTGCTAATATAAGCTAATATGTACCTTGACATTATTACTAACAGCACTATAAAAAGCAAATTTCTGCATCCTTGAAAATCCATTCTGTATGCAGTACATCTTTAAATGTGTTGGCATGCTGCTTTGCTACTTCAATCAAGCTGACAAACAACAACTTCATATATTCTCAAGTACTGACAGGAAAATTGCTCTACTTTGAGTAATAGCCCAAACATTAGAGCTGAACATGTTGCTTTATGCCAAGCAGTGTGATAACTCACACATTTGCTTGTATTTGACCATAAACTTCATCATGTGGTCTGTTTGCTGTGACCTAAGAAGTTGCAAGAACAGAATATGAATATTCAGCAGCATTAGAGTAGATGTTCAAACACAAAGATCAGGAAACCCTGATGAGCTAATTAGTCACCAGAAGGCCATAGATGGCTGGAGGTACTGTAGGGAAATGGGGCTGGTGAGTACCCATGTGCCAGAGACAGCGGAGGTAACTACCCAGAGATACCCTGATTCACATGTAGGGCTGATTCGCTGTAGGAAAATAAAAGAAGCCAAAGGAAACACCATTCTCCTCACATTTCCTTTCATCTTCACTTACTTTTTTCCTCTGTAGATTCAGCACCTTCTTTAATTCCAACAAGTCACATCTCTGCCTACTCCTGAAACCCACTGAAGTTAACAAATGCACCACAACTGTGCAAGATTCTTCTCAGTGGGCAAACCTAAAAACTACTCTGTAACTTCTCCAACCATTAAAGTCAGAGTAACTAACGAATTTTCACACTGTTCTAATTTCTACACTACCCTCTGTTCCTGAAAATTACCAGAAGAGTGGAAAACTTGATTTTATACAGCTTAGAGCCAACACTTCAGAGTCACTACAGGCAAGAACATCCAATGCAGTCTTACAGAAATGCTCATTGTATATAAGGAATGTGGAATATTTTAACCTGAGCAATATTCCACTTGAAAAAAAAGTATAACCTCTACCCAGGGCCTAAAAGGAGTTCAAACATGTCAAAAAATTTCTGAAAGGAGCTGAACTTCCACGCAATGCTCAAGGAAACACACGGCTAACAGTCTAAAGAACTCTCATACATCATTTTTCAGAAGGAACTGAGGAAATGAACAATCATAAATTAAGAAAGGTATTGAAGGGCAAACACTGGGTGAATGTCTGAGAGGGAACAACAGACTCAGTGCAAGGACTCCAGTGATACTGTTTATGATGCCAGAGATCATCCTGACCCATGATCCTTGGAAATTGTGTTAACAAGCAAGCAAACGACCCCACAAACACATGCTCACTCCCACGCAATTTAAAATGCCACCCCTTTCAAAGCCGTCAGCTATAATAGTAACAGATGTTACTCTAATCTATATAGATTTCCAGGAACTTTTTTGAATCCTGCTATGTTCTTAGCCTCAATAGCTTCCTGCTGTAATTCTGACAAAATCTGAGATTTTCATGAGCAAAATAAACTTCTGCAGTGCAAACTCTAATTTAAGTACAGGTATTTCAGGCAGCACAATTCAAATTTCTGGCACAGCTAATATGGATAATATTTCTATGATGCACTTGACTGCTCACCAGGACCAAGTCAGTCCATCAGAAGGAACAGAGCAGCACACTAAGAAAAAGAGGTATCTTCTCTTTTGACATCTTCCACAGTTAGAACTGAAGCAAGATTCTCTCCCTGGTTTCTAAACTACGTGATATTTTGTTGATGCCACGATTACAGGATGAAGAAAAGTATTTGTTTTGTTCTCCTCATGAGACCTACTTTGTCACTGGGACTTCCTCACAGGTGGCCATACCATACAGCATTCATTTATAAGTACATTGGTCATGAAAAAATGTTTTTCCATAGTCATAGAAATTTTTGTCAGCTCCACTGAGAATATATGACCTCCATAAGAACTGGTATTAAGACAGATAGGTGATATCATCTTGGCAGAGATCATGTTTAAAATTCTTAAAAACAATAAAGCTACCTTAATTTAAATAATCAACTGCAACTATAACTTCCTTTAACAAAACTGGCTGCACTGACCACCAAGTGACTTAATTCATTGTGATGTGTTAAATACATCCAATTCCCATCAACATTAAGAGTTAAATAGGCAGGGCACAAACTGGAATAAATTAATCAGATCAGTTAGTCACAAACATCACCAAATTAGAAAGCATGAATCTCTCAGCAGAAAGCCCAAATATTTTCTTCAGGTTCCTCCTTTCTTACAGTGTCTAGAGCAGACTGCCAAGGAAACAATTTTGCTTCCAAAGCTTACTGTTTTGAACCACTGAGCTCAGCCTACCAGTAACAGTACACAACACATTCAGCTAAGGTGATCTCTAGTTTAAACACCGATCATGTTCCTACAACATCAGTTCTTTTGTTAACCAATGCCAAGTTTAAGGGTACAACGTATCAAATAAACTACTGCTGCTTCTCAGATGTGTTTTTAAAGGTGGCATCTGTCTCTCTCTCATTGTATTTCCCGGTGATTGGCCCGCATCAGGGACAACAAAAAATATCAAGTGTTGTGTGGTTTCTTTTATCATATTCAGAGCAAATGACTGCAGCTTCCAGACGCAGGAGTACCAGAACTAGTCATGAACTGATGTTATTTAGAAGATAAATACTTCAAAAAATAGATTCCTTCACAGCTATGGGTATAGCTGCCTCCAGCTGGAGACTCATCCCGCAGGGAAAGCTCAACCAGCGCCACATTGAAGAGCCCAGCTGGGGCTCAGTGCCACGGACGGCGGGCAGCACCCTTCCTTCCCCTGGCCTCCACCGGACCACAGCGACCGACACTGCTGCAGCCACAGGAGCTGTTGGCCTGGAAGCTGCCTTCAGAGAGTTACTAGGTAGAGAGGCCTCTGCGAGGGCAGGTCTCATCAGGCAGAGTCTCAGGGAGCACTGGCGAGAGTAAAGAATGCACAAGTCGAACAATAGCTGTCTTTTCTGTCCGTTTGTTATGCGTGAACAAATGAAAACACAAAGCTGTTAATGATCTTCCCAGAGTCATACTGTGACTCTGCAACGAGGAGAAGAATCCATGAGGAGACATCCTCTCACTCCAAGTAAAGTGGTTTCTGCCTCTAATATCCTGTGAAGCTAAATAATCTCATGAAAAAAAAGGAAACTGTTTTAAAGGAAACTATGATGGTAATTTCTGGAATATGTTATTATTTAATTCCTGCTATCATGAGAACTGCATACGGCAGTAAAACATCATTAGGTGAAAGAAAGAACCACAGAACAAAACTGAGTCACTCTGGCACTCAAACCACAAATAAAAAAAGATTATTATGATGGTACCCACACACAAAAGTACTCATTAAAAAGCCAGCCCCGCCTTCCAGTCACGACTGCTCTTCTCCTACTAATATGGTAGAAGGTGATGGCAATGCACATATTTAGGCTGCCCAACTCTTTGTTACAGAAGGTACTGTACATACTAAACCAATGCTAAAGAAGAAGCAGAAGTTCCTTAGTGCAGTGGAACAAAAAAGGTTCTAATGAAGCGCAGAATAGGATCTAGCAGAGACAATTTAAGGTAGGAGGTCATGTATTTCCAAAAAAGATGACACAAGCTTCTCTGCATCAGTTCTCCAAACCAGCACAGGGCACCTGAAACCAGCTCCTACTACAAAGGTCACATTAGACAGATGCTCCCACAATACCTGCTTCAGATTAGACTCAGCAATTAATTCTCTTTGTTGGTGAAAAAGCCTCCTCCTCTTGCAGAAGGTGCTCAAGATTCAACCTTACTGATCATTCAAGGTGAGTGTTAAAAACATACACAATTTTCTTTAGTCTTTTTCTTCTCCAGAACAAATGAACTCCCAACCCCCCAAAGCAAACAGTAAGTTGAACACACAGAAAAACCTACATTACAAGAATGTTTATCTTCCAAGATCAAGTTTGCTAAACTTAGTCCTCTATAGAGACAGAACATTTAGCAAATAAAAAGAGTAAGAGCCCATACACGCTGAAAGATCTGACTGTCTGAACAGCACATTGCTATCCAGAAAACGGTAGGGAGTAGATTCCCATCGAGTTCCAATACGATGAGTGAGAAGAGGTAACAGCAAATCCAAATTCTGCTCCAAGACAAGAGGACAAGGGAAAACAATGTGGTAGAACAGCATGAAGGGAATGCTTGATCAAAGAACAACAAATCCTACACCTCAGAGCTTGTTTGTATGTAATCCATCTTACTTAATGATACATGATTCAAATAAATATGCCTTATATAGATGATGTCTTGGGTGGCAGGTTCATAATTAAGACACCTTTTAAAAAAAAATCCTTTATAACTTTCCAAAAAATACTTTAAGGGTTGTATTAGTATTTTTATATTTTAAACTATCTAAATAGCTCAAGATAATCAATGAAGCATCAGAAAGAGGAAAAAATAAAAACAAAGAGGCAAGCAGAAAAATTTGCATTCCAAACGGATTGTGAAACAAAGTGACAATTACTTATTCTAAATACAGGTTTCCAAAATCAGCTTAAATCTGTAACTGAACTTCCCTTTCTATGAAAACATCTATACGACATCTTGTATTTTAATCTGCAAAATGGCTTTACGTTTTTTTCACGCCATATTCTGGGGTATTATTGTTTGTCTGTAATAGAAGTTGTCTTCAACAAGAGTCCAAGAACAGATAAAGAATATGAAGTTTCTCCCCATAACCTCCATGATCCTAGCAGCTAGCACTTCAGCTCATCTGTACTACGCTTCTGCACAGACATGAAACCTTGCCAAGCCACATGCAACCTTCGCCCAATCAGAACAGAATTTTAACAGAAATAGTGTGGAAAGAAATTAAAGGCCACTGAAACTGAAAGTTTAAACCACCATAGGATGTGCACAACAGCTATCCAGGCTCCTAGATTTTTCTAAGCTGGGTTTTGTCTCCACAAATTGTCATGAAATATTACTGGGAGTACATCTCCACGGATACAAGAAACACTTCCTTAAATCTCAGCAACATAATATATACACCCCATGAATGGGACATCAGTAAACTGGACTCTGACTCTGACTGTTCCCCCCTTAAACCTGTAGGCAACGAGGGAAGCGCTACGAGGGGCGGTTACACACACCCGCTCCGGGGCTGCTGGCTCCAACATGCCTGTGTGGTTCCGCTGCCTCGATGGAAACAAAACCACCACCACCCAACAGGCAGACTGCTAAAGCTGAAGCAAGATGAAGGAAATCTGACAAACTTCTGATGCTTCTGTCATTTTCAGTGTCCTGCGTTTTTTAAAGTCCAGCATTTATTCTGTGTTAATTATCAGGGTATCTAACCTGATATCTGCTTTAGTCTGAAGTACTCTTGCAAGTGTCAGTAAATATTCTTCTGACAGACAGGGTTTTAATTTCCTCTGGTAAATCTGCATTACAGGGAAAAAAAACCAACACCAAGATTTATTTTATCTATTACTTTGGGAAAATCTAAGTCAAACTTCCACATTTAAAAAAAAAAAAATTCTAGCAGGGATTTTTAGATATTCATGGAAATCTATTTTTAGACCATAAAAAAGCTGTAACTTATCTAAAGGCATAAATAAATCAAAAGGAATAAATACTTTGAACATAAAACCTAACTGACAGCTCTATTCTATTAAAAGAACAACCACATTTTAGTAAATCTCCTACTGGAATATATGTCTAGGCTTCTGGAGCATATTGTTCTGCCAATATTTTACTACTTTGGTTTTTCATTGCAATTAAAGACAAAACTATTTTACATACGAACTTATCAATAGGAAGGAAACTGATCTTTTTTTAACTGGAGCTTATACAAAATTTCCTAAAGAAAAAGATGTCTTTTCTAAAAATGAGAAGCAACTCCGAGCTTCCAATACTGAACTTGGAGAGATCTGCAATTGTAACATCAGTTAGATCCACTCTAATTTGAGTTGTGCTACATGTTGCTAAAAATTGTAACAACAACTATGCAATCCATAGCTAAATTTAAACAGTACTTTTTGGTTCATACCTAATTTTAAAAAGTGAAGGTTATGCAGACCAAATATGCCCTCACACTTTTGCAAAACACTTCAGTTAAAAAACAAAATTCTATTTTCAAGTAAATACTTCAAAACCAAGAAAGAACTAAGTTGTGCAGATGCTATTTTTAAATACTATTGAGAAACTAACCTGATTTTACTGCAAACACTCTGCAAAATACTTTTTGGATCATGTATAATGCAGTATTTTCATTTATCTAGTGCCAAACGCAATATTTACAATAACTGAAAAGCTATGAGCAATACGCATCAAGTTATTCCAAATTCTTTATTCCCACTTTCCTCAAATTGGTGACCTCAAGGCTCTTCTCAGTCCTTCCTTAAGCAGCATCTCAAGTCATGGTGTCACACCAACTTATGATGAATAAGGAGACAGCCAAAAGACACCAGGAAAATCTTTCTACATGTAACTTTTTATAGCAGCTCTTCAGCCATGCCTAAGTCAGCCTATGTTATTGTTGCTCTCCCTCTCCCGATTTTCTGATTATTATTGGCTACACTGCATCTCAAATCAAACTGGAGCTCACTGAGACTTGGTGACTCCTCACTCGGGCAACTGAGTCCATGCAGTCCTCGATGCTTCCGGACCACTCCGTACTAAAGATAATGAAAACTATGGTCCTTTTATAAGGTGAGCAGTCTGTCAACACAGGGTTATTTTATCTTCCAGTATATATACTGTTGATTATATAGAATTAAATCCTTCTTTGTGAACTTCTGAGAAAACTGGAAGCAGGTTAATGTTTCAGAGCTTCAGTTACTTGTAGGGCTTATTAAGAGGGATTTTCCCCAGCACACAACTGGTCAGGCACTAAAGGACGGGTTTTACCTCATTCTAAAGGATTAACCACCAAATAGCTGGAGACAATTTATCTAAACTAAAGTGATATTCTGCAGCCTCTCTCTCAGGTGTCTGCTCGTGTTTCTTGCTCACAGGCAAGTACACAAAGTTCCGCTGGCAAGAACATTAGCAAGAGAGAAGGCAGGGCGCTGCAGGAGTGTGGGCGTCACTCACAAATTTCTGGGCAAATTTGCCTAATGAATTCAAGACACTGGCAACACATTTGTCTTTCTCATTTTCTGACTGTGCATACAACTTTCTGGGCTTCTCAGAGATCTAACCCAAACTGCTTTGTGCAGGACGCAGATGAGCTACTGAAACTGTACACCAGTGAAGCAAAGGGGTAGCCAAACGTAAAACTCACTGCCCAGAGCACAGGAGAATATTCGGTATATTCTGGGAAATAAATAGCAGATGACACTCAATGTCAGTAAATGCAAAGTGATGGGGGAAAAAAAAAATCCTTAGTTGTTATCACAATAACTGGCCCCAAACAGACCCTTACCCCTCACAAAAGACATTTTAGAGCCCTTGCAGAAATTCTCCTGGAAACACTGTCTCTGTACTCATCAACAGTCAAAGAGACAAGTAAAAGAATTAGAATCTTTGGGAAAGAAGGAACAGGAAACAATTATGCCATTCTAAAAACCTACAATAGGAAGTGCATTTCACATTCAGTTTTGTTCCCACTACTGCCACACAAGCACATAAAGATACGTAAGTAGAAAAGGTAAGAGATGGGTAACAGATAACCAGATATGGATCAATCTCCATATCCAAAGAGAGACTAAGATAGACTCTGAAAGTTGGAAAATAATTAAAGGGAGTAAATCAAAGGTCTATAAAAATTGAGAAAAGCACAAGGAAGGTAAAGAGAACAATTATTCACTATTTCCCAGAAACAGAGGGGCATCAAACAGGCAGAAGATAAAAGAAAACCAACTGAAGTAACCTTACACATGCAGTATAGTTAAAATGCAGAATTATCCCAGGTGTTACAAATTACAATAGTAATAATGGATTAAAAAGAATAATTAAAAACATGAAAGAAATTCAAAGTCTATTGAACATGAAATTGAAATTACACATACATCTTGAATGTTCAGTAAATTCTGAATTCTCAAATACTGTAAAGAATATTTAAATTTAAAAAAACTCACTCTGAAATAAAGAGCAGTGCTTTCATCATAATTTAACAGCGAATTAAAGCAAACACAGTATACCCCTCAGTTCTTAAGATTTTAATTTTTAAACAGAGACAAAATTCTGCCTAAAAGTTATGTCTATACCATAGATGACTAGGACCCACAGTAACAGACACGTTACAGATGCCTAAACCAGACCCAACCTCATACAGCACTGACAGTCGGCTAGTTGGAAGTTAGAAAGAGTGTATGTAATATATATTGTATAATATAATTTTAATATATATAAAAATAGATTATTTACTTTTGTGTATTCAGAATGCTTCCACTGTAAGAGCAGCTGGAAGTCAGCACACACTTACCAAAACTTTAGCACCACGATGCCAAACGTACAGGCCATGTATACCTTGCACAATGCATTTATGTGGCCTGCAAAACAGACTCAGGCTGAATGGGGGACACTTAGCTTTTCCCTTTTCTCAGAAAAACAAAAATCTAGCTTCACTGGTCTCAGAGATAACCTTCAAAAGCAAATTAATGAATGCAAATTCAAGTTTGTGTCTGAGCTTGCTGAAAGCCTAAAGCAAACTTAAAAGTTCAAGTTTTCCAGGTCCTTGCTAATCCCATTAGAGTGCCCTTATAGCTGAGGAGCAGTCCCTCAGCATTGACATACAGTATGTTACTGTCAATCATTTCAGAGGAAGAATATGAAAGAGTCAAAATTCTTAAAGAATGGGAGAAACAGAGTGAAAACACGGTACAGAAGTAGAAAGTAATACAAAAATTGAGATGAAGAATGAGAAATTAAAGCAGAAAGGAGTTCATTTTCTCACTAAGAGATAGTCAGCATGACACAGACACAGAAAAGAAATAAAAGCTGACCTCCTAAGTCTAAAGAGTCATTTGCTCCCACTGCCATCCAACAGATCTATCACTAACATAAAAAAAAGATCTAGTATAAGCTAAAGGGAGCACAAAATCTTGACTTTAGCTACTATGAACAATAACTAAATTCTAAATTATTAGTGAGGAATCTGACCTTTTTCTCCAAACCGTCAGTTAGCCACAGGCAGACAGACACAGACTGACAAACTAGTGATACAGTGGAAGCCAGCTCTGAACAGGGAAGTCACTTGAGGAAGACCTGTCAGGGCAGCAGGTGTACGTGCTCCCTGGATTTTGTTGTCTGCAACAAAGCACTCAACTGCTATAGCACAACCGCTGTCTACTCCGAAGGGATGTGTGCCCTCTGGGAGCGCGCGGCGGCAATCACAGTGTTCCTCGATACACCGCAGGTAAGTACTTCACCTGCAACCTCTCGTTACAGCATTCCCATCTCAAGTGACCTGCCCAGTAGGAATGGGAGTAACTGGTACCCAGGCAAGGAGAAAGGATATGCAACGGCCAAGGAAGAGGTGTTTGACCTCAGTCAGGAGGAGAATAATGGGAAACAGTGAAGAAGACAGAAAACAAGACTTGATCAGTAATCAGCAGGAACGTACACACAGACTGATGCTGTTGCAGCAGTGGATTTCACCTCTTGAAAACTAAGATTTGGATAGTACAGCATATGAGTAATAATAATCATTAATGACATTGTCACTAATAATAATCAGTAGTCTTATACACCAGTATGACCTAGGACTTCAAAAGACACATGACTGTGTGTTTAGATCAGACACAGCCCCTGCCCCCCCCCCACCCTCCCAGAAAAAGGGAAGATTTCCAACCCTACAACCAACAAAAGTCTTTAAATATTCAAGGCATACCCACTCATCCGTTTATCAAAAAACTCTTTTCAAAGAACCTGTGGAGGGTTTCATGAGCACCTGAAGAGCTCTTGTTCAATACCAGAAGAAAGAACAAGAGGGATGACAGTGCCTAAGACTGTGCAAACCTCCAAGAAAAATGAAAGACATCCAAAATTAAACACGAACAGCTCCAAGGAAAGAGGAGGAAAGACAAGGAGGCATAGGGCCCCAGCCATTTCAACTCTCCATTTATTGGGGTCGACCAGGGACACCCCTGCGGCTGCAACACCAAACCGTAGGAGCACGGGCTGCTGACAGGGGTAATACATCCTATCCTCCATCGCCAGTCCGCGAACGAACTGAACCGCACTGATGACGTTTGCTGTTGTCCAAGATGCACTGATTAAATCCGGTCTCCAGATTCCAAATTCTGTCAGTAACGACGTTCTTATAATTGGTTACCAACAACTTTTTCAACACCCGGCAAGCCCTGCTGAGGTACAGTCTGCTTCAGAGCGTGTGTCTGTACCACTCGTTCCAACAGGGCCATAACCCCTGCAGTGCGACCAGGGGCATCTGACACACGTACCAAAAGAGTTTCCAGACTTGAACAAGACCAGGTCGGCTTTTGCTCACCCGGGAGCGCAGGGCGAGCACGATTTACACGCCGCCACCCGCGCCCTCCCTCCACCCAGCGAGCCGCCGGCTAACTCGCGTCCGTGGAAATCGCGGTCCGAGGCGCCGTCGGGTCCCGGCGCTGCACTCCGCGGCCGCGCACGCCTCGGCGCCCGCCCGCCGCCGCCCCCCGCGCAGCACCGACGGCCGCCGCACTCCCGCCCGCCGCCGGCGGCCCGGCCCGGCCGAGGCGCCCGGGGAGGCGGCGCCGCTCGCAGCCCCGTCCGGGGCGAGGGGAGCCGAGCGCTCGGCCCCGCGACCGCGGCTGTCCCCGAGGCCTGGCGGTCCCGCAGCCCCGCCGGGGGAGCCGCCCCGCCGCCGCCCTGCCCCTCGCCCCGCCGCCGGCCGCGCTCCGGCCCGCCGCGGGGCCTGCGCCCGCCCCGCGGGCCCCCGCTCCGGGCTGGGACAGCGGCCCGCCCGCGCCCCGCAACTTCCCCGCGCGCTGGGACCGCGCCCGGCCCGGGCGGCCCGGCGGCTCCTTCCCGCCTCCCCGGCCGGGCCGCGGGGCCGCTCCCGCCGCCCTCCCGCCCGCCCAGCCCGGCGTCAACTCACCCGGGGAGGCTCCGCGTCCCGCTCCCGCCGCCGCCGAGCCCGGCCCCCCGCCGCGGCCCCCGGCGGGGCGGGCGGCGGCGCCTGTTGCTCCATCGCGCTCCGGCTCCTCCTCCTCAGGGGCCGCCGCCCCCCGCCGGGCCGATCCCGCTCCGGCCGCTCGGCGCCACGTTCCGGGCCCGGCTCTGAGGGAACCGCACGGCCCCGGCCCCGCCCCCGGGGCTGGGCTCCGGCCGGACCCCGGGCACCCCCCGCCCGACGGCGCCAGGCCCGCTCCGGACGTCCTGCGGCGGGAGGGCCGCTCCGCCGCGCCCTGCTCCCGCCGGGACGGCCCGGGCCCTCAGGGGCCGGTGGGGCTGAGGGTGAGCGCGGCCCGGCTGAGGGAGGGCCCGGGCCCGGCGGCGCTGAGGGGGAGCCCGGGCGGGCCAGCAGCCTGCCGCTCCAGCCGGGTCCCGCCGGACACAGCTCCGCGGCCGTGGCCGGCCATGAAGGTGGGAGACCGTCGCCCCAAGGCCGCAGCAGCCCCGGCGGCGGCTGCTGGAGGGTAAGTGGGGCGCCACGGCGTACCCCGGCAGAGCCCGGGCGGGAACACCGGCCGCTGAGGGCTCTGCTCTCACCGGGCGCTGCTGGGCTCGGCCTTCGCCTTCTGACGGCGTTTGTAGAGCCCCGTCCCCAGGGACGCCTCAGAGGCTGCCGACCCGCGCCTGTTGAACAGGCAAGCAGGCGATGCTGAAGGCTCTCGTGCTGTGAAGAATACACAAAAAAGAAATAACAATTTCTTGTGTAAGTGAAAATTGGATGCCACTTTACCTTATGGAATTTAATAGCACCTCTCAAACTTACACTTTTTCCATGGAAGAGTCTGAAACTTCAGAAAGCTTTCTGCAATAAAATGATGAACACACAGCCATCAGTTCAAAGGTCTGGCTTCAAACGAGTGAGATCAAAATTAAGATCCCATTAGAAAGCAGGTCTTAGTCAGAACCCAGGGAAAGTATCCAAGCAAAGCAGTTAAAAAAAATAACAATAGTGGGATGTAAAAAAGACAGAGGAATAAATTATAGAAGTTTTCTATTTCTATCTAAAGACCAATTATAGTTAATTTGCAGTGTAAGTAGCAGCTACTGAATTATGTTCTCATCTGTAACGATGCAGGTCTTTTTAAAATCACTGGTAACCAAAGCCCAAAGGTCTTGGATTTTGCAGTGACACCAGATCACACACGTAGCCCCAACACACCGAGTCCTTTACCAGTCTTTTTATCTAGCAAAGGGCAGCTGAGTGTTCCCTTTTGGTTCAGATGAGCTACTGGAAGTACCAGAACTCTGAGGATGGGCCAGTCCATCACAGGCCTGCGCTAGAGAGGGCATGTCATTAGAGGATGGACGTGCATTTCTTGTTCTATCACCCCGCTGCACTGGAGTGGATCTGAACCAGGGATATCCTTTTCACCCAGTGGCCCATGGATGTTCCTACATCCAGTTCATTAATAAGATATGAATGTACAAGAATTGCCATTTTATCATTGACAGTGGTTAATATCAAATAGCTCAAACCACACAAGATCTCTGCAACAGGCACATATGGGAAAACCTGACTTATGAATACCTTAATTCGCACTTGACATTGGTTTATTTTTTAATGCATTAGGCTTTATTCTTTCCAAATCAATTTGCAGTAAATGCGTTTAACCAGAAGATGCATGTTGTAGAACAAAGTTAATAAATTGCTCCCTCTTAGTCAATAATGAAATTAATATCCTTTAGTAAGAGGCACACAGTCCAAAATTTTCACTTAACAGACAAGCAAATTAAAAATTGCTTATCTCAGTTCAATTCCTAGTTCTTCTCGGGCAGGAACTTCCTTACATCACTTGTTGCTGTGTTTCCTCTTACTCAGTCCATCCTAAGGGAAATAAACATAGTACACACTTTTCAAGAAGAGACTGGTTAGAAACTACATGCAGATGGGAACTTCTGCTTTGAAAGCCTATCAACCACTTCACAGATCCCAACACTGCTGAGTCTGCCAGCCCAGTATTTAGTATTTAAGCTTTACCTGAAGTCCAGAGCGCCTCAAGCTCCATCAGTAGTTTTACATCAAAACTGAATATTGTGTCCTCAGAAGTCTGTGGGCAGCGTTTGTGTCAGGTAATATACTATGTCTGAGGCAAAAGCTCAGCAAACTTAGTACTCCTTTTTCATCTGTGAGGACCAAGAATTATTTCCATGCCTAAGCTAGAAAGTGGAACAGAAGAAACAAAGAATGTAGGTGGTGATGAAGCTAGCCTAAAAATTTTTAGTAAGTTAATTCATGAGTTTTTCTGATACTCTCCTCAAGTCAGACAGCTGGATGAAATGGAATATGACTATTTATGCAGATTCTCATGCATACACAGCAGTCCCTTCAGTCTTACAAAGTTATTTTTATTTAGCAATTGCATTTTCAACAGTTATTCCATTATTAAGATTTTTCTAAAATAAAAATTCTGCTTTCCATAAAAAGCTATAATTAACAAAAGTCACTTTCTCTTTCTTTTCACCTCATTTTCTGAAATGATGTAGAAGGAACAGCACGCTTAGAAGAGCCAGATTCTTCCTCATTTTCATGGAGACGCTTCCTTGTTGTGGTTGGCTAAAAGAAAGATACAGCAGGATGGCTACATGAAATCAGGTAAGACAGAGCCTAACTGTTTTGCTTGCTACAGAATTACAGATGTTGGATAAAGTCTCCTTTCTGTGACCAAAAAAGCAGCATGACTAACAAATGTTTCTCTACCAAGATTTATCTAATTATATTTGATCCTTCTCATATAAGACACTGCCCCCAGCTTTATCTTTCACTACTGTTTAAAATTCTCTTAATTAGCATCTTGTAATGAATGTCACAATACCCAATACCATTCTAAACTATCACGAACAGGAGATTTTTTCCTTGAATACTAAACATTCATGACTTGGATCCATCAAAACATACATGTCCAACAATTTAGTTTTAAATACATGAATAACCCTTTAAAGCCTAGGAGATTGTTTCTATACGTTTAAACAAAGCATCCTGACAAAGTCCATTGCTTCCATTCAGAAAGCAGAGATAAGCAGCAGACTGCTACACACAGCCAAACTGCATGTTCCTCTAAGTTCTCAAAATTGATTTTCTTAGTATGAATTAATTCAAAATCTAGTTTCTCTATGCATCAATCTTCAAATAATCTGTCTCACATACCATTTTTGATGTTTGTGGTGGATTCATATTGGCATGTGTCTGAGCAAGTACTTGTTGAAATGTATTCTTCATATCCTCGTCCTATGAAAAAAAAGCAGTAACTCTAGGTAGTATACGGAATATTTAAGGGAAAACCCTACATTTTGGCTAATTAAATGGATGAGCAATTAAAGAATGAATGAAGGAGAAAAAGAGGTTCCCCCACTTCCGCCCAAATAAACACCTTCCTAATATGGCTTCACCAAGGGCAAGTCTTGCCTGACCAACCTAGTGGCCTTCTATGATGGAGTGACTGCATCAGTGGACAAGAGCTATGGATGTCATCTGCCTGGACTTCTGTAAGACCTCTGACACTGTCCCCACAACATCCTTCTCTTTAAATTGGCGAGAGATGGATGGACTGTTCAGGGATGAGGAATTGGCTGAATGGTCTCATCCAGAGCGTCGCGGTCAACGCCTCGATGTCCACATGGAGATCAGTGGCAAGTGGTGTCCCTCAGGGGTCCAAACTGGGACCAGTGCTGTTTACTGTCTTCAATGACATGGACAGTGGGATTGAGGCACCTCAGCAGGTGTGCAGATGACACTGAGCTGTGTGGCGCAGCCAACAGGCTGAGAGAAGGGATGTCACCCAGAGGGACCTGGACAAGCTCAAGAAGTGGGCCCGTGTGAGGTTCTGCAAGGCCAAGGGCAAGGTCCTGCCCATGGGTTGGGGAAATCCCCAGCACAAATCCAGGCTGGGTGAGGAGTGGATGGAGAGCGGCCCTGAGGAGAAGGCCAAGAAGCTCAACACGAGCCAGCAACGTGCGCTGGCAGCCCAGAAAGCCACCCGTGTGCTGGGCTGCACCCAGAGCAGTGTGGGCAGCAGGGCGAGGGGGGGATTCTCCCCCTCTGCTCCGCTCTGGTGAGACCCCCCTGCAGTGCTGGGTCCAGCTCTGGGGGCACCAACAGCAGAAGGACACGGACCTGCTCGAGCGGGGCCAGAGGAGGCCACAAAGATGCTCGGGGGGCTGGAGCACCCCCCTGTGAGGACAGGCTGAGAGAGTTGGGGGGTTCAGCTGGAGAAGAGAAGGCTCCGGGGAGACCTTAGAGCGGCCTCCCAGGACTGAAAGGGGCTACAGGAAAGGGGGGAGGGACTCTTGATCAGGGGTGTAGGGATAGGATGAGGGGTGACAGGTCTAAACTGATAGAGGGGAGATTTAGATGAGATCTAAGGAAGAAATTCTTCCCTGTGAGGGTGGTGAGGCCCTGGCACAGGTTGCCCAGAGAAGCTGTGGCTGCCCCCTCCCTGGAAGGGTTCAAGGCCAGGTTGGCCGGGGCTTTGGGCAACCTGGGCTAGTGGAAGGTGTCCCTGCCCAGGGCAGGGGGGTGGGACTAGATGGTCTTTATGGTCCCTTCCAACCCAAACCCAATTCTATGATTCTAATATGCCCCACAGGAGAATTTTGAGCAGGTGGCTTATGTACAGTGCTGGTAAGAAAAAATACTTCTATTTCATTCTACAAAGAATGAGTTTTCCCTCAGTAACTACTTAATACTGCTCAAGCTAGAACTGAACTTGCACTATCAGTCAAAGTATAACAACATTGAAAGAAGAGAACATACAGGGTAGGAGTTTGTGCAGGTAATTCATTATCAGAAGAGGCCTCATCAGGACCAGAGTTAATCACTCTTGGAAAAGAAGTTTTTTCCTTATAGTCTTACATTCTGTTCTCATAATGACTTCCCTTTCTAACAGCATATTTTCATTTCCACTAGCTCAGCTTCATCAGTATCCCAAATTTGGGTAGTTTTCATTACCGCCCCTGCCCCCCCCCGCAAACCTGTTGTACACAGTAGATAGAGAAGAACCAGCTAAAACACCCATACCCTACAAACCCAACAAACAAGCAAAAAAAAAACCAACAAAAAAAGACCTGAACCCACACACCAAACTTTTAAACAAATTATCTTAAAAAGCATCCCAGAGTTATTCTTAACATAAGTAAGTCCATAGAACATATTAAAGGTTGTAAATGGAAACATTTGGAAAGCAAATATTCAGAATTTGGGCAAGCATTTCACTGAAAAGAAGTTTCCCTTTTGAAAACCCAAATGATTATGAACATGTATTAGACTAGTCATAGAGCATTCACATCTCTACAGAAGTGCACTGGACAGTACATTCTCTCCCCGAAGCGGTAAAGCCAGAAGCTGCCATTGGCGGAGGGAGAGTGTCTGGGAGAGATGCACTGCAGAGGAGTGGAGTTACCAGTCCCCATCGCGCATGAACAGGCCTGGCTGCAGCAGCATTAAGAGGATGGAAGGACAGCACAGGGGAGGGGAGGGCAGCAGAGAATCTCTGTTAAGAGAAGCTACTCTAGCAGAACGTCAGGCATGTTTCAAGAGAAAAAGCTGGCATGTAACCTCATTCTGGTCCAGCTGCCAGTGAGCGGGGTGCGCCTGGTATATGCTGGGCAACCTCAGGGAACAGGCAATCTGCGCTAACAAGGCATTCAGCTGACACAGTATACTCCGAGTTTTAAAAAGACAATCTCATTCTCTAGGTTCAGCAATTTCTCCTGTGGGAATTTTATTAGAATGGGTTGCTGCAAACCCTAAATCAGACTTCCATACCTGAAATCAGGTCTTTAAACCTCTCCCGGGACTAAATGAAGTATGCTGCTCGTAGCAGTTTAATACAGATCGTTTCCTTTGGCTGAGCTTTGAACAGTGACTGTGTGTTCACCAACCAAACAACTGATCTAGAACCAAACCCAGATATTTATGCTAAACAACTGTCTGAACCTAACAAGTTGTGTAATTTTGTTCCTCTATCACAGCAAAAATTGGGAAACTCAGAAGCGAATGGGACATTTGCTGCTAGAAACACTTAGAAATAAGGATTATTTAGCTCCTAAGGATTTCAAATGTTTAACTGTGATTGTTGGGTGAAGGCAGAGAGGGGGGTTCTTTTCTAAGCTATGGAGTATTGCAGTATCTCCTTTTTTGGTTTAAATATGTTCTTAAGCACTACAAAAAGACTTTGATGGGAACATCCAGTTTATTTTATAAAGAGTTGGGACTTATCTTTTTCAGTGTCACCTGTTTTGACTGTGGCTATATTTGAGTTGATGGATAAGATTATTTTTCCATTTATATAACAAACATCTGAGTTTTTCTTCAGCATGCAGCCAAACTAATTCTGTCCCATTCAAAAGATCCCAATGAAGTTTTCAGAGGCAGAAACAGCAATTAATTGTTTATATGCCTTTGAAAAATGTTTTATTAACTCCCTGGTAAATACAGGTAAAATATGTCCACTGAGTAGTACTGAGGTTTAAGCAGCCCACTAAATTTTAAAGTTGTAGATTTAATCAAAGAATGGAGTAAACAGCACAGGTATTTAAAACACTAATTTGAAAGCACTACTGCTTCAAATAAAGCTGTAGAAATTAAGTTTTATTTGGAGAACGTGTTTACTTTTAATAACTGAAAAATCCCCTGGTGGACCCAAAATCATTCAAGAGGGCTAGCAGGCATTAGCTGTGCATATCAACTATGCGACTGCTGTGTTTTTTCCATACTAACTTTTAAAGACAATACTTACAGACAACACAAGAGGGAGTGAGGAGCCAGTAACTCCTTCTCACCACTCACAGTAACAGGACTCAGGGAGCTCTTTTGGTGGTAGTATTCAACGTGTGTGATATCTAGAACTGAACATACTGGATGTTGGCCTTCCAAAGCAGGCAGCGCACATCACCTATAAACAACTGATACTCTTAGCAACAGCCCATGAAAGGAAACAGTGTAAAGAATGGCATCTGAATGCTTGATGACATTTGAAATTGCGGGTATATGATGTTTTCTGACACTTTCTGTCTGGTCTTCAAAATTAAACATATCAGTAAGAGGTGTCCCTAAAGGGAATATATAATCAAGATGCTAATAACTTGAGTTTACGTACTGAAATATCTCAAATTCTTAGCTTGTCTAAACCACTGTCATGTATTTCCCCTTTCCCGTTATGCATACCAGTGATTTTTAAAATCAGTGTAGCATGGTTTATCAATAACATTTCCTGCTCAGAATTGTAACAATCTACATGCGATCAACTCACTGTAAAAGTTGCACACAAAACTACAGTAGTAAAAGCCAGGAATGGCAGGAAGAATTTTCTGATGCCCAGCAGTATAATCAGGACAAGTTAATGCCTTAAAAACAGTCATCCAAATGCATTCTCTGTCTCAGGAAGCTGCCAGCTGTTGAGCACCGACTCATACTCCCTTGCTTCCACTCTGTTTCTTATGCTCTTCACCTAAGCATCTGAAACCAGACACTGTTCCCAGTGGGGGGATGTGAACAGTATGCTCAGCATGAGTAAATAGAACCCATTGTGTGGCTCAGAGGTAGGCTGGGTGACTTTCTTTAGCCTCCTCAAGCAAAAATATCCAGGAAAGCTCACAGGCCCAGGGGTCACCTCTGGAGTGCCAAAATTAATAGCTGACCACCTAGACACTACCTCTCACTAACCTAACTAGACTGTAATGGGAGGCAGGGAAACCATCACCTCCTACTCAGAGGGTTCTCAAACCAGTGACACTTATTCATTCTCATCATAGTAACAACACAGCAGTCCTGGACACTT
Source organism: Strix uralensis (assembly GCF_047716275.1). Taxonomy (NCBI): domain Eukaryota; kingdom Metazoa; phylum Chordata; class Aves; order Strigiformes; family Strigidae; genus Strix; species Strix uralensis. The sequence continues at coordinate 17,955,253 of NC_133988.1, forward strand.
GCCAGAAACATGCTCTGCAGGATTCTGCACTGCCTGCCCACACAAACAAGATGAGGAAGTGGGACTCTGTTACAGTGCTCAAAGAAGGGGGTCCATCCTATCAGAACCACAATCAGACTTGGCCTCTAAAAAAAACACATCTTGATTCTTCTGAGAAGAGGTGTCTCAGGAAGGATGCAGAAGGTGATGGTTATATGGAAAGAAGGTATTCAGCAGAATACTCCACGCTTTTTTTGTAGTACTCTCTGCAGGGACTTGGGCTTTATTTTCTGAGAAAAAAATTCCAGAGATCCAGGATTTTCCATTAAATTCAGAGTGGGTCATGGAGGCATACAAAGGGTGTTGAAGCAGGACCGACTTAATACAAGTATCTTTCAACAAAAATAAAGATAGAGAGGCCCATCAACCTCTGCTGTTGAGCTGGCATCACATCTTCCAGCAGAAGCTAAGTGGCTGGAGGGAAAGAATTAGTGACAGAAAAGCTGACATTAAACAGACTTGCAACTTTCTGGATGGCATGGCACAGAAGTAGGAAGAACTGTACCTGTCACTTGTGCTCAACCACTGACCTGCAGTGTTGACCCAGGCAGGTATTTCAAGCTCTACCTATTCTAAGCCTTCCCGAGCAGAGACCACGAGGAGCTCATCGTTGGTATTTACCATCGGGACCACTGAACCCTGATTCTCTTAACATCAGAATCAGTTTCATCTTCCTCCCACAAAGAAAACACAGCTGTTTTGATGGAAAGGCCAGAGATGACAGGACTGACACACTGCTCCGCTAAAGATGATAGGCTGGAACAGGGCCTAGCTTGGCAGAGCTCCTCAGTACTCTACAATGCCTATAAAACATGATCCGGAGTCAAAACATCCCTGGGATAACCACAGCATAGTGAACACATAAACTGTGAAACATCTTCTTCCAGCTGGACAAATTATAGGATCTAAGCCCTTCTCCCTTACCTGAATACAGGTTACTGAAGATGCATCAACCATGAGATATTGTGGATTTAGTCCAAGAGAATTACATTACTTGGCAAGGACGCAAGCCGCTTTGAGCCGCCTTTATTATATGATGATGTAATAAAGATCATGAGACCAAAAGAACAACAAGCTCTCCTATACAAGTTCTTATGCCTGTTGCCAGGCATAAGTTAGCAGTAAGCAGTTAGCAGTAAGACACATTCTAGCGTGGGTCAGGCTGCATCAGGAGGTAATCAAATTGGTCAAGGCTGAGAAATGCCCTCAGCCTGCAGAGAGAGCATCCGAAGTGATGGGAGCTGCAGTGCTGTTAGTTAAGCCACAAAGATGATACATTATCCAGATAACAAAGAGAAAAGGCAACAGACATAAAACTAAGAATAGCGTGGCTGCCTTCGAGAGGAGATGAAGAAGTTACCGATTCCCTTCTCTCTCTGGCAGAACAGTACATGATGTGGCAAGGTAAAATGGAGACCTCATGACAAGGAGAAGTCAAATTAAAAAGGAAATCAAGCAAAGTAGTATTTAGGGTGGGAAAAGCCACTGAACCACATCAGGCAAGGCTACAAGACTACAAATAGCAGCAACAGCAGTTGAAAAGGACCATGGAACTGAAGAACCAAGAAAGCATACCCTGCTGTAAAAGCAGCAGTAGGAAGGGAGAAGAGCTAATGAAGGCTTTGCCAGGGACAGGGGCCAAGAAAATAAACACATTGAAAAAGAACTGGGGGTCTAACTGCCATTGCAAGAGGAAATGACAAGGAGAAAAGGTAAAGAAGAAAATCTGTGCTGCAGAGACAGCATTTGCTTGTTGGGAGAGCAAAGGAGCAGGTCTGTTCTGTATGCTGCGAGAAAGAGAAGGCTCCATCCCACAAAGGCTTTGAGACACAACAAGGTGCTGCAAGACCATCTTGCTTCTGACGGAAAGTCACGGAAGCAGTCTGTTCAAGATGCTCACTCTGGTTTAGAGTTGTCCAGCAGTAATGTGGTGGCTACAGTATCTAGGCTAATATCCTACAGGTTGGGATCTGTTGGCTCCTCCTCCTACATGTCATTGAAAATGCCAGTAAAATGAACAAATAATTCCTAAACATATGGCCTTTTCTTTCTCTCTTTCCCTCTGTAAGTAGGCAGCAGGCTCTCTCCGGTCTTGCAGCAGCCAGCGGGAACTGTAAAGCCAGCTGGCAGGCCCATGAGAAGCACCAGATGGCAGCTGTTCTTCTGCTGGCTGCTGTCAGAGACAACCTACAGACCGGCAGAGTTAAGCTCTGACTTCAGATAGCAGCTGTTATTCCCGTGAGGCTAAAGAACTGAAGCTCTCATCGCCCATCCCTGCATCCCCTTCACGGTGTTCTCCAGAGAAGCAGGAGCCGGCACACGTTACACCTCTGGTGCCCAGAGCAGTGTTCCCCTGCCTCCCTGCAGAAGCAGGTCATACTGCACCAACAAAACCTCGTAACGTCCAGGTTATTGAACGGCCTTCGCATTTATGTCGAGAAGCTATCCCCAGAAACACCCAGCTTTGCTGTACTTCAGTTAAGACTCAATTCCTACCTGGAGCCAAGGATGCTCCAAAGCTTCCTCTGTTGTAAGACGTTTGCTTGGATCCACCACTAATAGCTTCTTCACAAGATCCAGAGCTGAGGTAATAAAAAGAGTTGGTTGGCATATGATCAGTAAATTCATTACCTGAAAATAAGTTCTGCAATATGCATACACCAAAGCTACGTGCAACAATGTGTCTTACGACACTTGAGAACAATGCCCAAAAATACTGCCTGGGCAGGTCACTTTTCTTTTTTCTATGCAGAGGGAGGGCTGCAGGCTGTAACCATTTTTCCTTCACATGCACATGATTCAACACTTTTCAGTATGCCAGAAGTATACCAAAGTTACCAGTAGATAGACTGAGCACGTCCACAATTTACGTTCTGAACATGCACAGAAAGTTCAGCGCTTTCCCAAAAGCTTCAGTATTACTGTGAACAAGCAAAGACAGCTTAAATCAGTTTCCTGGCTTACAGTGCCTTGGAAAGCAGATTGTCCATCTGGGAAGATGGGAAGGAAGAGACATGTATGCTCATACACATGTATGCTCAACATAATCACATAAACTTTGTTCTTAGAAAACTGCTTAATAGACACTGTGAACAATATGGCATTTATGTCATTTATGACTCCAAGTCTCCCATGAAGGAATTTTGGCAAGATTTACTTTTCATTGTATCTGATTATTCTGTTATACATACCATTATGACTATGCACGACCTTAACATAATTCTCATTCTCATATATGTCTGACTTATTACTGAATAAGTTTCAAATAATGCAGGAAGGAGTTACATTTGGTCAGTTTATTAGAAAAAGAATGATCACATCATTTATTAGAAATTCCTCTGCACATTCAGAGGAGTATCCAAGGCAAATACTACTGTTATTTTGTGCATATAAAATGTCCTGAAGAGGAAAAGCATGCAAACAGTAACTGTCATTTTATAGTTTGCTATGCAAAAACTAAAATAGTTTTGCATACTACTTAGCTTAGAGTGGGCCAAATTTAATAGTTGATTCCATAAACGTGGCTGATACTTTAAGCTCAAAGACTTTCACCATGAAATTACTCTTAACATTTCTCTCATGGAATTCTAACTTATATCCCTCAAATTCCTGGCATTTTTGGTTCAACACTTGAAGAACCTTTGAGCAAGGCAAAGTTTGTAGACCAGCTTGATAAAGTCAGAAGAAGTGAAAAGAGGAAAAACAGACGCATGTGCCGATGAACTCTATACTTCTGTAGCTAATAAAGGTAAATATTACTCAGAAATCTTTTCAATGAAAACGTATCTCCTCTTTCCAACGCTTCAACTTTGAACTTAAAAAAAACCCAAAACATTTTAAGAGACTACTTTAAAAACTAAATATATCACCATGCAATGTGCCATACAGCTGACAGGAAGTTAAAGGAAAACAAAAACTACAAGCAAAGAGCCAGATATTCTGCTGCCCACTGTAACAGAGTCATACCCATGTCTGATACGTGCTTCCATTCTTTTGAAATGAACGTGTATTCTCCGCGAGTGATTTGATCTTTCAGAGGTAGTTGAGTATTTTGCTCATTAAATGGCGGATATCCACACAAGCTATATAAAAGAACAAAGCAAGTTAAACAACACTGATTTTGTCATAGAGAATGAAACACTAAAATCACACATTTTAAAGCATCTGCTGTCGTAGCATCTTTTACATGTGTATAGTTTTAAACACACTTTCACTTCCTAATAAAGATACTGAAGTTGCAAGTCTCAAGCCATGTATGTCAACGACTGCCCAGTGAAGGCAGCATCTACACAATATCTTACCATACAAAAAGAATAACTCCTAAACTCCAGCAGTCCACAGCTCGGCTGTATCCAGCAGTCCCAAGTGAATTTAGAACCTCAGGAGCAAGATACGTGGGAGTACCACATAATGTTTTCATAAGAGAAGTTTCTCCAAGAATCTTGGATTGTCCAAAATCTGTAATCTTGGGTTTAAAAACGGTAACACTACATTACATATTAGGATTGATTGTACTAGAACATATCATATCGTCAACATACATCAGGAGGTAACATTTTCTTCCAAGTCAGTTCCAGTACGACTATGAACAAAATCTACCCCAATTATTATTAAGTATGCAGTAAACAACAACTGAGAGAGGGAGAAATAGGTCAGAGGATCACACTTAACACTAGCAAAAAGTACTCCCAGATTTGGATGTAAATGGACAACCACAGAATAAAAGAACTGTAGTTTATTAGAAGAGATTACTTGAAAAATAAGCAGTTTAGCATGCAAATCTATTCAATGCTTTATCTGGGGAAAAATAAACAAAACAAAACACAAACACCCACAAAAAATACCCACCAAAAATCCCCAACCCTAACCCCCCCCCAAAACAACAAAAAAACCCTGTCATCATACAGCCTGGCTATTTGTGCAAATCTGTAATTCAAGAATTTAGATTTTATTGAGGAAAAAAAAAAGGTATCAACATTTGAAGTTGTGTACTCAATTAAGTGCTAAACAAGCACAACATTTCTCAGTTGTTCTTAGGTAAGTGTATGGGTTGAAATATCCACAAAAATAAAATTAAAATTACAAAAAACCCCTCAATGCTTTAAGTTACTTCATAGTTTGTATGACTAATTCAATTTTTTTTTTTTTTGCTATGTTTAACTAAATAGAGAAGAATGGGAAGGAATACTCCCAAATTTCTAAATGAACAAGAAGAAATGTAAGCTTCCTTACCTTTATAAGACATGTTTCTTCAGAAGATGAAAGTAGCACATTCTCTGGCTTTAGATCTCGGTGTATAATTCCATTGTCATGAAGATACTAGATATATACAGATATACAATCAAAGAAAAACAGACTATTAACTTTTTTTTTAAATGTAAGCTTCCCAATTTTTCATATAGCAATGGCAGGATAACTGAAATGATTGTTTAAGAGACATATGCACATTTATGTATTATGCTTGACTCTTCTTAAAAAAAAAAGAGAAACAAAAAACAACCTTAGAAACGATTATGCTTCAAATGCCAAATCTCAGTGCAAGCACAGTACGTAGGCCTGGCAAGGTGTTCCGTCCTTCCCCTTCACTGGAAAGCTGTACTCCTTTCTTCATCTCAGTCAAAGCAACAGAACTAAGGGAGACCAAAGTTCTGTGTTCCCTTTGCAGGAATTCTCGTTTTCAATCTCTCTCTCTTCTTTTAGTCATTATTATTGTATGAGCATACCCTCTTAACTACAAGTCCATGTTTCAGTTTGCAAAGACAGTTACGTTCGCCATAGTCCTCACACTGGTGACTAATAGTAGACAGATTTAAAAAACACCTCGGTCAAAGAGCTGGAGGCTGAAATACGGTTCAAAAACCTGGTGATATACTTAGGAAGACTGAGTAAGGAGGAGATAGAAGATCAAGATCAGGTTAAATACACAAAAGATTCTGAAAAGAGTTACTTCCTTGAGGCAAGCGTAGAATTGTTCCCTTATCTGTAGTTCTGAAGTCTATGTGCAAGTCTACTATCCAGTTTTCTAGTGGCTCCAAACTGGAGAACAGATGTCTAGTGTCATTAGGAGAACATCTGACAGCAAGCAAGAATCACAATTCAGTCATAAATGACTGATATATTAAGATACAATGAAGTGTTAAAACTAGGAACAACATTGAGTCTAACTAGTAGTACAAAATGGGTACTAGAGTTGTCTTCACATTTACACTGAAGGGAAGCTTTTATTTATTATATCTGAAGACACAGTATCATGATGAAGTAGAAGCAATAGTTTGTCTTTATTATATCTGAAGACATAGTATCATTACTAAGTAGAAGGTAATAACGCCACTTTCATTATATGGGCGGCTGTCCCAAAAATGAGAACTGGGGAGAAATACAATTGTTTACTCACTGATGACAAAAATAATTCTAGGTTTATTATTTATTAATACCTCTACAGAACAACTATTAAGTTTCTGGTTTGGGCAGTTGCAAGGTATTAAAATTGAGTCAAGAGAAAAAAGGAAAATAATTGATCTGAAAGCATATTCAGATCCAGACAATTAAGTCTGACATAGAAAATAATCTTGCAGAAGTTACTAATGAAATATGCTTAGCATTTCAGGAAGTTATAAGGAATTTCTCTAAGGACTCAATATTTGGTATTTGAGATCTATTAAAGTAGTCTTAATCGGTTGTCTGCTGAACTGAAATGCTTGTTCAGGAGTGCGTAGTAAGGCATCCGATCACTAATTTTTTGGAAGGCTGCTACACTGATGATTCTGCCCACTGAAAGTCTCACATGATAACCCTGCCATCGATGAGCGCAGCCTGTATCACTGCTTTAGTCCCTGTTTCTAACAAGTAGAGTGTTTGGATGTTCTTTGGCTACAGTGAGATAAAGAATCTTGTTAAATCAACTTGTTAAGAGCACTGCGCTGATTGCTTGCACAGGTTTCAGAAGTGACAAATGACAGAAAAGTTCATCTGACTGATATCCATATGCATAATCATTTTTTCTTGGTAGAATTCATGATTATGTACCTTTACAGCCAGCAGCATCTGATAAAAATACAACTTGCACGTAGCTTCTTTCATCTTGACTGGCCTTGACACTCTGTCATACAATTCTCCTCCCTCCATCCTAGAACAAATGCAGGTAAGAAGTCAATATATTCCTCCCAAAAGATTCATCTCATTAGACAAGACTGAGACCAAAACTTTTGGCCATTTTGGCTACAAAGAAGGAATGTATTTCTGAAAATGAGTGAGCAACGTCCTAAACTCAGCACACACACTGCTGAATTAGGCCTAATCTCCTGAGTCTTTGCTGAGTCTTGTCACAATATTTTTGATCAGCCTCCTCTTACGAGCTCAAAAATCAAAAAAGTAACTGCAATCCACAACAGCAGCATAGTGGGCAACTATCCAGGCACTAAGTGCCTTCAAAGCATAGAAAGATTACTCTCCTGGTTATCCTAGTTCCTAATTTTATGAGGTTTCAGAGAACAGTGGAGGCCAGCAAAAGAAAAACAAAACAAAACCAACCAAACAAAACCCCAGAGTTCAGAACTATACACGTTCTTTGTGGCTATGAAAAACATTTCATTTTATGCGTTTACTTTCAAAGAAGTTACTTACAGTTCCAAAACAATGTAGTAATCCTCTGCTTCAAAGAAGTTTTTGATCTTGATTAAGCAAGGCTAATAAAAGAAGGAACACAAATGGACACACACAGAAAAGTAGAATCATTTGTAGAAACTAACATTATCAACAGTTTATCATCCTGAAGTTCCCGTTTCAGTATGATTTCAACCATGCCAGTTAAACACTTAACACAGCTGACTCACACCCCAGGCTTTGGCAAACACTTAATACTCAAGTCTGTTGTCTTCTCCCCCATACCTCCACACACACAAACATTCAACCCTTGTGGTGACTACAGCTCAACGAGTATCCCTATTTTTTCCGGCTGTGAGTTACCATACCCTCAATATTTTCTTTATATGCAATAGCCCGTTGGGAAGCAAGGGAAAGTTCATTAAGCTATGCAAACCCTCTACTTAACAAAAGTAAAAGTAATGCCTTTTGCAGGGCAGGGGGGCGAGGAGGAGGGGATGCAGGGGAAAGAGGATACAAATTCAAAAAATTGCCAGTGGAATCTAATCTTTATATTTTGTTATCTGGCAGTATTTACAAAAACATGCATCAAGGAAAGATTTCTACAACAGTGATTCAAGTTGAAACTTCTCCTGTGAAGTTTCTTCTCAAATTTACATCTCAGTTATTCAAGGTTTTAAAATCTCAAATCTGTAAAGACACAGTATACTTAAAAGAAGAAAAAAAGAAGCATTCAATAGACTTATTTACAAGAAAAATTATATACACCCTTTAACATATTTTCTAAACAGATAAAATTGATCTTTAGTTACTACATTAAGGTCAGTGAACTATGGAAGTACAGAAGGCAGCAAAAAATGAATAAAAATGTACAGTAACACTCACATGATCTATTTTCTTCAAAATTTCAATTTCTGTATTGATATTAAAAGCTGGGTTCTATTAAGAGAATCAAATATCATATTGGGTAAGACAGTGCTGTTCTGGAATAAGACATATGAGAAATAAGAGACAATACCGGAAAAACCATCGTTTCACGTCCCTTGGTACTTTAAGTGACCATAACATACAGTCTTTTTCCACAAACCAATCAGGAGCCTTCAGTGAACTAAATGAACAGTCTACTCTCAATTATCTGTAGCAAGATATTGCTCCAGACATGTCATTTCACTGCAGGTTAGAAATCTCCCCTAATTTCCAATCTACAAAAAAAAAAGTAATCTTGGCAAGTATGTATCGCTATTGGCCTTTAAACAGCTTCCCTCCCTCAAAGATGCCTTCCGTACCGGGTAACCCTAAAATTAAATGCTACTCTCTCTCCTAGCTTTTATTTTGCAAGATAACATAAACAGATATTTTTAATCTGTGGCTTAGGCTCAACTCATGAAACCAGCCCAGCAGTGTTTTTTGCTCTTCTTCCAATCCAAATCAGTCGTCTTTGAACACACACTATCAAATCCGCATACAACGCGCCGGATGCAGTCCTATCTCTGTTTGGTAGAATGGCATTTCTTCATAATTATAATTTGTAACAGCATTTCTTAATCTTTATTGGACATGTTCCAAAAGTGCATTTTGCAATTTTCAATCACACTGATGTCACATATTCATCTGCAAAAAACTGTATCTACCCCCTCCTCTGAACTAGGAAAAGTGCAGATTACAGCAGAAATTGTCACTGAAGTATACAATCTTGCACTATTACTCCAGCATACAAAGGCACCAGTTCTTCATACATGATACTGCAATCTTCCTTTCCATCAACGGAGCTTTGCGTCAGTGCCAAAGAGCTGAACTAGTATATTCCTACTTTTTGTGCCATGATCTCTAAATGTAATAGTACAGAAAACAAATTCTCAGAACTTCCACCAGTAACTAATTTGGCTCCCACTGAAGCCTCCTGTCATCCTTTCCTTAGCCAGCTACCTTTCCACCTTACCATTTTTCCCTTTACGAAAATATTTTCCACAACAAGCAGTAGTTTCCCATACTGATGTACTGCTGAAATATTTTGTCAGTTTGAACAGATTCTGTAGATTGTATCTATGCTCTGAAGTCCATTTTCTCATCAAATAAATTAATAAGGATAATCCAACTTGATTTAACTTCAGTAAATCCACAGCAGCACAACTTACAGAACTCTTTCTTCCATGCACTTTTGCCTCTAACTGTATTTTTCTTCAAAGTTTATCCTATACCCTTATATAAGATGAGAGTAATAGATACGAAGTTGCTTGGATATGTTTCTCATGTTGGAGTAAAGCCACTTGACTTGTTCTCCTTCAAATTCAGCCTTCTGCTACAAGACTGGACACATGGAAATCCCTTCCCAAAAGGCTTCATACGATTTTGTTAAAAAGTATTATGATGGAGAATACAACAAAACTAGCAGAGTTTGTAAATTTTTGGTCAGACTCTGCGGGTTATGATGTGCCCATCTGATGCATTTTAGGGGATAAACCCCCCAAGACTCCCCACCACCCTTTGTTTGTACCACATTAACAAACAGTCCTAAATTACAAACATCATGACGTGTGGTCAAACAATAAAAGCAAGCACTTTCTACAGAATTCTATAGATTCTGTAAGATCAAAAGGCATTTTGAAATCACATACAGAGGACACTAAGTGAGAAAATCCTCTTTAGCTGAAGTGAGCTGGAAGTCAGGGAGGTTACCAAATATTCCAGGACTGCTGCAAGATGACCAGAAGACAGACAAACAAAAATACTTACTGCCTCTCTAATTCCACTTGCCATGAACTTCCGTTTATTGATTATCTTCACCGCAACTTTGTTACAAGTGCTCTTCTCAAATGCCAGTTTGACTTCTCCACAGGCACCACTAACATAAAAGCACAGCTATGTTAACGCTTACAAATACTTTTCAAAAATCTGCAAAACAAGTATAGACAAATGAAACGAAACCATTGGATTACACACAGTTTGAGGCTGCTGCTTTTTAACTTTCTGAATATGGCATGTTGTCAAAACTTTCTCAGAAAGCATTCAATCATTGGGAAATCTGTTTAAATACCAAGTGATGTCAAGGGCCACCCATTCAAAAATGCAGAGTAAATATGTAAATTTAATTCGTCTGTACGGCAGGTACCCATGAGCATCAAGAACAAGCTCTGTCAGCATTTCCATTACACAAATGCATTTAAGAGAACAGAACCTAGCGAAGAGTTCTCTCAACACCAGACTGCACATATCTGAAGGATGGGTATGACAATACTTTTATTTTTACTAAGTAGCAATTACATTACAGAAATAAACCCTTGTATTTTGCGTCGGATTTGTTTCCACTTAACCATTCTCCAAATTCTTCACTGACCATCTTTTTCCAAAAGATAAAAAATAGCCTCTCTCCTTTTTCCTGAAAGCAGTTCTTTCCCTTTCTGTCTGAAGGCCTCAACAGCAATATTGTAGAAAGCTCTGACATAAAGCTCTTCCTTCTACTTCCAATAACTGAGTAAACTAATATACAAAATTTAAAAACTTGTTAAGTATCTGCAGACTTTTTTCTCTAAACCTGGGTTTCACAACTAACGGTAGGTTACAAAACCCAAGTCAATTAGAGGAATAAAGCCAAAATTCCTGTCTAAGCTGTTGTAAAGAACAGGTTTACTCAGGTGTTATTCTTTTTTCCTTTTTTTTTTTTTTTCCTAAAAAACGGCAGCTCAGTTAACACCGGTAATAACTCCAGCACAAGGTACTGAAAATGGTAACAAAAATCAATGCTTAATGCAATGGAAAGAAGGATGCTTACCTTCCCAAAGTCTTCGACATGATATATTTCTCTCTGAATTCTCTAGGAAACACTAACTGATCATCCACCGTAAGATCAGAAAATACAAACACTAGGAAAACGAGTGGAGATTATTTTCCTGTTATTAACTTTAAAATGTTGTTACAACAAACAACTATGCTTCCCGAGCTTTTATAGTCAACAATGTAACTAAGAAAATGCTGCCTCCTAGAAGAAAAATAATTATATTAGAAAGTTAATTGATGCTATAAATGACATCAGCTATGGGTTAGCAAGGTGATGTTATTACTTAAAACTGACATCATCACTATTAACTTCACAACACTGCCTCATCAATTAACACTAGTTAGGGACAAAATCAGCAAGAATTTCAGTGTCACAGTAGGGAAGAAGAGAAGTGACAGTCGGGAAGACAGCATCTTCCTGGAAAAGCAAAGGCAAAGAAACAAGCCCCCAACCTGCTAATTTTTAAGAGCGTTTTTTAATTATTATGCAGCATCTGGTAAGTACCTGGGTTTTTTTCAACCTCCCTTGAATAGTCTGTTTCTTCTGTTCCCACCACCACATACACGGCTACGGAAGCACAAAAGTGTTTCAAAAATAGGAAAACAACTGTAAAAATTTATAGTCTAGTAAGGTGGTTCCTGATGCAGCTTCTTATAACTTTTCTTTTTTCAGGTTTTTTCCTAGGGTTGAGGTGGACAGAGATAATTTTTATGCGAGTACTAAAACATCAAATCACAGCTGTATTTTAACAGCACTCATGAAGCAGCGCAGCTTGCAAGAAACATTCAGATCAGTGTGGAAAGGACCTCTTGGTCAGCACATGAAGAACCTACTTAAGTTACAGTACGTTTTACCCTTATTAGTCTGTATAGACAGTGCAATTTCAGAGTTGTGAGTCAGGGGAAGCCTCTTCCCTCTTCCAACGAGGTCTCTATTAACAAAAGTTCCGTTTGCACTGTGGTCTTCAATGTAGGCAACATAGGAATTTTTTGGACCCATTTCCTCAAAGAGAAAAAAAAAGGGAAAGATAACAGGAGGGAAAAAGATACTTTACTGTAAAGACATGACAGACTATAGAAATTTACTATTATTGGCTCAGGAAAACAGACTACTGAGGTTATTTCATAAACCAGCTTAATGGAGCATTGCCAAGAGTCTTGTTAAGGGAGTCAACACTGAAGGTAATTAAAACTTAGATTTCTTTAGGATCCACCCCTGCCAAAGTCAATCTCTTTCAATTATGACAAGATAGAAGACAACAGTTAACCTTTTTATAACCTACCCTGAAAATTCGGAAATGCTTCTTGCTGTAGTTTTGGTAGAAGCCAGTCTCAGACAATCCTAGCTTAGAAAAACTATAATCACAGCTTTTGTCTCTTCCAAACCAGTATTCATCATTCACGCAGTCTGTAGAGCAGGGGGAAGTAAAGCAGAGAGAGAACACAAAATTGCAGGAAGTTACTAACTGTGACACTAAGGAATGATGCCAAATGGCAGTGAGTGGGATAACAAAGACAAGAATGCTCCTGTAAGATCAAGTTTATTTGTCTTAGTGCACCTTGTACAATATTTTAATAATTTTAACCTCTTTAGGAATAGAGTTTTCAGTTCACCTTCAGCAATACAGAGAGACTTATATGATATATAAACAAAATAAATTATGAAATGGAAAAGTGAAGCAAGTAGTAAAGAACGTGAATACCCCACAATTCCTCTAAGTCTGTGGAAGCTGCACACCAGGGTACCCAGTACAAACACTGGGATGTAGCACGGAATAAAACATTACTGCAAAAGTTGCAAGGCTGTACTTAAATTGGCTTGTACTGAATTTGAACATGAAGACACCACTCTCTACCAAGCCCCTCAAAACTTTTCAGAGGTGCTACAAACGAACCAAGAGGCACATACCGTAATTGCTGAAACCTTTTCCAAGTGCAAAGAGTCGACCCCAAGGCTGAGGAACAAGCTCTTCAGATTCCTGGTCCTCAGGGATCGACGGAAGCTCCTGAGTGGGAACCGTGTCCAAAGAACTGACGGTCCCAGAACTCGAGGAAGACTGGCTGGTACTCTGTGACCCACTGGAAGAGGAACCGGCACCGCTCTGTGACTGCTGGGCACCTTGAGACTGCTGCGCTTCACTCCCAGTCTCTCGAGACATGTTGGCTTCAAAGAGAACGTTTAAAAAAATAATTACTACAGGAAAGTAAGACTGACAAACATTCACGCGCCGTACCGTTAACGTCCAAGTCTATTCTCAGCCTTCAACGAAGTAAAACTCAACCAAAGCGTGCGTGTGTGGATTACGTGTAAATCCCCAAGAATTTTGCAAACCATTATGTTTTGTGTTTTAAACAAAGAATGTGGCGCTCCCGCTACTGGTTCTGAAACCACAGCGAAACCTCATTCCCAGATTTTCACTCGAGTTCTTCAGGGCTCACACGTCATTTCACAGACACGTGAGCACCGTACCCTGACAGAGCATCCACACAGAGCAGCGATCACTGCAGCTCCCTAAACACGAAAGGAAAAACTGAAAAAGGAAAAATAAGAACTAGAAAACGAAGTACGTTTTCTTGATGCTGAAAGCGCCCCACAGATTTATCACACAGCAAGCCAATTTGGTGTTTTGGCTGAATATTCCTTTAATAGAGGTTATAACCCACAAACTCCCCCAAACCTCCTCTGCGCGGTTCTCTTCTGCAGGTTTATTGGCAGAAGAGCCGCCCCTACACGCAGTTCATGTACAAAACTGACGGACTCAGAGACGCGCCCCACGCCCGCAGCAGCCGCTGTCGGAGGCGGCGGCAAAGGGCACAAACGGCACCTCCGTGCCCCGCGGGGCGGGAACCCTCAGCGGCACCGGCCCTTCCGCCTGCTTGGGATCCCCCCCCGACCAGCTCGTCCCGTCCAGCAGCCGCGGCCCGCGGGCCCCCCCCCGCCCGCTGCCCCGGTTTTTCCCAGGACTCACAGGACCGGCCGGGCCGCCCCGCCACCTCCCACCATCCCCCGTAGGGACGCGGCGGCGCCACGTGGTTCGCGGAGCGGCCGGTAGCGCGGGCGCGGCCGCCCCGGGGCGCTCAGGCGGCGGCAGCGGCCGCTCCGCACTCGCGGGGAGCGCCGGGGAGTCCCGGACCGCGGATCTGCGGGCGGCCCCTCCCGCCAGCGCCCTCCCCACCGCAACCGGCACCAGGAGCGGCGACCGAGCGCGGCCCCGGCCGGCGCCGCGGGGCCCGGGGGAGGCGGGAGCGACGCCCACGCCCCGCCCCCCCCCCCCCAGCGCCCCCTGCCGGCCGGCGGGGCTGGGCTGCCTCCCGCCACCCCGCGCGCAGCGCCCCCTGCCGCCCCGGCCCGGCCCGGCCCCGGCCCCGGCCCCGGCCCCGGCCCCGGCCCCGGCCCCGCGGGCTGCGCGACGCTGCCGGGAAGAGCCGCGGCGGGCAGCACCGGCGGGGCGGGGCGGGGCGGGGCGGGGGCGGCCAGGAGCCGGGACCGGCAACCGCGGGGGGACCCGAACTCACGGTGGGGGAGCACGCGCCGCTCACCGCGCAGCCCGCACGCGCCTCGCGCCGCCCGCGGAGCCAATCAGGGCGCGGGCGGCCGCGCGAGGGCTGCCGGGAGCCGCGGTCCGCGCGATGCGGGCGGCGCTGCGGCGGCCTCTTGGGGGGCTGCGGGGGCCGCTCCGCCTCGCCCAGGCGGCCCCGCGGGGCTGGAGCTGCGGCGGGCCGGGCCCTCCGCCGGCCCCGCCGTGCTGGAGCTGCGGCCGCCCCCTCCCCGGCGCCGAGGGGCCGCCCCGCTTCTGCGCCGGCTGCCGGGCGCTGCAGCCGCCGGGGCCGCGGCCTGACCTCTTCCGCCTGATGGGCTGGTGAGTGCCGGCGGGGCGGCGGCGGGCCCGACCGGCCGCGGGCCTCACGCCGCCTTCTGTCGCCCGCAGTGACCGCTCCTTCCGCGTCGATGCGCAGCAGCTGCGGCGGCGGTTCCGGAGCCTGCAGCGCGCCGTTCACCCAGACCGCTTCGGGCAGAGGCCGCCGGTGAGCGCCGCGCAGGGCCGGGCGCGCCCGGTCTTGCCCCCGGCGCGGTGTCCCGGGCGGGGGGGGGTGGGGGGGCGGGAACGGACACGGACGGACACAGGCCTGACCGCCTCCCCCGTCCCAGCGGCCCAGCCCGCGGCGCCGTGGCCCGCAGGGCTCCGCGGAGACCGGAGCGGCTGCCGCGTTAGGCTGCGCCGGGCCCCCGCCGCCCGCCCGTTTGGGGTTACGGGCACCGGCCGTGTTTGGGGTCCTGGTGCTCAGAAGAGATTGCTGCTGGCGGATCCGCGGCGGAGGATGGTGGTGAGGAGCTGCTGTGCTCCTTGAAGCCTTAGTTGCCCGAGATAAGAGTTTCCCAGCCCAGTGACCCCCACTCCCTGCGCTTCCTGCCTGTTAAAAAAAATCAGTCTTCAAGAAATTCAACGCTATTTCTCCGCAGGTAATAAAGTGTAACGATTCTGCCACTTACTTTTATTTATCGTCCATTCCCAGAAAGAACAGTACTACTCTGAGCAACACTCCTCCCTCATCAACAAGGCCTACCAGACCCTCCTGAACCCTCTGAGCCGAGGCCTCTATCTCGTAAGGCGTCTGTCACCCCTCTGATCAGTGCTCTGTAACTGGGGGCTGGGGCTGATGTCAGACCTTTGACTCCATCACTGACATGCTCACTGGTGTTCCTCTGCAGAAGAGGATTCCCAGGCATTGAAGGGGGACCAAAAACAAGCTTGGCTGAAAATTAATCAGCTTTTCCACTATTTCACACTTTAGTGATTATGACCATCTCCTTTGCTGCTCATGTTACACTGATTTGCTTCCTGCAGCACACACATTGTCTGGCCGTGGCTGCTCCTTTGAATGTCAGTCTGTCCCCTGGCAGTTTTCGTGGCATTTTTCTGCTTTGGTTAACTTCTCATCTTTATGATCTACCTGTGGAGCTCACTTTAAGATGTACTGTTTATGCACATTTCATGGAGTAAACTGGAAGTTTATCAGATAGTCAAAATAATTCACATTTAAAAAGATGTAAGAATGGTATTTTCAAATTCCCGTTCTCTTCACCAGCTGGAGCTGAATGGAGTAGAACCGGCACAAGAGACAGACTGTGATGCAGACTCAGAGTTTCTCATGGAAATCATGGAAATTAATGAAAAATTAGCAGAGCCTAAAAATGAGGGTACCCTTGAAGAAATTGAAACTTTAATTCAAGGTAGGTTATGACTTCAGGGTTTTGTACAGAAATAAGTTACCATAATATCTCTAACTTGCATTAGTCTTGAATTGACTCACTGCAAGAGCTTCCCCCCACCCAAATGTTGTCTTTACCAATTTATGTCACCTAAACATCAAATCTGGCTTGAGAAACTCTGTATAGCAGTTGCTATTCTGAAGGCAAAACAGGTATTTATATATTATATAAATATATATACATAACTTAAATATTATATAACTGTAAAAAGGAATTTACTGACCCTTCAGCTGATCAGGGCAAGCAGACTGTTCTAAAAGAAAGAACCACTCGAAGTTGAATAAAATGTTTGACTGACCGCATTAAATAATTTCATTTATACAGACATTGTATTTCTTGCACCTTCTTCAACTTAGCAACCATTATATTAAGTGATTACTATCCTTATACAAGCAGCCTTCTTGTTTGTATTGTTGGTTTACTGAGTTTACATTTAGTTTACTGGTATATTTAATTCTTTGCAATAACAGTAGTGTGCCAAAAGCAATTAGAATAACTGGAATAAAAACTAAGTAGAAGAGAAGGAAATTAACTGTAGCAGGGTGAACTGATACACCAAAAGTAAGTTAGATTTCTGGGAAGTTAGTGACCATTGATTTGCATTGGAATTGCTGTCTGTAAACCTGTCTGAATGAAGAAATATATATCTTTGAAATTGTAATTAAAAAAAATTGACAACATTATAAAAAGTTCTCTCAGCTCCCATAAGACTGAGATGTACTTAAGTTTCTCACCACAGACAATCAGAATACAGTGGTATTAACTACACTAAGTACATAACAAAAAGTGAATGAAATAATTTGTTTTACAGTTAAACAAGAAGAACTGACCAAAGAGGTGACTGCAGCTTTTGAAAGAGGTAGCTGTTTCTATTCAGTGCTTAGCTGCCATACACAGCAGTTACAAATGCTTCAAAAACCCACATTCTTTTATTGACAAATGTTTCCTGAACTACAGAGCAGAAATACTGCATGAACAAGTGTTCTTTGTTTGCTACTTAGAACAAATACTTCTAAGCTGCCCTTTCTGCTGATTCAGGCAATTCAGGACCTCACATTAAATTAAAAAAATCCAGTACAAAAGTTCCAGTTAATTCAGTTTGCATCAACTTCAAGTGGGCATGCAGATGCTAAGAAATTTTTTGTTTCCCAGAATACTATTTAATCAAACTTGCCACCTATCCTGAGACTCGAAGCTGTCAGCAGAGTAGTGGGTGCTGTTCCTTGCAGCAAAAGTCAAGACAGCAACAATTCTGCTGCTACCCCTGGGGCTGCACAGCAGGAAAGACCCAATGCCCCCCTCAGCCTCAGGCTTTAGGGATGTCCTGTGCAATCATCAGCATAAACCCAAACTCCAGCTGACATGGACTGGAACCGTTCCAGCCTCAGTCTGACTCTGGGAAGGAACGTTTACATTTCTTTCCTGGGTCTGGGATGCTTTTATTGTTAGGTTGATGTTGTGATTGTAAAACTTAAAACGCAAAGTAGTGCCGGCTGGGCCTGCGTGAAGAATTGTAACCGTGTGATCTGTCACTCTTTGCACTACCAGAGTTAAGGATTCGGTGGGTGAGGAAGCACCCAAACCCTCCAGCCATTTAACTGAGGAGAAACTGTTTCAGTATCAGTTTTGGAATTGACACTGCCCAGACCAGAGTCCTACAAACCTTTTGCGTTTTTCAGTGGTGGCAGTTCATCTAATTACATACATTAAACAAAAAAAAAAAAAAAAAAGAATTTTTGTCTAGATACTCAAAATTCCCCTGTGGTTATGTCAATACTATAGCCACTTTACAGAAAAGTCATTACAGGGCATTCATATGTCATTTATTTCCAAAGTGTACATTTTTACATGTACACTCAATGAGGTGTTCCAAAACCATCTGAGATGAAAATAGGCAAGATGGTTTTAGTAGCATATGGGTCCTTAAAACTTGCAGCTCTTAGTACTGAAATGGGTGCTGTCATTGAAATCTTAAGATTCATTTTGAAAATTAAATTCAGCCTTCCCTCTGTAAACTACTACTGGTTTATTTCATTTCAGGTGATCTTCAAGAAGCTAAGAAGTTTCTAGCCAAAATGAAATATTTTGCAAACTTAGAGGATAAAGTGAAGCACAAGAAGATCCCTTCCTGATACTGCTTCCTTTACCATTAAGAGTTAATGTTATTTTCAATTAAACAGCTGATTTAGTTACCAAAAAACTGCTTCCTATGTTTTCATTAAAAGCTTTAATTCTGAGAGAAGGAAGATAAACCAGTGCTTACCGTGGCACTTACTGTGTAACAGATGGAATTGGGAAATGCTTGCAACCAGGAAAAGACACGTAGGTAAGGCAGGGCTGCTGTTCTGGGAGCTACAGGTACGGAAACCACTATCAGAGAGGCACACAAAAACCATATGTAATTAAGCTTTCTTACTTTTTGACTACTAAACTATGAAGAATTTATTTTCAGTTGAGAGTCCTGGGCGAAATGCTGGGATTGAAGCAGAAAGCTCATTCAGTAGAACACGCACAAGGAGACTGCAGAGAGCCTGAAGGACCAGTCAGACCATCTAGAAAAACCTGTAAAAACTGTTTCACTCCTATCGTCCATCTTCTCTGCTGCTTGGTGCTTTTTGTGATCTCCGTCTGCTGGGAATTGCCCTTCAGAACGAGAAGTTTTACCCTGTTGCACAGTTTGAAATGTTAAGATGACAGGTTAGGACAAAAAAATAAACGCAAACTCAAACCCCAGAAACTGCTTTATTAGTACCCTTTTAGGAAACAAGTCTTTGTAATAGAGTTTATTACAAGTAACAGTAATTCAGATAGGTGCTGTACTGTCTTTGTACAGTCACAGTGGTAGGGCTACATGAGGAATGTCCTTAAATCTTTGAAAGGTTAAGTGAAAAATGGCAACTCAATACCCCAATATGTATAAAAACTAGAGTATTTCAAATATCGGTTTCTCAGTAGGTAGGTTCTTGTTTGGCTTTTAACACCCCAGAGTATTTTATTCAGTAAAGCTTTTAACATCTGCTTGATTACCCAAATCTGAAGAAGAACTACTGAATTACCAATAAAGCTGCCAGGAGGAAGAATTCCTTGAACACCCTCTCCTGGCATTTCTGCATCCCTACATCAAGCATATCTAAACATCAAGTCTTCTAGGTATAATATCTTGTTAACTGCATTTCAGCAAGATATGTTTTAACAGCATTTCAGAAAGATTAACTTGCCTTTAATGAAACCTCCACTAAATATACAGATTTAATAAGCTACTTGCTCATGATATTACACTGCTAATTTAGAAGATGCTGCTCATCATTCTCATTGAAGTTCTGTTACAGCTGTGAAATTACACAGATTCTTGTTTTTAAATTCATCATGCAGTTGTCTTCTTTCATAAAGATCTGATTCCTTTTTTTTGGTATTTCTTCCAAAATTAAGCTTGTGAAATTCCTTTTTGATTTCCAGAAAAGATTTGTTTTTGGTCTCAGGAATTACAAGGAAGATGAAGGCAGCAACTAAGGAGCACTCCAGTAAGAACACCAGGAAACAATAATGCTTCAGTCCATTCTGAAAATAAAGTTTATTTGATTGCAACATATTTCAGGTATAACAGTGGGTTTTGGAAAAGAAAGAGCTTTTTGTCTCCATTCACACCTAACATTGCTGCTCAGATGTTTTTATTAAAAAGACATTCAACCTATCCTTATTTTACATGTAACTTTTTCTAATTTTTTTTCTTTTAGATAAAAGGCTACCAAGTGCCATGCAATACACTCGGTAGCCTTTTACTAAAAAAACAAACAAAAAAACCCCCCACCCTTTAAACACACACTAAACAATTCACAATGTAATGGCAAGTCAGCATTTGCTACTTGACTGTCTCGTATCTTAAGATACGATTTATCTTTTTCTGAATGTTTGCTAATATTTTTCAATGCTATACATTGAAAAAACCCAACTATCTTGTTGAGAAGCAGAGTTCAACAAGAAAGGGCTGTCAGATCAAGATGCCCTACTGTGTGCTGTTACTGTCTGTTTTGCTCTCAAAGTGCTAAAACTGAAAATACAAAGCTAGAAATGAAAGCCTGTCCTGCTTTTCCTAATCATCTTCCTGATCATAGAACCCCTGTAGGTAAGTTCAGCGAGCTCAGAGGTGTGAGCCACTACCCCCAGGTACTGCTTCTACTTTACTTTGACATAAAAGCACAAGGCGCTGTTAAGAAATGTGCTATTTGAATCTCAATAGCTGATTTAAGTTTTTCTAGTTTTGATTCCATCTCCATTTTCTTTCATCTGAACATGAAAGTTACCCCCACGCATTCCTTTTAGTTTTCATTTACCATGTTTTATTATTTTTTGTTGGTGTCTAAAAAATATTTTAAGGAGGACTGAATCTAGTTACACTGGGTTGAGGGGTAGCGTGCCTCCTATGTTTAAGTGTTACTGCATAACAAAAAATGATATGATGGAACCCGAGAGAAGATTAAATGGGAGGTGAGGCAATCAGGAAAATGTGTTATGCGTACTTACCACTATAAAGGGAAAGAGCATTCCAGTTGTGAAGAAACTAATCCAACTAACAGTCCCTCCTATCATGTAAGCAGCAGGACGTGAAGACTGTACAAATAATTCAGCTGTCAGGGTATTTGTTATGCCACCTGGGGAAGGTCAAAAACACTAGATTATTGTGCTCAGTGTCCATTTGCACTGTTTCCAATGCCAGGAAAATTGTGTTGCTTTTGAATATGCCACTAGCTGATCTGATTCTATTAAAAAAAAAAAATATAGCACATTTTTGAGTCTACTGCCCACTAGTAAGTGTCCTTCCGCAAAGTGGCCCTATTTCAGCAGCGCTGCCCAGGGAGCAAGGGCGCCTTTAAAGGCCCAACGGGCTTTTTCTTGCTTCTTGTATCACTGGACCAGCCTGAAGGCCAGAACCAAGCCCCCTCCCGCGTTGCTGGCCCCGAGGAAGGGGCACGGTGAGCCCGTTTCAGGGACAGGCTCGGGGCAGTGCAGCGGCCGCCCCAGGGAAATCCCGCCCAGCTGGGCAGCGGCTGACCGCCCCGGCCCCCACACATCTCCCCGCTTTGAACATCCGTCGCTGCGCACTACCTGGTCCCAGCCCAAAGCTCAAGATGAAGGCAAATATAGATGTCATGCTCACGTAAGGCACCCACGAGTACAGTTCCTGGAACAGAAGAGAATGAGGAGATTTAGTTCAGATTTTGATAATCCAGTTTTACAAGTTTGGCTTAACAGTTACGTTTCCTTTCGCTATTTTATTGCAACTAAGACCAATAGTCATTCATGGCTGTTTGTTTACAGCTGATTTATTTAACAGTACTGCTTCAGAGAAATTGGATATTCTCATTTACTAATTTTTACTAAATGGAGTCTAGTACTTCTGTCAAGATTTATAATGAGTCCTCCAAGGCTAAAAATCTACACCAATATTGAACATAACAATTATGTGTTGTTACTAGTTTAACATTTTGCCCGAGCTGATTTTGGAGTTTTTACACTGACCCCATGAGTTAGCTGCCATTAAGGACTTTCACAGCATGAACAGACTTCTCATCACATTATTTATGTGAGCATAAATTGCAGTAGTGCAGCGAAGAAACATTAGGACTACTATATCCATGTGGAACTAGGTGCATTAGAAAGACCAAGCCTAAGCTTGAAATCCCATTATTTAAAAGCAAACCGAGAAATTTACAGAAGTTACAATAAAAGAATTAAACCTAGGCCTCCGCCTAACAGCTGGCTCATTCAACTCTTTGCCTGGCCTAGCAGCTCGCTCTGCCCTGGCCACAGACGCTCCCGGCGCCTCCCCGCCAGAGCCAGCTCCACACTCCGGCCGTGCCGCGGGGACCTGGGACCCCACCTGCACCACGAAGGATCTATTGGGCACCCGGATGCTGACTAAGTCGAGCTGCTCGCTGTTGGAGCTACACCTACGTCCTCTTGCTTGGATTACCCAAAGGTGACGATAAATATTTAGCGTGGTGCAGTCTGCAAACCCAGAGACAGATCTCCTCTAACCGTCCACTTCGGGAGGTTCGTGGGCTGCCTCCTTTGAGCTGATGCGGTATACAGAACCATTTACAATGCATCTCTTCATACTACAGCAAAAAGCGAGGCAGGATATTGTCTTCACGTGATAAATTTACCACACTGTCAATATTGCTAGTGAGTTTCCAATAGTTTTTGTGAATTTACACTTAATGGATTTCAGTGTCTTCCGAATTTCAGCATCTTTACAGTACTTTATGTTTGACTGTTTGCTTTTAAGTGGATTCTGATGCTTAATATGATCGCTATGTAATATTTCATCCTAAAATTACTTTAAAAGCTAGAACAAATGCTGTTTTGTCATCACTTAGTTTTGTCAGCATTAAATACAGCTGCAGGTTTAAGACAAATACATGATGAAATTTCAGCTGAGGGCATTCTCTTATTTTAGGGAAATATAGCTGCAGAACTGATCAAATCTTTCAATTACTGTCATTTCTTTATGCTGCTGTTTAAACCTATGCAGCTCTTATCTTCCAGCTTCTTTTGAGTGTCACAGATTTTCACTCGCTATAGTCATATCATGTAATACAAATGAGTCCTTCTGTACACCTGGTAAGTTAGAGAGAACGTTAGAACAATGCTCCAAAGGGTCATAAGGAGATAACCCCCAATGATGAGGTATCTTCTTCCCACGTAGTCTATCAGTAAACCCTGTAGACAAGACATAATCTTCTGTTACTATGCTGATCTCGTGTTTACCCGTGTTCTTCCAGAAGAAGCGTTACTCTACGCTAGAAGGCAGAATAAACTCTTACACAGGTGAGGGCTGTGAGGCACTCACAAGCTCCAGTGCCGAGCGTCACATATGGGATTTTTTCGGCTGAGATCCCAGCTTGTTCAAAAATGTAAGTCGCATAGAAGTAAATCTGCAACAGAAAAGAAAAAAAAATAATAATGGAGCGTTCCTGGTAGTTAAACTGTCAGCTGGAAACCAAGTCAAGTTCATACTAAACATACAGCTCAATGTACTTTATATTGGGAATTATTAATTTGACATGAACAGCAAGAAGAATCCATTAAACTCGTGTCTAGGTAAATATACCACTATTGTAAAAGCAAATATAATTATTCAACTTACTGAATATAACACTTCACAGTCTTAAACCACACACAATAGGATAAGCTAATCCACCATTATTTACTTTTTCAGAAGAATGTAAATACAAGTATTAAGTCTTTTTTAAAATAAATTTACCTGCCAGAAATACAAAAACAAAAAAAAAAGTGGAAAAAAAAAAGAAACAGAAGTAATACAAAGATATCCTTTCCCACTTATCCCATTTCTCCGAGCTGTGTGGAGCTTTTGTGTTAATAAAAGGTTGAAAAACAGATGGAGATTAACTAATTATTTAAGCTGTTTGTACACATGAAATCTTACAGCATTTATCCCACTGAGCTGTTGGCCCATAGTCATCACAATCACAGTAATGAGCTGCCATCTCACACCACGGTCAGTGAATAACTGCCAGGGCTTCTGGGGTTCCTCCCCATCTAAGGCAAAACGTTCCTGCTGGATGTCTTCCATCTCCCTTCGATACTCTGAAGAACCATGAAATCGCTTCAAAGCTAAAAAGGAAGAAAATAAACTCTTTTGTTTACCCATTGATCACAACTTCTGGAAAATAATCTCTTTCCATAATGACCCGGCTTTTGCTAGAATATTAAAACTTTCTGCTCTAGAAAGCTGGGAAGAAAGTAATTTGCTTTCTGACTTGTTTTTTGCCTGCTTGGTTTCCAACATTTTTTGCTATGGTGTATTTGGAGATTTCAGTGGTATTACTTTGGGGTTTTTTTAGATGAATATCTGACTTTGAAATATTCACCAAGCAAAATATTTTGAAGTGTTTTATATCTGAACCACAGACCTCCAAATAGTCTTTTTGTTAAAGGACACTAAACAGTTTGAAGTCTTTTGCTTAAATTCTAGGCAGGCGTGAAGTCTTTTGGTATGTCCCTGTCTTTAATTTTGCCAGTGGAACGCATTTAGTGAGCTGGAGTAAAGATGGTAAGTAATTCTAAGGCAAGTATTATCAGAAGGGATTTGGATGCAAGACTAAAATCTTTACTAGTAGTCCAAAAAGCATATAATATCAGTTCCTCTAAAATCTTCAAGATTAAATATATCATAAGTGACAATTTTCTTGTTAAGGGCAACAACAGAACTTTGATGATCCTGAAAGCAAGCTTTCCAATGCTATTGTTATCACCAACAGCAGAAGCAGTTTGAAGCTCTAGCCACTCTCCAGTGTCAGTTCAGGAGCAATCGCAATTCTTGGGAAAAAAAAAAAAAATAAAATCCATGATTATGTTGTTTAAAAACCCCAAACAAATCTGAGGGGGAAAAACCTGAATATGATACAGAGATTGCAAGCTTCACTTACATTAAAAAAAAAAAAATCACATTTAATGAAGCCCAAACTAGATCATAATCTGAAAGGGACATTATGGTCATCTCTTGTCTGTGGCTTCCAAATTAGACAGAATTAACCCTACAGGTCATCTGTAGTTACTGTGCTTTTGCACTTGTGATGGTCTATGAGAATCTTTGGCCAAGGTAAGCAGAGAGAGAGAGAGAGAAAGATTTTTATTACATCAGCTGACAAACTTGTAAAGGGGGGGGAAGGAAGGAGACAGGCCTATAGGCATAGACAGCTTTATCTAAAAACATAACTTTTTTCCTTGGTTGTTTTTTAATTACCCAGTATAATGCAAGACCTCACCTCTCTCTGTGAGCCCAATCTCTTTTGCAATTCCTAAGAAATTTTACCTTGACCTAAATGCTTCCATGAATTAAGCCTCATTAACTTCCTTCATTGAATATCTTTCCAAGATATGCTGTTCTACCTTGTCCTGGTTTAACCAGGATAGGGTTAAGTTTCCCCAGCAGTGGGGGGGAGCTCTAGCTGGGTTATTCAGATACCATGCGGATGTCACATCCTGGCAGGTCACATTTTCCTGGCGCGGGAGCGCGGTGCACTCGTGGTTTTGTACATCGTGCTTCAAACTGCTGTATTTGGTAGCTATTTTGCTCTGTTCATTGCTATCACTATTACTGTTATTGTTATTGTTGTTGTTTGTTGTGTTGCTATTGCATTGTTGTATTAAACCTTTCCTTACTTCAGTCTTGGGGCTTTGTACTTCACTCCCTTTGTGGGGGAGGGGCAGCGGCCCCGTGGTCTCAGACCCCGGCAGGGGCTAAACCATCACATACCTACAAATACCTTTTCTAGACAGGTAAAAATTCATATGCTCATCAACAGCACTTCAAAAGAAGTAACAGAAGAGAAGCAAATTAAGAAATGTTTTTCCTTTATTTATGCATACAATGAAAATTGAATTAAATACAACCTGACCAAATGTTAACAAGGTAAACTTCCTTTGTTCATTTCTCGCATTTATTTAGCATTTTAGATGGAAGATCTAGGGATCACAAGTGTCATTTTATGTCACTGTGAACTGTATCAGAATTATCACACCAGGTAGCACATTTCTGAAAAATATGTGATTATTTTATTGGTCAGATTTGTACACTGGGTTCTCATTTTTTTTCTGTCCTTTCAATTTCATTAATTAGTTATTATTTTAGAGAGGGTCTTTTCACATTTAACAGACTTTCAAATTGAATTAATCAGACCTGCTTACTTATACAGACTAATACTTTAGTCTTTGGAGTATTATTCCACTGGGTCTCTCTGGGAAGTAAAATACTATCCACAGTATGTGAGGATACAAACAGCTACCTCAGTGTCTTCCTTTGGCATACTATTGTGAAAAAAACCCACTTGTGATATTTGGGTTCTTCTTGCAGTATAAAGAGAACTGTGTAGTTTCAGGATAAAGAAAATCAAAACTAATTTGAAATTTTATCTTTCAAGTTCTTCTTGTAGTGGGTGGGCTTCACTTGCTCATTGAGGCAGTACTGCACAGCTATAACATTACAGTTATTTCTTGAGTAGGCTTTGAATAACAGGAGAACAATCATAGATCTCAAAGATAAAATAAAGGGAAAAGTTCAAGCTGTCATAGTTCTCCCACATGATACAACAGGGAGAAAAAAATAGTATTTAAAAGATAACTAAATATTTTGAAAATGGAGGATAAGGAGTTTTCTGCTCAAATAGCCAGTGAATCACTTTGTTAACATCACTTCTCTTTCAATAAAAAGCTCTCCAACTTTTCAGCTACTTATGCTGTTTCCTTTTTAATATATTATTTTTTATTATTTCTTACAGGAAAAGTACAACAGTAACACCAAATGGAAGAAAATATCTGATATAACTTCTACTTAATCTGTGACATGACCTGAGAAATGAACAGGTGAAATGAAGAGGTGAAATAGTTCAGGTATGTTACTTCATCCAAGAGAAAAAACTATGAAGCGTTCAGAGATTTCATTAGAGAGTAACAAAACATGAATATATTTGAAATGACACAAGACAGTTTTGTTCACAATCCATTATAGACTCCCGAGTTCCACAATCCCTTTTGCCATATAAGCTCACTGAAGGAAAAACAAGGGCTGAAAAGCACCAGGCGATATACCTGTGCTGTGCTGGTAAAGATAAAAGGAGAATTTGGAACCCGATATACTCACTGTACCCTTCTGAAGTCTCAAAGTATAAACGCTGTAAACTACCTTTGGCACAGCTCAGCTCATCTCCTCTGTCAATAAGAAGGTATCTGGGACTTTCAGGAAACCATGGCAGGAATAAAAGTTGAGCAAATGCTGGGAAACAGCTGCTGGATAGCAACAGAGGACAGTATGTTTCTCCACCTAATAATTCCCTGGGAAAGGTGTGGAAAAAGAAGAAAAAAAAAAAAACAAAACCACAAACAAGTAATTAGCTATTGGTAACTATTCAGAAGACTTTTGGGAGAAAGATGTTTGTCCTTCGAGGAAAGTTCCCTTGTAACCAGTTACCCATATCCTGTGAACCTCAGCAGAAAGGGGCTGGGAAAGTATTTTCCAGCCACTCTGAAATCAGGTTCCATTCAGGAAGAGACAAGCAACACCATGGTACTGCTGCTTATCGCTGTGTTGGTCCTAAGCACTATTGTCAGGTTTGCCAAAGCTGCGTTTTCTTAGCAACGCAGGAAAGGAAAAGCACATGGACTTCACCTTAAGGTTGGCAGCAACATTTGCTTTTGAGAATCATACAGTAATTTAGGCTAGAAAGGAACTCGGGAAGTCATGATTCCACCTCCCATTCAAAGCTGATCTAACAGGAAGGTGTATTACATAGAAAGGAATCATTAAAATTGGTACAGTTAGAACCCACAGGATGATATGTTGTGTGCAAACTTGTCAGAATAGTGTATTGCATTTTAAATATGGACCCTAGATTATGCAGTCTGAAGCTTAGATTCTACTTTGTAGCACTTCACACCTGAAGTATCTAGCAAAATCAGTTAATTCAGAAGCTGGTGATACGGAAAAAGAAAAGAGAAGTCTAAGTGCCTTTGGCATAGGGACAGAGGAAAAATAGATAATGTGCTGTTACTCAGGGTACAAGCAGTTGCTCTTGGGGCAGTGGAAAGCTTCTAGCAGGCTTCATGAGAGAAGCTTTTCATCCTGAGGTTGTGCATTCTCTGTTCTTGGAACCCTTTAAGATCCAACTGGATAAAGTCCCTAGCAACTTCATCTGATCTCACAAGGGACAAAACCAGCAGTAGTTGCTCTCAAATCCTGTCTTACGAATGTCCACTGTCTCCAGCAAGAAACTGGCAGGAAATATGAACTCAGCATAAACGTGCCCATTTTACTGATGCTGTTCTGGCTGCCCCATCTAAACTGAGGACACGGCACAAACGTTTTGCAGGCGTAGGAATAAGGTGACAAAAGCAGGGTTTTCTTCTCACAGGTAGACCTGTGTGAAGCTGATTCACTAATGCTACAAGGGCCTCAATTAATGTTTTGCAAGGAGCTGAAGGGAATTGGAGTTCTTTACATGCAAGTAATGCAAGGCAGGAAAAAAAAAAATGCATTTCTAACCTCAAACCAATTATTTGTCCTGTCAGAATCCCTCCAGTCAGAAAGATGGAAGTCCCCATGGCCATGCCACCTCTAAGATGTTTTGGGGCTACCTCACCAATATACAGAGGCTGCACACAGATCCCAATACCTACAAGTAAGTAGAAAAACATTTTCCTATTAATAGATTCTGCTTTGAAAAGAGTTACTGAACCAAAACATGTAGGAAATCAGACTTAGTTAACTTCCTATTAATTTAGCTGCCTCCAGATTCCAAGTTAGACTACAGAATATTTTTGTCATCATATCTACAAAGCAGCAAACACATATCATACCACCTAAAGAATCAGCAGTAACAGTAATTTATCATTCACCATAGTTTACTGAAAGTAGGAATAGGAAATCATTCACCTGAATTTATGCCAATCAAAAACCTTCCAACAATCAGTAACTCAAACAATCCTGTAGGAAAACTGATCCCCATTAAAATGGAGGCCAGTATTGCTACAATATTATTCATCAAAAGAGCTCCTTTCCTAAAGAGGAGGGGAGGAAAAAAAAAACACCAACATCATTAAGAAAATCTGCAATAACACATTTTAAGTTTTCCTTTCTGGTAATATGGAAAAAAACCATGCTTTCTACTGAAGAAACATGCTATTCACTGGAAATCCAGATATCTGATACAGCTATTCACTTATTTTTAAAAAAAAGTCTAAACATAAGGATAATGCATAAATATGACAGAAATGCCTGACAAGGCAGGAGTGAGGTTTCGTTCCTTTATGCTGTATCTATACAGAATGTGCATGAAACGTTACAGATTACGCAGCACGTCCTTACTGGCATGAAGGCTGCAAATGTGTATGGGGGACCTACCACAGGGCATGTGCACACTCCTACTTAGATTTCAACAAATGTAATGGAAAGACTAGACTGGAAGGCTGTAATTCAGGGTTCATCTTCTAAAGTCACATTGTAACAAACTGTAAAATTCTACCAGAAAACTCTGCTTTGAAGTGAAAAACATCTATAGTCACCAAAGGTACATTTTCTCCCACTCTTTTTCCACTTATTTACTTTATATTCCAGTGAGAAAGTAGGAAAAGAAAACATGCTGCTATAACTCACCTGCCCAGCCGAATCGCCATGCTGCCTCCAATAAAGGCTCCACACAGGCCTCCAAGTGAAAATACAGAAGCAATGACAGACCAAAGAAAAGTCAGCAAATCTGGACTTAGTTCCTTGTGATAACGACTGGTCCAGGTTTCATTTAAGAACCTGTGTATATGCTGCAGTAGAAAATGTTGAATGTGTAGCATTATGCGTAGCCCGACAGCGCAGCACTATAAATAACTTGCACCTCAACCTGAAAACCAATACTGGGAGCTAACAAGATACCATCTTAGTTGGTATTTTGGTTTTGTATTACCATTTCCTATGCCCCATACATCTCAGACTGCTGAGCAGCTTTGCTTTCATACCCTACCCCTGGAGAGGCTGTGTTCCACTAGAGGAGAAACATAACCTGTCCACACACTGCTCCAGAAGAGTGTTGAGGTCCTTCTAAATGAAGGGGGGACAAGGTGGATGGGTAGGTCCTACTGTTTTTTAGGAACATCTCAGAGCACAGAGGTCTCACATAACCTAAAAAAAATTTACTGTCAGAAGACTCATTCTGACACTTGATTTAAATCTTCCTGCCTTAGTGTCATCCAACAATTCATAGTAAAATCCCTTTCTGCAACTCTAATATTCCTCTGCCTTTCTTACAGTATAAATGTGTCAGAACTTTTAAACTGTCATTTTACATGCTTTGTTTCCTAAAATTTGTCTTGCGAAACTCTTGAACTTACATGTATCTGTAATCAGAGGCTCCCATTCTTAGCCAGCAAACAAAGACTTAACAGAAGACAAACTTGCTGGACTCTCCCTCTGCTTTCAGCACATTACATCATCTTTCACAAACAGCTCATTTTAAACTTTGTAAAAAGCATACAACATTGTAGCAAATTCAGCCTTCACAGTTTCACAAGAAAATAAATCAGCTGACAGCAGAAAATTATACCCACTGCTTGCACAAGACCATCTGCTTAGATCCTCGAGTCATCCACAAAATATGCAGAATCCTCAAAGCCATGGCAATGGATGCAAAAGTAACAAGTAGGTGAAGATACCTACAAGACACTCGGACACTACAGATGCAACTTTCTGACTCTCTAAGATCTTCCTCAGTAACCTGCCTTGTGATGGACAACTGTAACCATCCTTTCTCCCTGCTACCCAGTGATAGGAGGCAAGGGAATGGTTCAAGGCTGCGTCAGGGGAGGTTTAAACTTGACATTAGGACATTTTACAGACAGGGTGGTCAAACCCTCAACAGGCTTCCTAGATAAGTGGTCAATGCCCCCAGCCTGTCTGCGTTTATAAGAGGCACGTGGACAATTAATAACATGCTCGAACTTTTGGCCAGCCCTGAAGTGATTGGGCAGCTAGATTAGATGATCTCTGTAGGTCCCTTCCAACTGAAAATGTTCTGTTCTGTTCTTAATGTTCTGGGCTATGGTAGTCAAAGGTTTAACTGGAAACCGTTACTTATCCATTCATTCAATTAATCCTTCTAAACCAGACTTTAACAGGTATTTATGTTGCATATCTGACATAGAATACCTCTGATGGGAGGTACTCACAAACAAATTCACATGAAACCATTATGGAAATCAACCAGAATCCTCCATAGGAGAGCAATCCTGCTTTGGTTCCCGCTGCAATCGCAGTACAAGTGCCTCTGGCCTCTCGGCCAGTCAGACAGGATACCTCCATTACCCCAAAACAACCTGTGAACAAGGGACAGTATTTTACCTGGGTGGGTGCATTGATAATGGAAACATTATACCCATACTGGAAGGTCCCTCCAATTCCAACAGCACAAACAGCCAGAAACAAGGTCCAGCTGGGGAACTAGAGAACAGAAGAGAGGAACAGGCATAAAAAGAGAGAGGGCCTTGAACCCACATGCATATAATATCTAGGAGAAAATCACAGTGAAATATATCATGTATTTAGTTTTGAACAGTGAGAGTATTTGGTGAGAAAACTACATAAACTCTCAAACACCTGCAGCAGGAGAAACATTTCACACTGACTTTGGCCACAATCACTAAGGTCTTTGAGAGATGCAACAATTACAAGCATCCAGGTTAAGCGCAGGCAACACAACCACAGCACTGCCGACAGCAATTCACTGACCTGTGTCAATACTTTTTGTGTGAACCACGCTGCTCACGGTGTCTATTTTCTATGAAAGAACGTTAGGAGTATGTTTGATTTTAGAGGCCCAATGACTCAGTGTAAGAATTAACCAAATCCCAGTTTCTGGCTCACATTTCATCCAAGATGTGAGAAATAGTAACAATATTTTATTTCCCTCAGTGAGCCCCTAAATTGATTACTAGATGTCTGCAAGTTAGCAGGTACTAAACCTTAAATCAAAACATTTTGTTCACCAATAACAGTATTCAATCTAAAGTTTATTAGCATGTATTTTTTAATTTTTCAATATTGATTACCTAGTTACATCCCTAAATTAGTATTTAGGAACTAAAGTTAATAGACTCCAACTCAAGATGTTTTAAGGTCAACAGAAACCACTATTATGATACATTCAATCTCAAGAGAGTCTAACTGGTCATAAAACATTACACTTGGGATGAGGCCTCTGGGCCAGAGAAAATCTCTAGAGGTTTATACAGTGTCTGGCTTTCTTCTGGGATGCTTCCTGACTCTACTTTTTATTGAATACGACAGTACTAAAAATAGCATCCAGTTCAAATGTTTAGCAATCCTCTCAGTAAAAATTAAGTTCTAGTTTCATCACATAGTATCTTTTTGTCTAACTGCAGCTGGACCCAACAATGTCTCCTATATTAAAGGCATTTTGGTGATCAAATTTCATCTTCCTTCACAGATAAAGACTGTACATTATTCTTTTTTTCATAAGCTTGTACTCCCTGAATTTCTCATTGTAAGGTATGTAGACTAGCTCATCGTTCTCATTCTTGCTCCAGTTCCCAGAAATGCCGAGTTATTCCAGATGCTCTACTGTATTCTGAAAGAGCTGTGTCTTTTGTGACGATACTTCATCAAAACTTCCCTCATTCAGGACTGAAATTCAGAAGTCAAAATTGATCTTATTACAGTAAAATGCATTTAATATTTTCTTATGGTTTCCTGAGAATAAAGCGTTTCTCTGAATGAATTCAGAGTAATAAATAAGGCTTGCAGTGAGTATGGTAGAAAAAAAACTAGAGGTGGTAAAAATAAAGGCGCTGCACAGTCAGACCTTTCTATTATCCAAATACTGTCAGCGTATTTTGGGTGTCTCGTGGGTACAACCTGGAATCTAGAACAGACAGAAAACAAACAAAAAACCCCAGAATCATTAACATACATCACATAGCTTATGTTCTGTTGTGACAGCTCTGTTCCTCCTGCCCCAGTCAGCTCATTACAGTAACGTGTTACAGTGGAGTTTGGGTCCCGATTTCTTAAGAGTGTGGACAACAGCCTTATCTGTTCTGTCTCCTGACAGTTTATAAGCACTTTCACCTCATTTTAGAAACATGCCACAAACCAAATTCAATTTATATTTAATGTAAAACACAAGAATCAGAAAACGTGCTTTTACAGCTTCCATTTTACAACAAGCTAGGTGTCTAAGGAAAACACAAAACTTTACAAGCCTGATCGTCTGTCTTTTTATTTAGAAATAAACAGGAAACAATTGGAAACTTTCACATCTGTGCATCACTGTCAAAGCTACAAACTCTGCTGGCCCCCACATCGCCTGCAGAGGCCGAGACAGCTCTGCTTACCTTGCCGTGCGCGCTAGAGCCTCCGAGCAGGGGCCGGTACTCCATTCTGAGTACGGGCTGGATTTGATTTCCTTTGCAAAATTTAGTAAACTACACTACAGGAATAAAAGGCGCCAAAGAAATGAAGTTATTTTTGTATTAAAACACAGACTTTTGCTTTCCATCTCTAGCCATTTTTTTTAGGACAGAAATGTCCAACGTCCCTGAGGGCCCAGAGGAGCGCCGGGCGCACCCCGCGCACTGCACCTCTCCGCCCCCCGCCAGCGCCCAGGCCCGCAGAACGCCCGCGCCGTTACCTTCTGCTCCGGTGACATCGCTCCGGCCTCACCCGCCCGCTGCCGGCCCCGGCCACCGCCCAGGGGCCGGGGGAAAGGGTCGAGCTTCCCATCTGACCGGGATTTAGCTGCCGCGCGGGCGGCCCCCCCCCGACCCGGCGGCGCTGGCTGCCGGCCGCGGAAATTAGGCCAAGCCGCCGACAAAAGCGGCTCTGTTTCGGCGCTCCCTCAGGGGCTGGGGCTGTGCAGCTGCCAGGGCGGGCAGGGGCCTCCCACCCCGGGGCCCGCGCCGCGCCATGCCCGCCACGGCACCACCGCGGGGAAGGGGAGGGCGAGAGCGGCGCGGGCTGCCGCCGCCCGGGACTATAGATCCCTCCGCGCGGGACAGACTGCAGCTCCCTCCGCGCCTCGCGGGCCGGGACTACAACTTCCGCCGCGCCCCGCGGGCTCCCTCCGCCCAGGACTACAGCCCCCATGGTGCCCGCGCCCGCCTCCGCCGGGCGCGGCGAAAGGCCTAGAAGGGCCCTGGGCTCCGCCGGGGCAGCTCCGGGCCCGGCCCGGCGGTGAGCGCTCTGCGGCGCGGGCGGGCGGGCGGCTGGCTGGCTGGCTGGCTGCTGCCGCCGCGCCGGGGTGGCGCCGGCTCCCCTCAGCCGCGCAGCGCGGGCCTCCGGCGGGAGCGGGCCGGCGGCGGGAGAGCGGCCTCGGGCCGGGGGCGTCCCGTCGCACGGCGGGAGCCGGCGCCGGCCCCGGGCCGCCCCGCTCGGCGGCGCGGGCGGGCGGCGTTGATGTCCTCTTTCTCCCCGGCAGCAGGAAATGGCCGCGCTGGGCAGATCCTGCCCGGGCATCCCCGCGGGCCCTGCCGGCGAGTTTCCCCCGGCTCCGGACCGCCGCGGCCCGCCGGCAGCCGCGCGGGAGGACCCGCAGCCCGGGGCCGTCGGGCACGGCCGCCTCCAGCCGCCCCTGACAGTGACGGCGGGGAACGGAAGCGGCGGTGGCGGCGGCCCCGCCGGGCTGTACCTGCGGGGCGGCTTCGGCGCGGCCTCCCCGGCTGCGCCCGGGGGGTTCGGCGAGCGCCCGGGAGGCCCCGCCACGCGCGCAGCGCGGCCGAGAGGCCTCCACCACGGCCAGTAAGTGCGGAACGGGGCGGACGGGCGCGGAGCGGAGCGAGGGAACGAACGGGCGGCGCCTTGCCCGGCCCGCGGGCGCGGCCGCGACCTTTCTCTTTCCCGGGCGGGTCCGAACTCGTCCTCTCTGACCGCGCTTCGCCCGTTCCACACCAGAACTGTCCCGCGCTCGTCCTGCGGCCCTGGAGTTCTCTGGGGGGGATGGAGGAGCTTGACAGGGAAGAAGGGGGACTAAGTTTACCGACATCTCGACATGCTTTTAAGTGCATGTACTTTTCTAAACTTTTCTTTTTAAACTTGCCCTTTCTCATATGTGAGGACAAAAACTTTAAGTTATTCCATAAGATGTTGTTTTTTGGTCATATTTAGAGTATGTCACTGTGAGACAATGTGTTAAGAGACTGAAGCTGGATCACATGTTGCTTCTTGAAGCATTTGAATTTTAGCAAAAATTGGTCTTGCCTCTTGTGGAAGAAAAGCAAAATGTAAAGGAGGAGAGATTAGCGTGGAATTCTGCTTGGAGAACCGAGTAATTACAGTCGCCTTTGACTTTCACTGGAACAAAGTGGTCATTTCTTGTCCAAAATTCCCACTCCCTTCACAGCTGGTGACATACTACAACTGTTGCTCTTAGCTGCAAGTGAAACTTTAAAAGGGAGGAAAATACTATCTGAAAAATCTCAACATCACTGAAAGACAGAAGCTAAATAACCATTTTGTTTTCTTCTGCAGTGTCTCTATTCGCTGTGGAAAGAAGCATAAGCTAGAAGAAGAGGCAGAAGGGTAAATTAAATTTGTCTTTTATAGCCTGAAAAATCTTAACGTGCTTTTTGTTTTCTGTAAAGATTTGAGCACATCTCACCTACAACATACACAGGAAGGGAACTTCTACCCTGGTTTCCATTTGGAACTCTTCCCCTGAATTGCACATGAGCCCAAATCCATTTCAGTTACCTCATTAATTGTGTAGCGCTTGTATTCTTGCGTGGTACCCACATTTTAATAACAACAATGTGGATTTATTTTCTTTGTGAAGGTTATGTTTCCATAGTGTGTCAAATCTGTTGAAATGCATGTGACTTTATAACACTTTTTTCCTGTAGAGTGCCACATTTCTCTCTTGACAATTGTAAACTTATTTTGTTTCCTAGTTGTCCTGTGCGGAAGAAGAGACTGACAGGAGCCAAAAATTGTCCTTTGAATCCCAGCCCTGAAGAATGGATTCTCTGTGCAGGTCAGCAGGCA
Source organism: Strix uralensis (assembly GCF_047716275.1). Taxonomy (NCBI): domain Eukaryota; kingdom Metazoa; phylum Chordata; class Aves; order Strigiformes; family Strigidae; genus Strix; species Strix uralensis. The sequence continues at coordinate 17,991,498 of NC_133988.1, forward strand.
GCTGGGGAGGTAGCAAGTCAGTATGGTGGCAGCGGTCCTGAAACTGCCATGTTAGAAATTCCCTGTGAAGAAATGGATCAGACAATGGGGGAACAGCAATGCGAGGTTGCTCGCAGGAAGCTTCAGGAAATTGAGGACAGGTAAATGCAGGGATGGAGTAGACTGGCTTTGCTGAGCTTTCCCTTTTTTGGTGGGCATTAAGGGGTAAATCTAGCACTTAGCAGCGTGATAACGCTGCTGTAAGCCTGAGATGAACCTTCTGTTCAAGTGATTTCTTTTTAGGCTGCCTATGGTCCTGTGAGTCTCGGGGCTGATACTACGATCTGAAATTGAGGGTGCTAGAGCAAGAGATGCTGAATAAATAACCAACTTTTCACGATCATTATGCAGCATCAGTATACCCTAATGGGGTTTTATGCTCTTTTGTGAGTATCCAGAGCTCAAATTTTAACTGACGGTATCTGGTCAGACGAGCTCAGTGTTTTTGAACCAACTGCAGCTTGTTCTGTGATGGATACTTCTAAATGCTCAAGATAGATGTGAATTTGCTAGTGCAGAGAATGGCATGAACCAGAGCAAGCTCTCCGCACATAGCAATAAGACTGAGGTTCATCTTGCTGTTAAATACCAGATAGCTTGATACTGGGGTAACGGGGTGGCTATGGGCAGTCTGTTGCCATCATTTAATAAATGTGCTGTGCCTTCTTGCCTTTGAAAGATTTCTGGGAACGTCACATGTATTTATCGGTCGATTGCAGTTGAGATAGTATTCCAAAATATCTAAAATGACCACTGCAGACAGTTGTTAGAAAAGCCAAAAGTTATATAAATTATAAAACAAGATTTTTCTTTAGATGGTTACTCCATAGATGATGCATGAAGGGAAGCAAGGTACTGTTAGATTATTTTATTTTTTCATGGGTAAATCAGAGTAGTGATACATCTTTATTATCTGGCTATATCTGCATTACAAAGTCTGCTTTGGACCTCTCAGAGGATTGCTCCCCACCCTTCCCAGCTACCCTGCTAAATTTCCTTTAAAAGGTTTACAAAAACAAAGGAGAGACCTCCAGTTTCTTCTAAACGCTTCCACTTTTTGGCCGTTTTAACCTCTGAGAAGTTGGTGCAGTGTTGTTAAAGGTTAAGAACTGTATTCAGTAGCTTTTCAATAATTCTCAAAGTTAAGATGCGGGGAATTGAGCAGGTGAAGCTACCGCGTAACTGAGACTCGCTCTTGTAACGTGACCGAATCATGCAGTGTCCCCGCAAGTGAATTTGTCTCTTCTCTCTCAGCGTGTGTCTCGTTGCGCACTGCTGGACGGTGCAGGATGACAAAGGTAGCTCAGGTACCAGAAGCGGCGTAGCTGCTCGAGCGGCTTCTGTGGCAACAGTCATTCTTAGGGTGTGTTGGCCTGAGAGAGACTCGTGTTAACATGGCCCCGCTGCTTCTGGTACCCGGCCTCGGTCAGACGCCTGCACGTGGATTGACTGTAGTCTGCAGTGGATGTGCCTGTTAACAGTATGCTCAATAGTGTTTATCTCCCTCTTCCCCCTCCATTCCTAGGATAATTGATGAAGATGAGGAAGTTCATGCTGATGGAAATGTTAGCAATCTGCCCACTCTTATCCTGTCAGATACCCTTAAAAAAGGGATGAAGAGGGATTTTGGTGAAGTCCTGACAAAGAAAATAATAGAATCTATGTAAGTTCTGGAGGAAATCATGGTGCTATGTAGCTAACACATGCAAATGAAAAGAGAGTCCCGGTCTCATGTTTGTGGAGATGTCCTTAATTACTGCATGACCCAGCCAATGTTGTGTAACAGACCATCTATCTGGTCAAAAATAGGAAAAACTGGTGTAAAAGAGAAGTAAGTGTAACTGTAGTGGCCATCAAGCTGTCTGTTTTGTACTCCTCATTTATACAGAGTGAAATTTGTTGAATAAACCATTATATCTTGATTTTTATGTATGTGAGTTTCCAAAAAAGGAGGTCCTAAAGTGGACCGACAGTGGTCATCAAGTTTGGTGCAAAAGAAAAGAAAGAAAATACAGGATTAGAACTAGAAGTAATGGAACTAGTTAAGGGAGAGGAAATAGAGGGGGAAAAAAAAAACGGTCTATGAATTCTGGAATCTAGTTCCAGGCTAGCACAAAGGATGAAGATACTCACTGGTCTTCTGCATTTAATAGTTGTGATCGGAGAACTTAAATTTAACTGAGACTCCATCCCTTCTAGGAGCCGTCCTTCTATGGAGCTGGTGCTTTGGAAACCTCTTCCTGAATTTCTCACAGATAAACTGAAGTCTGTTTCTGTTAAGAACTTCAAGCAGCAGAGTACAGAAGGGTGTCAGGCTAAGCAGTCAACATCAAGAGCTGCTTTTGACCCACAGACTGACACATTCCTCGAATCACAACAGACTGCCATGTCTCCAGACCCGTACGCTAGTCTGGGAATCTCTGGGTGTGCCGAAGAAGAAATGGAGTTGTAGATGCCAGATTTGAGTCTGGAAATGGTGAGCTTCTGATGTTTTTTGTTGCTGTTTTTTGATTCCCTCTTTCTTTCTGGTTTGATGTGTGAATCTGAAGTTTTATTATTTGTTTTTGTTTTTCCTACTAACGATCATAACAATGTGGATTGGCCAGATACAACTTAAGGAAACTGAAAAAACGCCAAGATTTCTGTACTCCGGTCTGTTAAATAGTCTTGTTTTTACTGAGAAGGTAATCCAGAGGCGTTTGGAACAAGGAAGTAGCTTTCCATCTTGCTTAATGGTGAAATACACTCTTAATTGTCCTTGGTGAAGTATAAAATCCAAATACTGAATGTAACTGTGGCTTAAGCCACATCTTTCACTTACTGAGCCATTAATACTTCAGTGCACATACTATGTGTGATCAGTTAGTTTAACTCGAATTACAAAAAAAGGTATGGAAAGGAAGAAGTACTTTTGAGTCTAGTCACAGATAGAAAAGCAATCCCTATGGAAGTACAGCTTTTCACACTATTTCATCTATGGCTGGTTTGTACTTGATGTAAACTCAAATGTAGAAATTGCACCTTCCGCAGCGTGGTAGGGAAGGAATGTGATAGCTGAGCATAAGCCTCTTGCTTTGTAGAAAGTAAAACCGGCTACTGACTTGCAAGGTATCTACTAACTTTAGTCATCTTTGGTTCATTGGCTCCTAAATGGTGTTTGTGGGGTTTGATGCCACTCTCCCCAAAGGACATGAAGCCTGAAGGAAAGTGGTTCTCAGCCAGTTGATTCACGTTTTACATTGTGCTGTGATTCTTTGTATGCATTGAGTTGGAAAGTCAGTTGAAGACAGTGTAATTTTTGATTAAATAAATTGCATCCTTTTAGTTTTGAAAACAGGGTAAGTAAATCAGATAAGACGGAGATGATTTTCTGGTGTAAAGAGGGTCAAATGCTGAACCAAGTCCCAAACTTTGAGACTGCTGGCACTGGTGGTGAAGACAACGCTTGTCATCTTCTTCCTGAGGAAATCTAGACTTAAAATTTAAGCCAGACCATGTGCCATTAACATAACGTCACGTAGTTGATACAGACGTATGCCAAAAGAAGTTTGTCCCCTGCTTAGGGTGTTAAAAAGAGGAATCCTCAATGAGTTACTGCTTGTACCTTTCCTCAGTGCACAGCAGTTCCATTATGCTTAAAACCCTTAAGGCAGAGAATCTTATCTTCTGTTCTTGAGTCCTTGAGCTTTCTTAGAGATAGCTGAATTGAGGCTTTTTGTAAGAAATTCCTTTCTACATAATAGGTTCTGTTCAGACTCTTAGCATCCCAGCCTGTCTTTGACATCTTGCTAACATAAAGGAGCAAGTACACAGTAATGCAGCTGTTTGCGTAAGAAAAATCTACTCTTCCTTTGCACAGCTAATTGATAAACCTTGTGATGATATTTTTCACTGTTGAATAACCCATAGTCAATAGTTTCAAATCAAGCTTCTCTTTTTGCAGACATCCTTTCTTTTTCTTTTGGCTGACAGCAGAAGCTTTGTTCAAAAGATACCCCTATTTGTTAAATCCTGTCTATCTTGCTGCTCTTGTTGAAGGTTGTGTGAAATTTGCTGTCTCTTGCTAAAACATTTCAGAGCTTCACTAAAAACATTCCAACATTTGAATAGGTATTACTCTGGAAACCGGTGTATAACTTTACCATTCTGGAACTTTTATTAAATTGGAGAACATGTGCAGCTTTATCTTGCTGTTATGTCTAATTTCATTTCAGGGTCAGCTATAAATCTCTTGCATGTACTGTGTAAAATTTCTCATGTATTATTAAGCTGTTGAGCCTGCTTAAAGTCTACAGCCTTTGACATGCTACGTGGCTTGAGAATAAAGTAAAGCAATGCGGATTGGAGAAGGCTGTAGTCACTGCAAGTAGAAAAGGTGGTGCCTCCAAATAATTATCTGGCTTTAAGCTTGCAGGATTATAGTGAAAGTTCAAGGTTGGAACTGTTTTAGCTGATAGCTCTGAATCCTAAATAAACTGAAAAGAAGGGATTAAAAAAATCAAGAATTTGATGAAACCATCTCAGCAACACTAAAATTGCAGCAGAGCATGTAGAAAACTGTGGGAAGCCTAAATAGATGCAGATTTTTTTCCTCTTGAAAATGACAAATTGCATATCAAATTTGCAGAAGTAGAAATTTTTGTAGACGGCTCTTAAGCACATGTTTTTCCTGCTATGTCTGTACCAAAGGTTGACTTTCAGAGGTGTATTTCCCCTTAATCGTTTGATGCTAATATGACATCACTGGTCCCTGTTACTCTGCCATCTGAAACAAGAATATAGTGGTGGACTGTTGACAAAGACCACGAGAATGGAAAAGACTGTGTCCAAGAAATTTGCTTTGGTAGAAAACATTTACTATAATTTTTTCATAATTCATTTCTGCCTTTGTGATGGGGGAGAACGGGGTTGAATTGCTTGAATTGATGAGGGAGGAGAAGAGTGGGGTAGGGCAGGGATCAAGTATCTAGGAGGGCTGCGCAAGATTCTTGCTATAACACTCATTTGGAGAGGGTAAGAGAGAACAAGCTACTGGGTGTTTTCAAACTTCTGTATTTGTAACAGTTTTGTTTGTTGTTGGCTTCCTTGAAAGACTCCCTATTAATGCTGTTTACCAGCGGAATGGCACGTGTGATGCAGTATTAGGAAAAACTTTATTTTGAATTATGGAAGATCTGATTCTGGTCTGTCTTCTCTTGGGACCAAATCACCCTTTGTATGTCAGTTTTCAATAAATTTTCTAAAATATTTTTTAGATGGCTGTGTTTCATTCCTAATAAAAGTGAAAACCTTGAGAGCTTATGTCCAGCCCTTCAGCTGGAGGGTAGAATACTCTTCTGGCCTAGGAAGATTTTTAATTTAACTAGTCCCAAGGGCATGTCACTTCTTTCCTCCAGGGTGGTTCAACAGGATAGGGCAGGGACAACAGCAGGGTAGAATAAACCTGAAGCTGGGAGAAAGGAAGCGTTGCTGTAAATCTGTCATGACCCAAAGGCATCTAACAGAGCAAAGGGGCACCAGAAGGTGTTGCTGTAGCTTGTGTTTTCAGATCTTTCCTTTTACTTCAGACTAAAATTAAGAATGCCTAGCTCACTTAGTTCTGTATAAAATCAAGAAATGTTTCAGAAGAGTTTTAAAACAAATTCAGATTTTAATAATTATTTCATTGGAATTGCTCTTGTTTACCATCTTCTGTTCAAGAGTTTTTCAAGCAGCTGAAGGATAAAGATGGGTGTGCTAGACCAGTATTACCCCTGCTTTCAAAATGAGGGAAAAATTGCACTTCAGATTTATATTCAAAAATAATAATAAAACCCCCTGAGGTTTCTAGGCTGAGTCAAACGCTAACTCGCCTAAATTGTAGTGTGGATTTAGGCAAGATTTAAATACTCCTCCAGTGCAGAGTTGGAGAGAGGAAAAGAACCGTGTAAAGCCCAACCCATTTAGGATTGTGTAAGGCTCTTGGGGCTGGCTGGGAGACTGCAGAGATGGGAGGAGGATCTCGGTACAGAGCCAGCCCTGGGGAGAGGGACAGAGTTTATTTCGGCATGGGCTTGGAACTGGACTTGTCATTGTTCCAGAGCCTGTGTCTTGTATCACTGAGCTAGAGCAGCTGCCTGGCTGCTGCACAGATGATTTAGTTAATCAAGTGCAGATGCAACATACAGGTGAACCACTGGGTCTGGATCTGTGCTTGTGAGGTGAGCAGGACTCCCGAACAGAGGTCAGAGCAGTCAGGGAGCGCACTGCAGCGGTGAAATCAGCTGCTCTGTGCTTGTGTGACTCCTCCCTCTGCTGCCCCAGCTTTGCTTAGTTTAACTTACCTTCTCTCATCTACAGGAAGATCTCAGATAAAGATCCTCTGTTGACAGATTAAATTCTCACGCTTGAATCTGTGGATGTTGATGTACTAGATAAATACATATATTTAAAAAAACCCAAACCCCTCATCCTGCCTTGGTAGCACCTAAGTGGACTTGATCCTAGTAAAAAATATTAGTGCTAATAGAAATTCTGGATACTGCTTGGCTTCCAGATGCCCAACGAGAACTAGTGTGCTTTCTGTGGAAAAGATCTCAATAACTCTTAGCAGCTTTTCTTGGAACATAATGCTGCCAGTTAGTCAGGACAAAGTATTGCCAGGAACTCTCTGTAGCTGTAAAGTTGAAAAAGGGAAGCAAAACAGTGTAAATGCTACTTCATTCAACATTTCTGTCTACTGTGCTTAAGAAGGTTTGGGTGTGAGCCTATTGAACAGAGTCCATTTCCAAATGTGATGGAAATGTGACCATAACAGAATTTTCCTTGAATTTTTTAGACATTAAGAATTCGTTGCTCATCCGGGCACAGAATGCGTTCAGCTGTGAGGAAGTTAAGGGATGCACGACAGAAATGGGCAGCAGCTGCGCACGCCCAGCGGCCCTGCAGTGCCACAGGGCTGAGGGGGTGGTGGCGTTCCTGGCATCTTAGTCGGTAAATCAGTAATGGGAGCGTGGAAGCGATTTTCAATAGGCAGCGTTGAGGATTATCTAGTTCGCTTCCTCTGGCATCACCTTCAGAGCTCGTCCAAAGCACGTTCACAGATGGTGCTGCGGCAGCCAAACAGTACCAGCCTGAGCCCCCGAGATGGACGGGGCTGGGGGTGGCCACGGGCCCCACTACGAGCTGCCTGGGTAGCAGAGAGGCGTCACGCAGGCGGCTGTGGAGGAAGGCGAGGGGCAGCAAGACAGCTCTTCGGAGCTTCCAGAGCACCCTGTGCAGGAGGGGAGAGAGGGACAGAGACGCGGCAGCAGTGGAGTGCTCCAGTCCCCAAAGCGAGGGGTTTGGGGCCTCAGGACAAGCCCACTGCAGCAGAGTTCCTCGCAGGCAGACGGCGGTGGCGTTCTGCTGCACGCCCCTCACCGCGCCACATGCACCCTTCTCCCTCGTTCTCTCTGAGGTGGTGCACAGCTGATGAGGAGGGTTGCAGTGCTGCTTCAGGGACAGTTGGCAGCTGCTGCAACGGCTGCAGAGGAAAGGGAATCTACACCCCCACTGCTTCCTCCCCGCTGTGGCAGAGCCTCTGCTTCACAGCACGTGGCTGCTCTCGGGCAGGCTCTTAAGCTGAATGCAGAAAGCCTACGTGTGCAGCTATCGAACTGTTCTTTAATCAGGATGCTGGTTCAAACCACCATTAACTACCTTAATCAAAGCAGTTTAAAATCTCAAAAGTTGTGAGCATGGATCTTATACCGCTGGCTCAGGACAATTACTGGAGCAGAAGCTTGCCTGGCAGCTCAGAAGTGTAGTTTGGCTTAAGAACAACAAAGTAATATGCAGGAGAAGTAGAAATTTTTTTATTCTGAATGTTGTCTGAAGCAGTTCTTTGCAATGTTGGGTTTTCTGGTGGTCATCACAGAACGGTTTGGGTTGGGAGGGACCTTAAAGCCCACCCAGTCCCACCCCCCTGCCCCAGGCAGGGACACCTTCCACTAGCCCAGGTTGCCCAAAGCCCCGGCCAACCTGGCCTTGAACCCTTCCAGGGAGGGGGCAGCCACAGCTTCTCTGGGCAACCTGTGCCAGGGCCTCCCCACCCTCACAGGGAAGAATTTCTTCCTTAGATCTCATCTAAATCTGCCCTCTCAGTTTAAAACCATTACCCCTCATCCTATCCCTACACCCCTGATCAAGAGTCCCTCCCCCCTTTCCTGGAGCCCCCTGTGAAACTGGACTGAGAAACATCTTTGATAACCTGAGATATCTTAAGGGAGATAACATGTATCACCAAAAATTCTACTTCATCTACAATTGGGATCAGCTCGTGAAGAAGCAAAAATAGGAAGCCTCATACAGGCACAGGTTAGGTCTGCAGTGACTGTCTCAAAATCCTGCAGCACCATCAATTCTTGTTTAGTCTATTGCACCACCTTCTAGAGGACAGGTGTTGCCTGTGTGAGAACAGGACAAGCAGTCCCAAGAGCAGTCACATCTTTGGTGTGCTAGTCTCAAACTCCCCCAGCCCTGAGGAGTACATGACATATCAGTCTTCTTACAGGTGCTACTTTCAACTACCACAATATGCCTGTAAACTGTGTCTTTGACTTCTAGGCTAGAAAATGCAGAGCTGAGTTTTAAAGAAATGAAACTTCCTCCTTAACATCATTTCTCTTGTACTTAAATTCATTTTTTTAATTTCATATGCAGTTTCAGTAATACTGACAGAAGTAATGCAGAACTGTGGATCAAATTCTCACTTGTTCATTTGCTTTTTGGACTCCGGACAACATATTAGGTACTAAAGGGTCCTCTTGCAGTCATCCCTCTTTTCCAGCTTGAAAGTAAAGCAACTTATTCACAGACTACTTCAAAGTTTAAATTTTTTAATCTTTCTACTACACTGCACAGCTGTAGTTGTTACTGCTATCCAATAGATACAATGCTTTATTACAAGCCTGAATAACCAAGCTGCTTGTAATCCAGAGCAGTCCTATCCCCTTGAGTGGCAGTGACCAATACTTCCCTGTCCCATGCCCCATTTCCTTCCCTCCCCGCCTCAAGTTATTTTTGTCAAAACTTAGTGCAAGACCTGAAATAGCACTGAAACCAAGAACATTCTGTCCAACACCTGGAACAGCTCTCACGCTTTCAGTATAAAATTTGTTTCATCTCCCTCACCCTAGTTCAAGTGTCTTTAATACTGTGATGTTGAAACAAATGGATGAGGATAACAGTCCTACTGTGGTATTTGAAATTAGCTCCCGCAAATTTTATGCTTCAGGGATTCCTGTGGTAACACAGAATCTGCCCCTTTTTCACCCCATGTATGTCTCACTGCTTCACAAAGATGCTGGCTAACAGGAAGATATTGCAGTAATTTTACTTAGACACCAAGCTACTGCCAACCACATTCTCTATCCAGGCTGCAGATTTTGCTCCAGCAGCTCTGGCCCTCGTACAAACCCATCTACCTTGAAGAGAGCTTGCAACACCAAGTGCTCCCAGAAGGAAGCTGCTGAAGGAGCAGCTCACACACAAGAGGGGCTGCTGGGTGGTACAGAGATGAGACACAGACACCCCATCTCTGAAAAGCTGTTTCAAGTTCTGCAAGGCCCAGATACTCCCCTCCCCAGTGAGATCCACAGCAAAAAATGGTTAGTGAGCTGCATTGCACTTTAATTGCACCAATACAGTTAAATACTAAATGGAGAAAGCAACTCTACATAGCAAATGGAAATCAAGCATTTATGTAGTAAATCTGTACATGTACAGACTATTTAGTTTTAACCCAGCTGTCTATACATGAATACCCCACTGCAGTTCTTGGTGTTAAAATTACTTTAAATGGAAAACAAAATGAACATTTTCAGGTTGATGTAGAACTGGCAAGTTACTGAGAAAAACTTTCCATCCTCATCAGCCAATGCTGATGAAGGGGGGGCAGGACAGGACACGCTAGGCTTTTTCATACCAGGAGAAATGCACTGGCCATCACTCTGTCTACTAGCAGGGGTAGGAGTGAGCAACACTCTTCTGAGTACACTTCATTTCCCCCCACCCCCCAAAGGGGCTTATCCTGTTACCCTGCCAGGACAGTCACCCAAGGGGGCTTAACACTATTGAGTTAGACACTGATCAGTTGGGGAAAGAGTTCATTGGCAAAGTTATCCTCCCAAGCATGGCCAGTGTCAAGCGGAGAGGACATGTCACTGAAGGGTGACAGGGATCCTTCATACCCAGAGTCACTACAGGCATCCAACAGATAGCTTGAGGCTGCAAGGCTATGATGAGAGGAAAGTAGGTGAGAGATGCCCAGTTCAGGCATGAAGCTGTCTACATGTTCTTCTTTCACAGATACTGGGACCTCAGGGATAGCTTTGTCTTCAGATGGAGAGAGAGATACTTCCTCAACTTTCACTAGCATATTGGTTTGGTTGCCCACTTTAACAGGAATCTCCAGTATTAGGGGCTTTGTGTACACATGATCAAACCTTATCAGTTCATTAATGGCCTCCAGCTTAGCTGATGGGGACCCCAAAGAGGGAGAAGGGGAGGTTGGTATGGAACTTGTTTCTCCACACATCTCTTCCTCCAGCTTTTCCAGGCACGTTGATGCTGAATCAGTGTATTTGAGAAACATCTCTGGGTCCAGACTGTCCAGAAAGCCCAACAGTAGATCAGACTGCAGAACAAAATACCGTTTTAGAAAGACAGCCTACTGCTGTTAGAGCAAGACATCAGTTGTGGCATCTATTAACCCTCACCTGTAAGTTAAAATATGCTCACAGAACTGGGAGTTTTACGAAGAACATCAGAACAGTTAAAGCAATTAATGGACAAAGAATTTCTGAAAGGTAAGTAACTTTTTTGTAAGGGTACTGGCAATCCCCATAGAATTCTACATGCATTTGATATTCACAGTCTCTATTAAAAACTCAAGATCTTGGACCCCTCAGGTACAGACACCACACTGCCTGCTGACCCCACAGAGCAAGTATCCGAACCTGGCTTAGCAGACCCGCCCAGGACCAGAGTCAGGGATTTTGTTTTGGGGTTTGTTTGGTTTTTTTAGAGGTGAAAGATGCCTGTCACTTACCTTTGAGGAAGCTGCAAGAGACAGGCTTTAAGTTCAAAGAGCTTTGCTAAGTGCCAGCATAAGCTAAACGATCAAGTTTGTTTTCAATAACAGTAAAAGCACAGTCTGCTTTTGGATTTGTACACTTTTGCTGTTAAGAGCTAAGAGACTTGTTTCAAGGAATATTAAGATTTTATGGAAACCGGGCTTGTTCAAGTTGCATGAACTCCTGTACTCACTGGATACAGCTCAACACAGCTGTTTTGAGCCACAAGGTACGGCTTTCCAAGACTTAGAAAACAAGGCAACTATGGAAGTCATCAAATCACTTTACATCAAGAAGTTACACTAGTCTTAAATCCACAGGCATTGGGAATCAGAGTAAATGCTCACCTCTGCATCTGAAGAGTCACTGCCATCAGAATCCACATGGAAGTTATCAGAAATGGTGACTGCTGGGCCTGCACCTGCTGCAGAGGAACACGTAGTCTGAGTGCTGCGGACTCAGCGGACCCGGTCACCAATCTAATCTCATCCACCTGCGATTCCTTCACCACCTGTGCAAAGGCAAAAATCCAGCATCACCGCAAGTGTTCTGTCAGACAGTACATAATCCTGAAGATCACGCTCTTCCTGCAGAGGCTTTTAACGTTAGATTCTCCACTTGCTTGTGCAGTAGGAACATGAAGGTAAGACCACTTCCAAAGTTGGCTCAAACTTCCACCTGCCGATTTGTTTGCCATTTAAATGAAAGCCTGACGCCCCCACTATACCCCCTGTTCTTTTGAGATGGGCATACATTACTGTAACAGTTACTACTTTGCTCTAGATCACAATGTAGAAGAACAGATGAAATAGTCAAAACAGGTTGGAACTAGTCACCTCGCTCTCCTCCACACTACCAGTGGCACCTAGGTCAGACTCGGTGGGGAAGCCTCCATGGGGAGGGCACGAGTGTTTCTGGCACATGAGGTCTCTCTCCCTCTTCACAGCAGGGCGGTTTCCGCCCGAAAGCTCCCGGCGCCGGGATTCCTCCTCCCCGCCCACTGCCACGCAGTTACCTCCGGGAGCCCGGCAGCTCCCGGCCGGTTCTGCCCGGAAAGCGGGAGACACGCCGCCAGCGTGGCGGAGGGCTCACCTGGGGCTTCTCCTCCTCCGTCTTCAGCGCATCTAAACCCAGGCGGCAGCGAAGCTCCTGGTTCTCCAGAGCGAGGTTACACGTCCTCTCCCGCAGGAGCCGGTTCTCCAGCAGCAGCTTCTGGTTCTGCAGAGAGCCGTGAGGCGGGGGGGCCACAGCGCCGGCCACGGCCGCCCCGCCGCGGGCCCACCCAGCCCCTTACCTCCTCCTCCAGCTCCACCACCTGCGCCTCCAGCTCCGTCATCCGCGCCTTCTTCCTGTCCCGGGCGCTCTGGGCCGCCACGCGGTTCTTCAGCTTCCTGCGGGGCAGCGCGGCCGTCAGCGCGGCGGCTCCCTCCCTCCCTCCCTCCCTCGGTCAGGGCCCCCCTCACCTGCGCAGCGCCTTCTCCTCCGGGCTCAGATGGGTGAGCCGCTGCCGCTTGCGGGCCTGCTGCGGGGCCTCCGGGACCGGGGCGGCTCCAGCCGGCAAGACGACAGAGAGCTGCTGCTGCGCGGCGCTGGGGCCGCGGGGCTCGGCCGTTCGGCCAGGGATGAGGAGCAGCCGCGGGGCCGCGGCACCGGGCAGCGCTGCCATGGCGGACGGGGACGGGACGGAAGGCGACGCGCTGCCCAGCGCCACGGCTCGCGGCGATCTGCGCCCCCCGCCGCCCCGCCTGGATTTCTACCGTCGTGGCTCTTCCTCATTGGCCGGGGCGCCGTGACGATGCGCCCGGACTGGCTCGTGATTGGCCGGCGGCTGAGAGCCAGAGGGAAGGGAATTGCATCAGGCGCGCGGGCGGGGCGGGGCCACGGCAGCGCGCGGGGCGCCTGGGAGGGGGCGCGCGAGACCCGCCCGGCCCGTGAGGGGGCGCGCGCTCGGCTCGGCCCGGCCCGGCCCGGCTCCTCGGTGCCCGGCCCGGCCCCCCCGGCTGTGCCCGCTCGGGCCTCGCCATGCTGCTGCGGCGCGATGCCGTCGCTGGGGCGGGGGGGTGTCGCTGGAGTGGAGGAGTGGGCAGAGGAGTGACCGAGCGCGGTCAGTAGTTAAAGCTGCGCCGCAGCCGCCTTCCCGGAGGAGATCTGCCCCAGAGCAGTCACGAGCAGAATCCGAGGGAAAGGGACAACTTTCGTGGGAACACGAGTGCCAGGAATGGAGCTATAACAGATGCCATGAGAATGAACTGAAAAATGAGCTAAAAAGAACAAAAAGGCAGAGAGGAGGTTAGTGATTGACAAGTAGAAGTTGCAAGAGAGCACACAGAAATACCTCAGGGGTTGTCGTTTGAGTCCAGCCTGTGCCTTGAAAGTAGCAGCACTGTGTGATAAGTGTTACTGTCAGACACGAGATATCTGGGGCCCAGACAAATAAGTTTTGTAGGTAGAAAACCTCGAAATCCTATACGCATGGGAATGCAGCTGTTAAGCCATGTGCGAGCAGCCATACACAACCACCGACGGCACCGCGCTTGTTTTGAAATGTCACCTTAGCTCGGTGTCCACAGCTTTCCATGCTTTGCCAGTGGCAGTTGTCCGTGACCTGAGGAGTTACGAAATGTTGAAACTTTGGCTACTTACATTTATTTCTGAAATCCATTTGTACACCGAGTTTTAATTAGTTGTTAAACAGTGAAGAAAAAACATGAGCTTTAGAAGTTCAAAGGCACTGGTGCTCTGGTTTGGCATTACTCCAGTGTTGGAGTTCTGCCAGGCTTTCATGATACAAAGAACAAACTCTGCATTTGTAAGTTTGTGTTTGCTCTCTCTCCTTACTCACTGCAGCATGACATTTAGTTAAGGCTGGGGGTTCACCTTTCTACTTTGACACCTTCGTGAAAAATACAGCAACTTTTCGATAAGCCTTTTAGTCTGAGTGCAGTAAAGTTGTTTGTTCAGGTCCTGCTAAGCCCCTCAGATACCCGTCATTGAAAACTATCTGCTTCTCCTTTGTATGTCTCTTCTGGGTTTGGACTCATGTTTCTTCTGTAATTCTGATTCTCAGTTTAAAACTTTACTGTTTTCTAACAAAATGCAGGTCCAGTATTAATATCTTTTTCTGATTTCAGACATTCATTTCGAGTAGGTTGCCCTTTTTTACAACAAACAAAAATCTTGGGCTGCCCCTGCTTCTGCTGCTTTGAGATATTTATACTGCTGAGACTACCATGATGTGATTTATCATGTAGAAATCCAGATTTCTTTGCATTATGGCTGAAGAAAAATCCCATCTTTTGGTTTGTCTGTGATTTAATTTTCCTATTTAGCTTTATATGGAACCAGAGCAAAAGCATCTTTTTCCTTTTGCAACAACTGTGATCGTGAATAAACTTCGGAAGTGCAGAGACATATATACTAGGAGTGGTACATGAGCCACTTCTCAGTGGTATGTCACCAGGCACAAAACTGGAAGCTGCCCTTGGCGCTGGTGGTGTCCGCTCCTACTGAGTGTAGTAACGGCATCCATTACGGTGTCTAGCTGGGCAGTAATAGCTGGCAAAAGAAGGGCATGACACAGCTGGCAAAAGAAGGGCATGACACCCTGCAGTCTAGTCCTGTTGAATAATTTTGGTAGTATTGCTAAGACTGGCTGTGATGTAGTTACTGAGAACACATTTAGACTCACAAATATTAGGTTGCTACCATTAGGATACATAAAGTCTTTTATTAAATACATGGTTAAGTCACTGGGTAGAAGAGTGGCAAAGAAAGGTTCAATAAAGCCAATCTTGCACTGAGACACCCTTTCAGAAAGCTTTAATTAAAAGACTTAAAGTTTAATTTTGATTTCCACCTTTTCTTTTCCCCAAACTCACTGTTTACACATTCCAGTTTCTGTATTCTGGATTCAAGCCTGTGATCCACATGACAGTGCTCTAGTTACTCAAGAATGCTTCTCACCCTGCCTTTTAGTTCAGCACCACCATCCATCTAAAGGATGTGCCAATGCGGATGCTGTTGCCCGTCCTGCCAGAAACAACATTAGTTCCAGCTAACAGCTTTACTTTGTATGTTCCAGGTGGCCAACCCACCAAAGGAAATAGTTTTGTTTAACAAAGGTGGAGAGGCTTTTCCCTTGTATAATATCAGATACAGAGAAAGAAATACGAGTTGAATGTTATCTCTGTATGAAAAAGGGGGGAGTAGAAGAGGGAAAGAAAATAGAAGAGGGTATAGAGAAAAGCTAGTTTAACTAACAATCGTAGTATGAGAAAGAGCTTGTTTGCCCAATGTGCGTTTGAAAACACTTGGAAAGTGGCCCAGGGCCCCGAGCTCGTGTCAACAGCTGGAGTATTCCCAGATCTGTGTCAATAGCTGATTAAATGAGAAAGGGCACTGTTCTGCTGCCCAAAATGAGGTTATTCCAAACCTGTAATGTTTGTAATGAACTTTGTATTCATTTTACTTATTCTTAAATTTCATCATTACACATTGGGGTTCAAGCACCTCTCAAGATTCTAGTGCGCTCAGTCTTAAGGTGGAAAGTAACCATTACCTTTCTGTAAGAGATTACTAACCTAGTTGCTGAGTGCGTCATCAGCTGGAGCAGGGGAAGAGTTTCACTTCAGCCACGTTATTCAGTTGTCTGGGGTAGTGGCAACACTTCCTTCTAGTCTTAACGGTTCAGGCTTTCTAGAAACATACATGGGGTTCATGCTGCTCCTCTTGCTCTGAGGGGAAGGGTTGCTCTTAATTGTAGTGGGTGGGGACAATTTACAGGCAACGTGACAGTGAAGGATATAGCACGTTTCAGCAGTCTGGCAAGCCTACTAGGAGCAGTAACATACCATTTCTTCAGCAAAAAGGTGATATTCCTATAGTATGAGGAATTATGCAGATTCTGTATCCTTTGCCTACTGCATGGAGCTGCTCACCTATCCACACACTGTAGGAAGTGACGTTGGCTTTCCCTTCTCTTAACAGTGCCGCAAGCACGTCCTGCAGAAAGGTGATTTTTTGCTCAGCTATCATCCCTTCTCCATTAATACTTACTATTGAGACTCTGCCTCATTGGTCTCTATGATTGTTTTCAGTGTACCACCAGAAAAGTGTGGAAAAGATCCAGTGAGTCCAACATTTTCTAATGAGTCTAACATTTTCTGTGTGTAGTTCCTTTTTTTAATGTTACAGAATACAAGATGGTAGATTTTCCTTAAGGTCTAATGATATATCGTCTCTTTTTGGAGTAGTAACAGCAAATTTAAGATCAAGCAACCCAGGTAATGAGCTCAACGTTCCTTGCATCTACATATTATCTTCTTTTTCCTGAATTTCACTTGCATTGCAATTCCTATTTGCTTAATTTTGTTAGACTCCTCTGAAACTCAAGAATTATCTGGTCTCAGGCAAGACCAGAAATTAACTAACCTATATAATTTTGTAGCAGTTGCAATTTTTTATCAATTTACTTCTTTTTCCAGAAAACTGACATGCTTATTAAACATCAGAGGTCTCAGTGCAGAGGCAGCCTGCTAATCCCCACTCTCATCTGAAAGTTGATCTCCCCCTCCCACTGTCACAGAACGCTGATTATAAAGGGAAAGCCTACCTGTTTACAAGAACATTCCAGTATTTTGAGATAAAGATCTCTTGATTTGATTTGTTCTGTCAGGCTGAGAACCAAATTTCTCTTGCACAGAGACTGGAGCCCACCACTCATGGGAATTTAAAAGAAGACAAGATATCCAAACCACAGTAAATGGAAAGGCTTGCTTCCCAGCAACCCTGTGCTAGTAGTTCTGTAAAAATGAAACATTGTGGGAAAGCTTTGCAAACACTGGTCATGTAAACAGATCTTTATACGGAGTGAGTGGTTGCCCTTGGGAGGATTTATGTCATCTGCCAGTCCCTGAGAGACTCCACCTGGGAATCAAGCAGCACTGGATCAGCTGGCCAGGGAAGCAGGCTCAGGTCAGGGAATCTGTTTGGTGGGCGCCCGGGCTGGCTGATATGTGAAGGAATCCCAGAGGTCAAATGGAGGTTGTGGTTGTTCAGTGTCTTACTTTGGGGCTTTGCTTTGTTGTTCCGCCTTCTGTTTCCAAACAATTTGCTTAATGCTGAGCCCATCCCCTTCCCACACCATTCCTCTATCCTTGACGCTACTTCACTGCATGGGTTTCCTTTCCCTTTAAAAGGTCTAGCTGCTGCCATCCCTGGTGCTTGGCTGTGGTTTGTCTGATGTTAATACCTATTTCCATGCTGTAATCCTACTTTAGCTCTTTGGCTATTTTCTTTCTAGCTTGGTCCCAAGCCCAGCATTCCCCTGAAAAGCTGTCTTCATAGTGGGAAAATGTGGACCAGAGAGTTGTGCAGGATTTGGAGGTTCCGGAGGGTGCCACGCTTTGACATAATTTCCAAGTGTGATTAAGGTCTTGGCTAAACTAGACGATAGAGTTATGCACTGTGAATTCTGTCTTTAGATGTGATGTTACCTGAGAGGTATTCTGTCCACCTTTGTACATTGATGCATGGTGATCCATTGATTGTGGTCATCACAAGTGAAAGAAAAAAGGTAAAAGTACTACACTTAGTTGAGATGATGCAGAATGTGCTTGGGCAATACAAGAGAGACTGAGCTTGCTCTTGTGCTGTCCCGGTGAACTGACAGCCTCTGTTCTGGATTCTGTGTAAGTAAGGCTCAATGTCCAAGTGCAGAGCAGTGACGAGCAGCGTCCTCAGGGTCGGGGTTGGGACCGGCGCTGTTTAGCATCTTTGTTGGGGACACGGACAGTGGGATCGAGGCACCCTCAGCAAGTTCCCCACCGACACCGAGCTGTGTGGTGCGGGGACACGCTGAGGGAGGGGATGTGCCATCCAGAGGGGCCTGGACCGGCTGGAGAGGGGGGACGTGCAAACCTCATGGAGTTCAACAAGGCCAAGGGCAAGGTCCTGCCCATGGGTCGGGGCAATCCCCAGCACAAATCCAGGCTGGGCAAGGAGTGGCTGGAGAGCAGCCCCGAGGAGAAGGACTTGGGGGGGGTTGGTGGGTGGAAAACTGCCTGTGAGCCAGCAACGTGCGCTGGCAGCCCAGAAAGCCACCCGTGTGCTGGGCTGCACCCAGAGCAGTGTGGGCAGCAGGGCGAGGGGGGGATTCTCCCCCTCTGCTCCGCTCTGGTGAGACCCCCCTGCAGTGCTGGGTCCAGCTCTGGGGGCACCAACAGCAGAAGGACACGGACCTGCTCGAGCGGGGCCAGAGGAGGCCACGAAGATGCTTGGGGGGCTGGAGCACCCCCCTGTGAGGACAGGCTGAGAGAGTTGGGGGGTTCAGCTGGAGAAGAGAAGGCTCCGGGGAGACCTTAGAGTGGCCTTCCAGGACTGAAAGGGGCTACAGGAAAGGGGGGAAGGACTCTTGATCAGGAGGTGTAGGGATAGGATGAGGGGTGACAGGTCTAAACTGACAGAGGAGAGATTTAGATGAGATCTAAGGAAGAAATTCTTCCCTGTGATGGTGGTGAGGCCCTGGCACAGGTTGCCCCGAGAAGCTGTGGCTGCCCCCTCCCTGGAAGAGTTCAAGGCCAGGTTGGCCAGGGCTTTGGGCAACCTGGGCTAGTGGAAGGTGTCCCTGCCTGGGGCAGGGGGGTGGCACTGGATGGGCTTTAAGGTCCCTTCTGACCCAAACCAGTCTGGGATTCTGTGATTCTATTTAACATGTTGAGCAAGCTCTTTGAGGAAAACAGCCAACTGTTGAAATCTCACATGCCTAAAAGCTCCTGTTCCAGTAAGTTTTTCTGTTTGCACATCCTGGTTCAAAACTGGAACTTCTTGGAAAGTACTCTGGGAGGTAAATAACCGTGTTTCGGAAAACTTGATAACTACTTCCTACTGGCAGAAGCGAGCTCTTCTTTGGAACAGTGCCAGCTTTTGAAAGGAAATGCCTTCTCTTATTTCTTAGTCATTCCCTAGGCTTTGAAATGCCTTTAGAAGTTCAAAGCCCCTCAGAGTCCTGGCAACTTTCTTCTTTTATAATTTTGAAATTATTGCCTTATATTCTTCCATTTACATGCCTTCACCTAGTTCTGCCTTTTGTACACAGAATCCTGCCTCCAGCTGTCATAAGAGACCCTGTATGAAAAGAGGCAGAAGAAAGTTATCAGGAAATGTCAAGTTAGGAATCAGTTCTGTCTCAGCATAGGTTTAGCATGACCAAATTTTCAGGGGTATTGTCAGAAGTGTCTGTCTCCTGCCTCATAGATTTGTGATTTGCTGAATACTCTAAGGGTGCAGTGTAACAGCTGGTGTTCGCAGAGGGACAAGTCTCTTATGCCTCCTTTCTGATAGCCTCATTTATTTGCTCTGTTAGCACTTGACTTTAATGATAACTCGTATGTAATGATTAGGGACAGCTGAAGCCCTTTATATACCAGTTAAATAGATCACATGCTAATACTTCAGTGTGGAAACTACACTGCTTTAAGGTGATTAATTAAAAGTGCCAGTCAGATCTTGTAACTTAGGTAAGTCTTTCATATAATAGATAACCTAAGATGAAATAAAACAAAGAGTTGCTTAACTCACCTGTGCATGAATGAATCAATTGTTAATGTAGTAATTCCTTCATGTTAGCCAGTCACATTTTAAGAATGTTTTTGCTTTTGGTAGTCAGAAGTGGCTTTAATCGTAGGAGTCCTTCATATTGTAGGGCTTATCCATTACTAGTATTAGCAGCTGATACATTATACACTTTAATCACATGCTTCAAATTTATTCTGTGTTGTTTACATATTTTTCACTTTAAATAGTGTATTGCTTGAAGCATGAAGTATGCTGTATGAACAGCAACTTGTGCCATATATTTACTCCAGAAACACTAATAACAATGTTGAATTAAACTCAGAAGTGTCACTGCTTAGGTTGTATGTGAATTTGATTTCCAGAAATATGCAGGGTATATTATTTACATTGGATGCTTCTTCAGTATTATGAGAGAAGAAACTGCTAAGCTCTGGCATAATGAACACATAAAATTAACAGAAATCTAGGATTTAGTGGGGTTGTAACTGGAAGTGAGTAGATGATGCAGAGCAATCTCGGGGGGCAAGAGCACAGTGAAAGTCATTTGTATGGATGCATTTGAGGATACTTCTCGCAGAATGAATGAATATTGAGAATCTTGAAAAATATGGTGCCAAATTTTTCCCAAATTCATCCTGTTCCCATCTGTCCTTGCAGAGATTTTAGGTGATCAAACAGCATATAGCAACAATTTCCTAAGCTTATTTCTTATTATTCTTTTTTCTTCCTTTGTTAACATGATCTGCTGTGCCTGCATGCTTGGTGAGGAGCCTGAAGGAATGCATCGTGTATGTCAGTGTTGTGTTGCAACTCTCATGTAAACTTGTATATAGCACAATAGTTTGCAAAAATGCAGTTATCTAAATAAGGGTACTTTTAGTGCAATTTAACATATTTCAGTTTTACAGGCCTGATTCATTATTATCTTTTCCTTTCAGTAGACAATTACAAGTACAGAGAGAGTGAAGGGTTCCCAAATCAGAACGTTTCCCCTTCATACAGATTTAAAAGACTACATGTTGTTTAAGACATTGGAAACCTTAACTTTTCAAACGTTAACAGGGAATTTTGTTCACAAATAATTTTTATAATTAAAGTTGTCATGGCTAGTCTGTTGGTTAATTTGGATTGCTTCAACACTGGTTTACTTGGATAAACTGTGTTTCCAAACTTTAAATAGCAAGAGGCAAAGCCACAGCTGCATGGCACTTTTTCTTAACATAAACCTCCACTGATTTTTCTTTTTTGGTCTTTAATTGAGCTGAAAATTTACAATGGTTTGTTCCTTTAATTTAGAATAACTGATGATAACAATGAAAGCATAAAACATTTTGTCCATTACACTTGACTTTGTGTTCCAAATTGCAATAGTAAAGTTCGACTGCATGAAAATGAAAGGGAACGAGAGAAATCTTTAATTCAAACTGATGTTTCTGGAGATATTTTGGTATGTCTTACACATACTTGGTGTCTTTTGCCAAAGGGTAAAGGAACTGGCCTGGCTTTTTGAGTCTGGGAGGTCACCTGCTGGTCGCTATGCCTCAGTGCATCCCGACATCTCTTCCTGGAGCGCATCAGGAATGACCTACTGAGCGCTGGAGATACATCTCCACCCATCAAAAGATGAAACTGCTGATTCTGCTTCAGGAATGGGAACTCATCAAGCAGTCACATACGCCTGAGTAAAGCTTTCAGTCAGTCCTAGGCCTTTGTTTGTGCTGTGCAATCATGTCTCCAGAGGTGCAGAGTAACAATTTTATGTGGTGATGAAAAAAGGCAGGCACGTACATGGCCTGGAAAACAGACAGCTCTTGTTTCTATTGCTTATTAAGAGGTACAGCAATTTCATTTTCTTACGAAATAAACTGTAGTAATATTGGCCTCTGCAGAGCACTATGTGAAAACATGTAGGGAACGTGGACAGTAGTCAAAGTTATCACTTGCTGAAATCATCTGGAAAGACAGATGTGAGAGGGTGAATGAAACAAACAGCTCTCCTTATCCTTCCTGTGGACGCTTCTCACATACAGTCTGCTGTGAAAAGAAGGATCTCAACTTTGACTTAAGAAATGCTGTTCATCAAAACCTCATTCTCATTGTGCAGAACTCTCTGGTATGAGGTTGCTTCTGATACCCATCTAAAACTAGTGTAGATGTCACCGCACTGCACCACACTGTGCAGTGAAGGTATGTCCTTAATCCCTCTGTGATGTTCTTTAGTTTGCACAAGGGGACCTCTGACACACCACCTGCTTCTTAAACTTGACTGTCATAACAGCCTAGAATTCCAAGGTAAACACTAAATAAATATCTGTAATGTAGGAGGAAGATGTTGAGCCAAGTAGTTTACAATTATACAATGGAACCCTTTTCCCTTCACTGCTGTTTGCCAGTTTGATTTGAAGCAAAAGGCAGTTCCTTTAGGTGGAACAGATGTAAGTAGAACTATATCTTGGTACAAATTGGCTTCAAAGGGAAATTGCTGGTCTCAGTTACAACAAACACTTATAACACTCATAAACCATTATAAAGAATACTTAGAATACTTTGACTAATTTTTAAACAGGAGTTACCAACAAATCCACTGGTATTATCTAGACTTTCTTATTTTGGTGGTGTTTAAAATGTAATGGTTTATCATAATTCTTCCATTTTAATCCATGTGTATTGACATGTTTCTTCTTGATTAGTCAGTGATGTTTTTCTGAGTTTCTCCTGTGTCTCATCTGGACTTGGAGTTTGAAAGGAAAGACGGTGTCTTAAGCATGGGTGAACAAATGAATCACTATGATCAAGCTGGCATGTGAATTTATAACCTAGAAGTGTTTGAGGTAACTGTGTGTATGTTTCCATCCTCTAGTTAATGTGAAGTTATCTCATCCCCAGAGATATTTCATGGTAACTTCCTCATGTGCCCACTTTCTCAATCCCTCCCCAGGTGCTCTGAAGCAGTAAATTAGGAATTAGCACACCTGCCTGCAGTCTGATTTTTCCAATTAAATGTGTTTCAGAATTAGTATTTGAAGTCTAGTGCAGAAGTAAGAGATTATTGTTCCTAACTGGGGGAGGAAGATGATTCTTTAACAGACTTTGTTCGTGTAAAACGAATGCATTACATGGGTTACTCACAGGTGCAAGCTGGCACCTACACGACTGTTTCTACCTGTCAGCACAGTAAAGTTCCTCAGCAATCACAGTAGTGAAGGTGATCTCTTTTAAGGGAGAATTTGATCGCTTTAGGAACAGGATTGAAAGTGTGTGTCCATAACCGAAATCTGGGTTTGTTGACCCAAGTTCTTACAGGCCTAAGCCTCCTTCTCACACGCTTTCTCCCAGTACTCACAACTGCATTGTGAGGTGGGGACTGTGTGAACACAAGCAGCACACCTCCCTTAGAGGAAGCCCTCAAACTCTGTGGGAAGTGTAAAGAGCAAAGGGAAGATCTCCCTCCCCCTTTGTCATTGCCAAGAAAAGAAGGAAATGAGGGCCAGGTTGTTCTACTGAATTAGAATCCATTTTTTTCACATAGAGCTTATTCTCAGCCACAGTTCCCATTTGCCGCTGTATGTTCAGAAGACTTTTATCAATTGGAGACAGCAGTGGTGGTTTGCTGGGGCTTTTTGTGGTTTTGTTTTTTAGTTTTGGGGGTTTTGTTTGATGTGTTTTGGGTTTTTTTAAGTGGCAGCTTGTGAAACTTACCTTGAATACCTGGTAGTTAAAGGGAGGAACAATCTCAGTACTCTCTCTGTGAGTACAGTACTACCTGCAAATCCTCACAGCCTGAGTGTGAAAAGGTCGTTGCTCACCGGTGGGGGGAGTTGGTCACTGCACTCTGCAGCGACAGGTTGCACCCACCCTTCTAAATGGGTTTCCCATTGAAATGTAGCCACGCTGGGTTATCTAGTGTTACTGGATCACTTTTTATGACAAATCTCAGGAGTAAGAACCACCTTTTCTTACTACTTAACGTATCTGAGCAGCCCCTTTTAAGAGACTTTATTTTTTCTTTACAAAGTGGATGAGAGAGGAACTATGCTCCAGACAAAGCCTGCCTGGTACTGGAGACTGTCTCAGTCAAATGGAAATTCAAAATTCACAGTGACTGAAATACTTTTAATTGGTTAGTTTCCTTATTTCTTTGAAAAAGGGTCATATTTTCCTTTGTTATGCTAGAATCTAAGACAATATGAGGGGGGAAAAAATTTTATTTTAAAAAATCACATTATTACTGGTTGATAGTTCAATAAGTCTTTTGAGTTCTGATACTGCTGTACTTATCACAAACTGGATCATCAGAAACTAACAGCATTGTAGATTGTCAGGAGGCTGGGTTTTGGTAATGTGTCTTAAGAAAACACTTAATCGAAAATGTCATCTGGTCTTGCTATACTAATAACTGATACTAGATTTTGGGGAGGGTTCCTCAGTAATGGAGGACAAACAAGTTAGTGCCAAAGCAGCAGAGCTAAAAACGCTTTGTTTCCAAGATATGTGTTCTTAGTATCTCTGGGCCCCTCGCCCTTATCACCTCCCTTCAATAACCTGAGTTCTTCTTCCTTCCTTTCGCATTCTTTAAGCATCCTCATCAAGCAAAAGACAACATATGCTGTGACTAATCTGCTGCTGTGCACACGCGTTTTTTCTGGCTACTGCCTTGCAGAATGTGTAACAGCTGAACTCCACCAACCTCTGCCCCCCCACCCACTGAAGGACACTATTCTGTACCAAACATTTACATGCACATACATTTACATCTTGTCCTTTCCTAGCAGCATCCCCTTAAAATGCAAATGTAGTTACAAAAACTTCACGGTAATTAAATGGGATACA
The DNA here is from genome assembly GCF_047716275.1 of Strix uralensis. Taxonomy (NCBI): domain Eukaryota; kingdom Metazoa; phylum Chordata; class Aves; order Strigiformes; family Strigidae; genus Strix; species Strix uralensis. The sequence continues at coordinate 18,016,037 of NC_133988.1, forward strand.
ATTAGAATGGATTGTTTTATTTTAAAAATGTTAAATCAACAACAGACTGTTCTCTGGACAGCAGAGTTGGAAAAGTTCAGTTTCTTAGATGTTTTCCTGCTGCCCTAGCTTGCCCCATGTCCTTTTTGAATACTGCTGCAAGTACCCAGAGCCTCTGATTTTCACAAAATTTGCAAGAACATGCTATCTTAAGACCTCTGTTCTGCCCTTAAGCTTGGTTAAAATTAGCTGATAGGTTCAGAAGAGTGACAAGGCTGACAGGCAGATAGCATATGTTTAATTTCATTATGAAATGAAGCTCAAAGAGGCTCTAGAAGGGATTCTCCAGTGTGCTGTATTTGTGCTTGACTGCACAGATGTGAGAGAAAGCAGCTTTCAGGTGTCTTCAGCCAAATGTATTTTCAGGTACAGGGATAGGAGGACCAGGGAGGCCGAGTTCCTGCCCCATTTAATAGTGAGAATGGCTGATGGACATGTTGCGAATGGCTACTCAATGTAATTTTCTTCTGGCCTGATGTGCAGACCTGTACTTCCTGCGCAATAGTCCAGCTCTGCTCTCAGCACAAAATAACTAATTTTGGTTTGGGCTTTTTCTGTAACATTCATCATGATAGTATGTGGGTACTTCACTAGCACTGTTTCCTCTCGAGAGCAGTGTCGGGGAGGAGGGCTCTATAATATCCATTTCTTTGCAAGGGAAATGAGATGTAGGAAGTTTTGTGTCAAAAGCATCCTCTAGTGTTGGTTGCCCTCTTTTGAGGTAGAATCACTGAATCGTTTAGGTTGGAAAAGACCTTTAAGATCATCCATTAACCCAGCACTGCCAAGTCCACCACTAAACCATGTCCTTAAGTGACACATCTACTCGTTTTTTAAATACCACCAGGGATGGTGACTCAACCACTTCCCGCGGCAGCCTGTTCCAGGGCTTGACAACCCTTTTGGTGAAGAAATTTTTCCTAAGATCCGATCTAAACCTGCCCTGGTGCAACTTGAGGCCGTTTCTTCTTGTCCTATCGCTTGTTACTTGAGAGAAGAGACCGAGTGCCTAGGGCATGCCTTCTCAGACCATTTGGCATTATACATAATTTCATTATGTTCAAATCACAGCTCTTATTGTCCTCAGCTGTAGTTATAAATGCTTGAGACTTCTGCATTTCAGACCCTGGGCCTCAGTTTGTTAAGGAGGGGGAAAAAAAAAAGAAAACATATCTGAAGTACTATGGCATAACTGAATTGTGAACTGTATGCTGCCAGCTGGGAAGGAAGCCAATTAGAAGTATTTGATTGCTTTAATGATAGTCAGTCCATTCTCTTCCTGCAACCTCCTGCTTGGACTTCTGCCCAAGCAGAGGGAACTTGGTGCCCTGAGACCCAGTGCCTTATGTCACTCCTCAGTATTCAACTGTGAGGCTACTGCAAAGGCAATTTTGCTGTGTCTGTAGTCCAATGATAGTTCAGTGACGTGGATCAGATCTTCAGCAACTTTTATTTTAGTGGTAGGATGCTGCCCACTTGTTATATAGACCCCCATTCCCATATTTTTCACTGGTTTCCAGATTTATTTGGCCTGCCATTTCTGCATTCCTAACTCTCAACCTGACCTGGAGAGGCCCTAATTCTAGGCCATTTGCTAGGGAATATCCAAAAGGTACTGGAGATTCCATTTCAGTAACAACAGAAGCAGGGGCCTTATCTGTAACACTTTTTCACTGTACTTCATTGATTTTTATCTACAGTGGGATTCTCCTGTGAAGCAAGACCCTGTGGGAAAAATGTACCCATGTAACAGAAGAATTTCACAGTACCTGTGGACAGGGGACAAGATTACTGTTGAATTGTCTAATCTGGATAATTCCTATTTTCTTTATATTTAAATTTGAAATCTAGTAATATCTCAAGGTATGATGTTTATTTAATTTTAAAAGATTAAATAGAAAACAAAGAGGAAAAATTAAATATGTATGCCTTGTGAGGGGCATTTAAGTTTGATGCAATGAATCTTAAGACAGTTGCCCAACTTCTGAGCCCCTACACTGCTGAAGTAAATTGACATCCACTTTGTTGATGAGCAGGGAAGAACATGGCATTCTTGACTTTTCAGTTTCACAGCTAAGAATCAGGAATCTCAGGGTCTTCCTGGTTTTTGTAGGACTAACTGTTCCACACACACTGAGCTCTTGTGGTCTCTCAGAACTCCTAGATTTCCACTTCCCATCTCCACTCCTAAAGCTACTCTTCCCAATACTGTTTTAGCTTGCTGATTCTGTTTAAAAAGAACCTTCTCCACTCCATCCCTGCCCTCCGCCCCAGGCTGCCTCTATCCCTGGTCTCTTCCCTGATCTAGTTTGCCACAAAAGTTACATTGGCATGATTATGGAGAAATAAACAAGTGGTAAGGGAAGAGCTGTTTAAAATAAATACTTCTCCCAAACCAGGCAAACTTCTGCCAAACATGGAAAGTCATACTCAGGAAAGAACTCATCACCTGGCACGTCCAGTGCTATGGCTGTCCTCAGGCTCCGACTGTGCCTGGGACAGAGGAGCACAAATCCCACGATGCTGAGCTGTTCCTCCAAGCTGTGCAAGTGTCCTGCTGGAAGACAGCCTGCAAGGGGCACCGGCCACTCATTACCTTTCCTGTGACGACCTGCCCACACCCCACTGTCCTCTGACACTGAAATTCCAACTCTTCTTGCTGCCAATAACGTGATGATATACCCACTGAGCACAGGACAGTGGGGAGGCCTCGACCTGTAGCAACTTATGACATAAGCTATTTACTAAGAGACCATCGAAAAAACTTTGGTTACAGTGGCATAAAGACCTTTGCAGGAAGAAAAATACTTTGTGAAGAAAGACAGTCTGAATCTGACATGTAGGGCAGAAAAACCTGCCAAGGACTGGAAATGACTTGCTGTTGCCTCTTCTGGCGCTGGGATGAGAAGTCAGGGGGTTAAAAAGTCTGGGTATCATTTGCCTAAACCACTGAAGTTAGTGAAGAGAGAATTAGCTGAATGTCAAGAGACTTTCTCCTCACAACACATGCACAGTCCAGGTTAACAACGACCCTCTTATCATCGTAACAGCAACCCCTGCATACATCTCTGCTTTTGCTACAGATTGTGGAATTATTTAGCTGACTTGGCAGGGAGAAAATCTGGAGTTCTCATGTTTAACTGGTTCCTACATTGATTGTGATGTAGGAAGCCCTGTGTTGTCTAAGCATCAGCCATCTGCCTCACAGGTGAAGGAAAATCAAGTAGAGGTAGTTTGCACTAAGGGATTAAAATGCTTCTATTTAGTACACCAGATGCTGTGCATTTCTGAAATCCTACCGAAACCTACAAGGTCTATGTTGGCATAGTGTATCCTCTGTTGTTACCAGGCTAGAGCACCACGGTGATGCCCCTTCAGCTCTTTCTGTACACGCTGTAGTTGGCAGCCTTTGGTCTGTCGTACTGAGGTCTTGGGCTTGTGGGGCTATTTCGTGGCTTGTGGTAGAAGCCCAGAGCGTACGATCCTGTGATCCATCCTTGATGCATCTTCACTGAAGACGTCTTCAATGATTTGTTAAGCTAACGTTGCTGTGTCAGGCTAAGGATGCCACTGTCTTGTCTTCGGTTGTAACAAAGTCTATTTAGGAAAAGAGCTGGCGATTTGTAGACTGTGGCATTATTCCTCTGCCAGCGGGTCAGGGACTCGCCCCAGAGCTGGAGTTTGCTTCATCACCAACAAGGGATCCCGCAGCGGTTTGTCTAATCCCCCTTGTAACCGATTTCTACTTTTAGGGTCTGTAACATCTTGTGTAAATGAGTTCCACCACTTAGTTGTACATATTTTAAAGGAAAACTGTATCGCTGGCTGCCATCCAGCACTTCTTGCAGTGCGAGAGCGAAATAAAATTCATTACCCGCGCACCTTTCCCACATGATCCGCGGCGGTTCCGTAGACTGGCGCTATAACAGAGCGGCCGGGGCCCGGGCTGGCTCCTCCAAGAGGCGCGGGTGAGGAGCCCGCGGGACGCCGGCGGTCGGCCGGGAACGGCGCTCCCGGGCCGCACAGGCCGCAGCCGAGCGGCGTCCCCCGGAGGCAGCCGGTGGTTTTGGCGCGGTCGGTTACGGGGCCGCAGCCCCCGCCCGCTCGGGGCGCGTCCCCCCGGCGTGGGCCGCAGCCGCCGCGCCGCCGCCACCGGGGCTCCGCGCCCGGCCGCTGCCCGGCGAGGGGCGGCCGCCACCCGCGGCAGCGCCGGGAGGCGGCCCCGGCCGGCTTTGCCCCAGCCCCCCCCCCGCCGCCCCGCGGGCCCGGTCGCCGGCGGGAAGGGCCGCCGCTGCCGGTCCGGGCCGAGCCCCGGCGGGGCCTCCCCCGGGGCTCCGTGGCGGCGGGGCCGTGTGCGCGCCGAGGGAGGGCCGGAGCGGGTCAGCGCCGCGCGGGGGCGGGGATAACCCCGCGGTGCCCGTCACGTGGAGCAGATGAAAGGGAAGCGGCTCGGCAGGGCGGAGAGCAGCCGGGGCGAGGGACGGCGGGCGCGGGGCCGGCCAGCAGCGGGGCTCGGCGCGGCGGCAGCGCGGCTGCCATGGGGCGCTGACCTGCCCGGGAGCCCGGCCCCGGAGCTGGAGCCGCTCGGGAGCGATGCGCGGCGGCGGCGGCGGGGCGCCGCTCGCCGCCCCCCCCCCCCTCCGCCCCGCCGCCGAGCGATGAGGGGCTGCGGGGCCGGCGCGGGGCCGGCCGTGCCGCCGCCGCTGCTGCTGGGGCTGCTGCTGGCCGCGGCGCCGGGCGCGGCGCTGGGCAAGGAGACGGCGTTCGTGGAGGTGGTGCTGTTCGAGTCCAGCCCCAGCGGCGACTACACCACCTACACCACGGGGCTGCAGGGCCGCTTCTCCCGCGCGGGGGCCACGCTGAGCGCCGAGGGCGAGATCGTGCAGGTGAGCGCGGCCGGGGGGGCGCCGCCGGCCCCAAGATGGCTCCGCGGGCCCGGGGCCGCCCGGCACCTGGCGGCACAAAGCGCGCGGCGGGCCCGCCGCCCCCACGTGCGCCGTGCGGCCTGGGGGCGCCGCGGCCGCGGTGACATGCGCGCCCGCGCACAAAGGGCCGCGGGGCGGCCGAGCCCCGGGGCCGCGGCCTCCTCACCTTGCCGGGACGGGCCGGCGCGGAAGCCGCGCGGGCGGCGCCGCGCTGCGCTTGCCGGGTTTGACAGCCGGGGGCGCGGGGCCGCGGGTCGCCCTCCGGCGGGCGCCCTCGCACCTCCGCCGGCCGCGGGGCCTGCGCGGTGGGGACGGGGACCCTGACCCTGCCGGCCGCGCGCTGCGCGGGGACGGGGCTGCGCGGGCGCGGCCCCTCGCTGTGCCGCGGGCGGAGGTTGCGCGGAGCCGCGCTGCCGTGTCGGTCTTGGGGCTCCCCGGGCTCTTGCGGCAGCGCTGCGCGCCCGTGGGGGAGCCCCCTGTGAAAATCCCCCGCGGGCAGTCGCCGCGCTCCGCGCCCTCCGCCCGCTGGGACGCCTGGTCCTACGTGCGCTGCCGCGCTGCGCGTACCTGCTGCCCCTGCGCGGGGAGCTGGTTTCGAGTGGTTCTTTCGCAACGTAAAATTCCTTATAAAGCTGCTCTTGACTTGCTCGCCAGAGACACAGTTTCTGAATTTATCTGAACGCAGCTATTCTTCGCTCTGTTTGAAACTCCTGAAGTGCTTATCTAATTCCTTTGAAGTCGCTCGTAATTATTGACTTTATTTTTTTTTTCCCCTTTGGCTAAGTAAAGAAAAATGACTTAAACGCTGTTTTAATAAGTTTGACTGTTAAGCGATTGCCAATAGCCATCCTTGTATCACGTTAACAGCTGGAGTTTGTTTGCTTGAGTCCCATATATGTACACATACATACACACAGAAATACCTATATAAAAGTTTAAAAAAGCTTGCTGATGGTGAGTAAGCTCTAAAAACAACTGGTGAAGCTCTACAAGCAGAAATACATTACTATCAAAATAACCTTTTTCTTATAAAACAGGGAATGCTGCTTTTGACTGCTTGTGATTTCAAAACAGTTTCAGCTGTGAGGATTTCTTACAAAAGCTCTCTTGCAGGCAGAAGAGTTGTGAGGAGAAGCTGCTTGATATAAGGGTTTTTCTTTATTCTTTCAGAGGAGAGAGGGAGGGACCAATTATATTTCTGACATTTTAAAAAAAGTTGGTGCTAGTAGGGGCTGAAATGGGCATTGATGTTTTCTAACCTTCTGGTGCATTATCAAACAGTACCTGTAAGACTTAACACTGCATCTTTGGGGATAGCAAGAGACTCTAAAGTTTCTTTTTTGTGTCAGGTGTTAGTGATAAGAACAGAATAGGGGCCATACTTTTACTGAGGTCATACTTTCCTTGAGTTTTAAGTGAAAGTGGAGAAAGAACATCCTGTTGTGTCAAGGCTCAGATTTGCATAACTTGAAGCAAAGGTATTAAATAGACTTTTGTAGGCCTTATTATGTGTAACATCAACTATCTGCTTCCTCTTAATGCCTGGACAGACAGCGCCCCATATGGGAGAGA